>NW_024081211.1:612170-996785 GCF_003009895.1 Hyaena hyaena
TTATTGGGATGATAATTGTACTTACCACATATGGTAGTTTGAGAATCAGGTAAAACAGATATGTAAAACACTTAGAAAACAGTAGTCTCTCGGTAAGTTGTTGTAAATGTAAACTTATCTAGAAGAAAGAAAAAAAATGGCTATTTACTTTGAGGCTTGTCTCATTGGAACCCAGTAAGAAAACAGGAAATTGCTTCATTCTGCATCTCTCTAGCCATTATGGTATCTGGGTATAGAGATTTGGAACTACCGTGTGGGGCCAGATTTTCCTTTTAATTCTTGTAATTTTTGTCTCTCTCTTTTTTTTTTTTTTACAAATAGTTTATTGTCAAATTAGTTTTTACATAACACTCAGTGCTCATCCCCAAAGTGCCCTCCTTCATGCCCATCCCCCCCTCCCCCCCACATCCATCAGTCCTCAGTTTTTGTCAGCATTCAAGAGTCTCTCATGGTTTGCCTCTCTCCCTTTCCCCCACCATTTCCGCCCTTCTTCTCCCCCTTGGTCCTCCGTCAAGTTCCTCCTAATCCTCCTATACGTGCAAACATATGGTATTTGTCCTTCTCTGCCTGACTTATTTCGCTCAGCATAACACCCTCAAGGTCCATCCATGTTGCTACACATGGCCAGATTTCATTGTTTCTCATTGCCATGTAGTATTCCATGGTATAGATAAACCACATCTTCTTGATCCATTCATCTGTTGATGGACACTTAGGCTCTTTCCATGTTTTAGCTATTGTGGAGAGTGCTGCTATGAACATTGGGGTACATGTGCTCCTATGCCTCAGCATTTCTGTATCCCTTGGGTAAATTCCTAGCAGTGCTATTGCTGGGTCATAAGGGAGTTCTATTGTTAGTTTCCTGAGGAACCTCCACACTGTTTTCCAGAGGGGCTGTACCAGTAATTTTTGTCTCTCTTAAAAACTTTTTTAGAATCTAGTTTTAATGAAGAGTTAATTATATATTTTTAAATCTCTAAAGGGATTACTTCTGGCTTCTCCAGGAGTCAACCTATTAGCCAGATAAGGCACTAATCCCCTGTGACAAATGTACGTATTCTAGGTACATACTCAATTTTTTAAAATATAATTTATTGTCAAGTTCGCTAACATACAGTGTATACAGTGTCCTCTTGGCTTCAGGAGTGGATTCCTATGATTCATTGCTTACATACAACACCCAGTGCTTATCCCAACAAGTGCCTTCCTCAATGCCCATTGCCCATTTTCCCCTCTCCCCACCCCCTATCAACCCTCAATTTATTCTGTATTTAAGAGTCTTATGGGTTGCCTCCCTCTCTGTTTGACACTATTTTTCCCTTTCCCTTTCTCCATGGTCTTATGTTAAGTTTCTCAAATTCCACATATGAGTAAAAACATATGACATCTGTCTTTCTCTGACTGACTTATTTCACTTAGCATAATACCCTCCAGTTCCATCCACATTGCTGCAAATGGCAGGATTTTATTCTATCTCGTTGCCAAGTAGTATTCCATTGTATATATATACTGCATCTTCTTTATCCATTCATCAGTTGATGGACATTTAGGCTCTTTCCATACTTTGGCTATTGTTGAAATTGAAAGTGCTACTGTAAACATTGGGGCACATGTGCCCCTATGAATCGGCACTCCTGTATCCTAGAATTACCCTACGATGCAGCAATAGCACTACTCAGTATTTTTTAAGTTCTATTAACTTCAACAATAAATTGGTAAGTTTATACTAGGCATGAGGAGCTTTTGGGAAAGGGAGGAAATAAAGGAATCTGACATTTATTGAACAGTTGCTTTATAGCAAATATTGTACTAAGAACTTTACAATCACTTTACTTAATATCTGTGATTGAAAGCTATATTTTACAGATAAGAAAACTGAGACTTACAGAATTCATTGTCCAAGTATTTTAGAAAATCCACACTCTACCCTTTCTACTTTGTCATACAACCTCAAGAGGTTCAAAGATGTAGATGGAACAGGGTCATACCATATTATTTTTGGCATGTCATTGTTTATGATCACAAGCACACATTCACTGTACGTGGGGACTTAGGTCTGGAGCTGCTGGCTCTCGTGCAGTCCACATGACTTTTCTAGAGCTGAAAATAACCTGCATTTGGGGAGCCTTGATCTAAGGCAGTGCTTTTGTCACAACACCCCATGAAGGAATTTATGACAATCATAATGCTTGATGGGCAATATTTAGTAAGCACTTATTATCCAGGTCAGCCTGCCTCTGAAGCCCAAGATCTTTTTTTTTTTTTTAATGTTTTTTTTAATTTATTTCTGAGAGAGAGAGAGACAGCGCGAGCAGGGGAGGGTCAGAGAGAGAGGGAGATACAGAATCTTAAACAGGCTCCAGGCTCTGAGCTAGCTGTCAGCACAGAGCCTGACGCGGGGCTTGAACCCATGAACATGAGATCATGACCTGAGCCGAAGTCAGACGCTTAACCGACTGAGCCACCCAGGTGCCCCTGAAGCCCAAGATCTTAATCACTGGTACACTGTGTCATTATCCTCATTTTATGAATGACGACACCAAGGCTCAAAGAGGCTATGAACTTACCCGTGGTGTGACCGAATCAAGCCCCTTCTTTTCTGAAGACATGTTTCTGATCAATCTAGTAAAAAGGACAAGCAAGTATACAAACAAATATACCACAAGGCAGAATAGGAAAGGAAATAGGAAAGTGGCAGGTGTGTAGTCTGGTGGGATATGAAGGAGTGAACTGGGTCTAATAGGATGAATAAGATTTCTAAAAACAGAAATAACCAGGAAGCATATTTGAGATGAATGCAAGAGAATAAGTAAAAGTATAAAACATGGAACGTTCAGAAAACAACAGACACACTGCTGTAAATTCACCATGGTGTGAGGTGCTCATAAAGTGTTGGGAGACTGGGTTGGAAATCTATGCATGCTTGAATGCAAGGAGGGTTTGCTCATACAGTGTTGGAGAATGGGGTGCCATTGGAATGCTCTTGAGCATGGAATGTGTCATGATCAAAGCCACCCTTGAAGGAAGATCATTGTGACAAAGAACTCTGAGACCAGGAAGAGGCTATTGCAGTAGTTCTTAGAATAGAAGGAGGATCTGAACCAGTGTCAGTGTCAGAGTGTGGGAAGAGAGAATTTAGAAAACCATTTCCATGGAGAGTTGGCAGAACCTCATAACTGTCTAGATATTGGAGCCACAGAAAGGGAGGTAGCAAATATAGTTCCGTATTGGAGCCTAGGTCCCTAAAACAATTCTGTGCTATAAATAAAAATAGGGAATTAAGAGGGGCACACGGGTGGCTCAGTTGGTTAAGCATCTTGACTTTGGCTCAGGTCATGATCTCACGGTTTGTGAGTTCAAGCCCCACCTTGGGCTCTGCGCTGACAGTGTGGAGCCTGGTTGGGATTCTCTCTCTCTCTCTCTCTCTCTCTCAAAAATAAATAAAAAAAAATAGAGAATTGCAAAAAAAAGAATTAATGGTGGGGGACAGGTATCTTAGTTTGAAATAGGGCAACTATAAAGTGCAGGCAGGTTGTTAAAGTTGAAGTACCAAATTTTAGTTCAGGTGAAGGTGATTGTGGGTTAGGCCATGGAGGGAGCAGGCACAAAAGGAGAGACAACGCATAGCCTTTGGAAATTCCTACATTTAGAAGACAGGCAGGCGATGAGCTCTTAAAGAAGGTAAGGAAGTACAAGACCATGAAAACCAAAGAAGGAGTGTTTAGGAAAATAACAGTAGGGAATAGGACAGTCAAGGAAGCTGAAACCAGAGAAAAAGATCCTAAGAGCAAGTTTGACTCCAGAGGAATGACGAGTAGGCAAGGGTTGGTCTTAGGAGAACCTAGACAACAGGCGCTGGAAGTGAGTGCGCCAGATAAGGCAGAATGAATGGGCCGCTAACTCTCCCAAGAAATCTGTCAATGAAAGTCAAGAGACAAAAGATCGACTCCCTCCTGGTTAGGAATGTCACATGGAATAATGCATGCAAGTCAAGGAGGAGGGTAAGAAGTCTTTTTATATACGAATCTGCATTTTCCAGCGATCTGGAGAAAATTATTTTAGAGTATTGAGAACCAACATGAAACTTCTAAGGCAGTTATTCTAAAGAGGACAGATAAAACATATAACACCACAGGCTGGAAATGAACTTGCAACTTAAGAAGAGCTCACAATTTTGGCTTTTATACAAGATTCCACTAATAATTAAAGGAGAGAAAAACTACAGCCTCTGGGAGAAAAAAAATACTCAAATCATTTCCAACCCAGACACCAAGTTTCTGGAACCCACTGTTAATGCACCTGGCTACACATGGCCCTTATCTTGTAGATAAACAAGACAGCTTCCTCATAGAGACACAGTATTCGGTGTTCTCTTACTCAATGCTTCATTTCAAAGCATTTGTCCCATATCTTCCATCAGATCACAACAAAAGTACAACATTCTTTTGTTTTCCCTCATTAGTTTTTGCAAGCTGCTGTCTCTGCATCATGTTACAGTGATGGTCAGATTAAAATGGGCCCTTTTAAAAACTTTCAGTCAATATTGGAGTATTGGAAGAGGCTACACAAACTTCCAGCTCATATGCTGTATGGATGTAATAACTCTATTTTATCTGGAATAAAACCAAATTATGCAAAGAAGAAGTGACGATTCCACATGGTCCATATTTACCTCTGACCTCCAAAGACAAACACACACACACACACACACACACACACACACACACACACACACATGAAAGCTAAAATAGTGCAGCTAGTGAATCACCCCCAGTTTTCCAGTTGAGAAACCAAGGCCTACTCTTCTTGGGGGAAATAGAAGTCTTGTGTTTAAAATAGTTTTGGCACATGGCTGCCTTTAGCTGTCTTCCTGTATATAACTAAGAGGCAGGAAACTCGGAAAATACTCATTGCTTACTTACTCTCTACTTCAAGCCCTTACAGCCTGAGAGACCCCATTTGCCCTATCTTTTTCTTTTTTTTTTTTTTGACCTTTTTTTTTTAAGAGTTCAGTTCTTTATTGAATAGGTTACAGAAAAAAGGTTTAGTCAGAAAGACCAAAGCCCATGTCATCATCAGACTCTTTTGAGTCTTCTTTCTTCGCTTCCACTTTCTTCTCTTTAGCTGGGGCAGCCATGATGGAGACGGAGGACCTCCTGCTGGTGCAGCACCATGGTCCACCTGCCCCCGCATTGCAGATGACGCTCCCGATGTTGACATTGGCCAGGGCCTTTACACACAAGCCTGGCCAGAAAGGGTCAAGATTTACCTCTGCTGCTTTAATGAGGGCACTGATCTTGTTCTCTGTGACCATCACCTTGTTGTCATTCAGGATGGGGGCAGAGCAGATGCTGATGAACTCTGAGACTGAGGCCATGGTGCGGGCAAGTGCTGAGCGGTGCTGCCAGACATGGTTCTAGTCACCGGATGAAGCAAGGGGCTCACCCCCAAGTGGCCTTATCTTCCTCGGAGGGACCAGCACCTTTCAGCAGCTGAGGAAAGGGGCTGCCCTATTTATAAGTGTTCCTTCTATTTAGGAACTTACAGAATTGAAACAGCCAGTTCATTAATTTTACTGTTATTTAATTTTAATAAAATTGCACTATAGAAGATTAAAAAAAAATAAAAACATTACCTATAACCATATTCTAAGACCACAATTTTTATTTGGATACATGACTACAAATCAAAACCACACTGAGATACTACCTCATGCCAGTCAGAGTGACTAAAGTGAACAAATCAGGAGACTCTAGATGCTGGCGAGGATGTGGAGAAATGGGCACCCTCCTACACTGTTGGTGGGAATGTAAACTGGTACAACCCCTCTGGAAAACAGTATGTATGGAAGTTCCTCAAAAAATTAACAATAGAACTCCCCTATGACTCAGCAGTAGCACTGCTAGGAATTTACCCAAGGGATACAGGAGTGCTGATGCATAGGGGCACATGTACCCCAATGTTCATAGCAGCACTCTCAACAATAGCCAAAACATGGAAAGAGCCCAAGTGTCCATCAACTGATACATGACCATCAGTCTTTTTGGTTTTGTATATTTATGATGTAATTTTATTACAGTACAGTTTTGCATTTTCTTCATGTAATTTCATGTCTGAAGCACGCATTCAGTGTCCATGCCTCATCCCAGGAACTAACACAGAGATTTAAAGCTACCAGGAGACTGCTATTTACTATTTCTTCTCTTTTGAGGGAGACACATTAGTTGGTGAGGTCTTAATCCAGTTCTATGCTGTTCACATTCCTTTTAGGTCCTTAAAGACAAAGAGACTACATTACTATCCAGAAGGCCTACTTGCTTCCTGTCAACAATGTGATAATTCTAGGGGTGCCTTGGTGGCTCAGTTGGTTAAGCGTTTGACCATGATCTCATGGTTTGTGGGTTCAAGACCTGAGTCAGGTTCTGTGCTGACAACTCAGGGCCTGGAGCCTGCTTTGGATTCTGTGTTTCCCTCTCTCTGCCCCTTTCCTGTTTGCATCCTGTTGCTCTGTCTCTCTCAAAAATAAATAAATATTTAAAAAAATTTTAAAAAGCAATGTGATAGTTCTTTCACCTTGGGGAAATCTGAAAAAAATTTTGTTGTCACTTTTTTTTTAAACCATCAATTGCCTGCTTACCATATTCATTATCCTGCACTTGCTAAAATTTGCTTTGAAACTGGGGTTTCAAAGTCACTTCAACATTAGCCTAGAATCATGCCAAGGATGTATGGTTTCTTCCTCCCTCCCTCCCTCCCTCCCTTTCTTCCTCCCTCTCTTCCTTTTTCTTCTTTTCTTTCTTTCTTTCTTTCTTTCTTTCTTTCTTTCTTTCTTTCTTTCTTTCTTTCTTTCTTTCTTTCTTTCTTTCTCTCTCTCTCTCTCTCTCTCTCTCTCTCTCTCTCAAATTCTCAAGCTAGTTAACATACAGTGTAGTCTTGGCTTCAGGAGTAGAATCCAGTGATTCATCAGTTACATATGACAGCCAGTTCTCATCCCAACAAGTGCCCTCCCCAATGCCCATCACTCATTTTCCCCACCACCACCCCATCAACCCTCAGTTTGTTTTCTGTATTTAAGAGTCTCTTATGGTCTGCCTCCCTCTCTGTTTCTGTTATTTTTCCTTCCCTTCCCCTATGATCATCTGTTAAGTTTCTCAAACTCCACATATGAGTGAAATCATGTGATACCTGTCTTTCTTTGAATGAGTTGTTTCACTTAGCAAAATACCCCTCAGTTCTGTCCATGTTGTCAAAAATGCCAAGATATCATTCTTTTTGGACATCCCTTCAAAAGAGATTTACTTAAGGCCTACTATATGCCATGTACGTTGTATGCACCATGTGATATATTCTTCATAGCAACACGAAGAAACAGGTATCATCTTCCTGTGCAGGTAGTACAGAGAAGGGCAAAAGTAAAATTTTCACCTAAAGTCAGAAATGAGGGAAACAGAGTAGGCTCAGAGGGGTAGGCTGTGAAATCAACACAAAATGAAGTGCAGAGAAGGAACTTAAAACTCTATGCTAAAGAAATTTGTCAGGTTGGCTCCCAGGATAGCAATATGGTTGTTTGGCAATAACCATATCTAATGATTAAGCATGTTTTAAAGAAAGATTTTCAATCAGAAGAGGATTTGGGAAGCTTAGATAAGTGGGTGTCACTGAGTCAAATATAGGCTGTACATTCCCAAGCAGGACCATTCAGTTAGTAATATTCAAGAAACATATTGAATATATCCTGTGGGCCATGCGTTGTACTGGATGTGCAAAGATATGTAAGATATAGTACTTGCCCTTAAGAAGCTCAAAGTTTATTGGAGTTAATAGACACAAAATAGAGGCACCTGGGTAGCTCATTTGGTTGAGCATCCAACTCTTGATTTCAGCTCAGGTCATGATCTCAGGGTCATAGGATGCCCCGTGCTGGGCTCTGCACTTAGCATGGAGCCTGCTTAAGATTCTCTCTTTTTGATAAGTCTGGCTAGAGGTTTGTCAATTTTGTTTATTTTTTTCAAAAAACCAACTCTTTGTTTCATTGATCTGTTCAATTGTTTCTTTGGTCTTTATGTTGTTTATTTCTGTTCTTATTTTTACTATTTCTCTTCTTCTACTGGGTTTAGGGCATTCTTGTTGCTATGCCTCTTGTTCCTTTAGGTGAGCTGTTAGATTTTGGACTTGCGCTTTTTCTAATCTCTTGAAATAGGCCTGGAGAGCAATGTACTTTCCTCTTAGGACTGCCTTTGCAGCATCCCATAGATTTTAAATTGTTGTGTTTTCATTTTCATTTGTTTCCATATATTTTTTAATCTCCTCTCTAATTGCCTGATTGGCCCATTCGTTCTTTAGTAGGGTGTTCTATAACCTCCATGTTTTTGGAGTTTTTCCAGACTTCTTCCTGTAATTGATTTCAAGTTTCAAAGCATTATAATCTGACAGTGTGCATGGTATGACCTCAATTCTTTTATATTTATTGAGGGCTGCTTTATGTCCCAGTATGTGATCTATCTTGGAGAATGTGCCATGAGCACTTGAGAAGAAAGTAAATTCCTGGCCTCAGGATGTAAAGTTCTAAATATATCCGTCAGATCCACCTGGTCCAATGTGCCAAAATGGGAGGTATCACCATCCCAGACTTTAGCCTCTACTACAAAGCTGTCATCATCAAGACAGTATGATATTAGCACAAAAACAGACACATAGACCAATGGAACAGAATTGAGAACTCAGAAGTGGACCCAAAAGTATACAGCCAACTAATCTTTGACAAAGCAGGAAAGAATATCCAATGGAAAAAAGACAGCCTTTTTAAGAGATGGTGTTGGGAGAACTGGACAGCAACATGCAGAAGAATGAAACTAGATCATTTTCTCACACCATGCGCAAAAATAAACTCAAAATGGATAAAGGACCTGAACGTGAGACAAGAAACTATCAACACCCTAGAGGAGAAAGCAGGAAACAACCTCCTTGACCTCCACTGCAGCAACCTCTTACTTGACACATCCCCAAAAGCAAGGGAATCAAGAGCAAAAATAAACGGTTGGGACCTCATCAAGATTAAAAGCTTCTGCACAGCAAAGGAAACAACCCACAAAACTAACAGGCAACCAATGGAATGGGAAAAGATAGTTGCAAATGACATATCTGATAAAGGGTTAATATCCAAAATCTATAAGGAACTCACCAAACTCCACACTTGAAAAACAAACAACCCAGTGAAGAAATGGGCAGAAGATATGAACAGACACTTCTCCAAAGAGGACATCCAGATGGCCAACAGACACATGAAATGATGCTCAGCATCCCTCCTCATCAGGGAAATACAAATCAAAACCACACTGAGATACCACCTCACGCCAGTCAGAGTGGCTAAAATGAGCAAATCAGAGAACTCTAGATGCTGGCGAGGATGTGGAGAAACGGGCACCCTCCTACACTGTTGGTGGGAGTGTCAACTGGTACAGCCCCTCTGGAAAACAGTGTGGAGGTTCCTCAGGAAACTAATAGAACTCCCCTATGACCCAGCAATAGCACTGCTAGGAATTTACCCAAGGGATACAGGAATGCTGATGCATAGGAGCACGTGTACCCCAATGTTCATAGCAGCACTCTCCACAATAGCTAAAACATGGAAAGAGCCTAAGTGTCCATCAATGGACAAATGGATCAAGAAGATGTGGTTTATCTATACAATGGAATACTACATGGCAATGAGAAAGAATGAAATCTGGCCATGTGTAGCAACATGGATGGAACTTGAGGGTGTTATGCTGAGCGAAATAAGTCAGGCAGAGAAGGACAAATACCATATGTTTGCACGTATAGGAGGATTAGGAGGGACTTAACTGAGGAACAAGGGGGAGAAGAAGGGGGGAAATGGTGGGGGGAAGGGAGAGAGGCAAAGCATGAGAGACTCTTGAATGCTGACAAAAACTGAGGACTGATGGGTGTGGGGGGAGGGGGGAGGGGCATGGAGGAGGACACTCCTCCATTGTGGGGATGAGCACTGGGTGTTACATGGAAACCAATTTGACAATAAACTATTTGTAAAAAAAAAAAAAAAAAGATTCTCTCTCTTCGTTTGTCCTTCTCCCTTTGTGAGCTCTCCCTCTCTCTCTCTCTCTCAAATAATAAAAACAAACCCATAAACGTTACTAAAACAAGTCCACAAGGTTAGAGATTTCCTTGAAAGTGTGGAGGAAAAGCACTCACCCCATCTGAGAGGAAATGGTGAGGTTTCCTGGAGGAGGTGATCTTTGAAATGAGTCTGCAGCACCTTCTCAAACTATCCATATTAAAGGGCTATTTTTTTTCCCTCTTTTTCCTTTCCAATTTGCTATGTAAATACAATAAGAATGGAAGACTAGACCAGTGAAATTAAAAAGTACAACCCCAATTTTTTTATTAGAGTACACTGATATGTAATTGCTCTAGCATATTACTATAAAAGTTTCTAAATGCTTACTTTTCACTTATAGACTCAACTCATTTCACCTTAAAAAAACCAACAAAACAGTTCAGAGCCAGCACAGATTGAGCCAGCACACTTTGAGTGGCCTCCCGTTGAAGGATAAGGAGGCATCAGTCATCAGCTGGGGAGGGGATGGATGGGGTGGTGGGGAGGGCTGCCTAAGCAAGGACATGGCCAAGTACAGGGGGTGGGGGTGGGGAGTAAAAGCACCGGGAAAATTTTTTGGGCCATTCCAGTGACTCTTCCTTACTTACTCCTGGTCTTTGTGGGCTCTGCTAGTCAACTCCTTCCAGCCCTGTGCCTTCTGTCTCTTTCTTTCTCTTAGGTACATTTTCTCCTTCAGGGCCTGCATTCTCCTCATTGCCTTCCACACTGTAATGACGACTTTTCTGGGACCAGGAGACAAAAGGAAAGAGAGGAAAGTGTGATCAGGGGAATTGCCCCATTTGCCTTCTTCTCCCTTCTGGTCTAAGAACGCTTCAGATTCTTTTATTTAGCATTCAAATTTTTAAATGTTTATTTATTTTTGAGAGAGAGAGAGAGAGAGAGAGTGCATGGGTGATGGAGGAACAGAGAGAGAGGGAGACAGATTCCAAAGCAGACTTCAGGCTCTGAGCTGTCAGCACAGAACCTGATGCGGGGCTCGAACTCACAAATCATGAGACATGACCTGAGATGAACTTTGACTGACCTGAGACTTAACTGACTGAGCCACCTAGGCACCCTGAGAACACTTCAAATTATTACTTGAATATTCCCAAGCTTGCCAAGTACATTATCAGTCTACATAGAAAGGGAACTGAAGAATTTGAATTTGTTAAATTCAATTTCATGAGTTAAAGGAATAAAGGGTCAGGCTCACATTTTCATTTTCTGAACCTAAAACCTGGAAAGGGAGCAGAAGTTTTTTTTGTTTTTTTTTTTTTTTTTTAAGTTAAGTGAACTTTAAAAAAAAAAAGGCAGCTTTGTAACATGTAATTTTTTGGTTACCCCAGCATCACTCATGCTCATTGTGAAATTTTGTCATCGCCTCAATTAGAATAATTTCTAACTCAGAACTTGAGGATTGGCTTCAGTTAGGCTTCTGGGTATTGTTTGGATGAACTGGTTTCCCTGGTTTCAGAAGGCTGTTTTTTTGAATGATAAACTAAATATAATTGGCGTTAAACTCAGTTATAAACAGAGCAAATGATGCTTGTGTCGAACTATCTGGGGACTCAAAGCAGTAAATGGATGGGCAGAAGAAATAACAAGGGAAAATCTACAGATTTAACTGTTTTTAAAATGAAAACTTTCTATTATATCAAAGACATCAAAGCCAAAATGAAATGGAAAACCAAAGGGAAAAAGATGTATAACTACACTAACAAAGACTAATATCTACATTATATAGTTTATGCACATGACGAGAATATAATAGATAAATGTGAAGACGGTGAGAACCTAGAACAGACCTAAGATAAAAATGGAAGTAGTGAAGTAAAAATGTTTTTAAATGTGAATACAATTAAATTAGAAAGAAATCCTAATCTCTAATGATGATCTTACCAGTGTAAACACCGGAAGGGGTTGAAAGCCATTTGCCTGTAATACATGCCTGTATGACTGTAGATAGACAATAGAAATAGATAGCTTATGTATAGATGATAGTTTTCCCAAAGGGAAAATATGTACTATGTATACAAGATACCATTGTAGCATTGATCAGAAAACCAAAACATTCAATTACAATAAAATGAGTTATTAAATTATGGCATATTGACAGGGTGAAATAGAAGTATGACCCCCTAAAAATAACTATGAAGATACTAATTCACCAACTTAGTACTTAGTCAGAGAAAATAATATGTGGCTTAAAATATCACAGAATAAATCAATATAAATTTTTATTGTTCTATGATTAAATGCTATTAAATGCGCATGCCTAAGACTAATAAGTGGAAGAGAAAATAGAAGGCTGACATAAATAGCCGTTTCACTGTAGTGCAACACTGTTTAAATTTCCCTTCCTTCCTTCCTTTCTCGTCCCTGAACCCCCACCCACTTTCTTTCATGTTTTAAATAACATGTTAGTGTGACTTTTCAAAAGCAGACTTCCATTTGTCCTAATTCCTACACTTATTTCTTTGATAACTAGTCAAGTTAAGTTGTTTACAAGTCAAGTTAAGTTGTTTTTAGGAACAAAGCTTATTATAAATTGATAAATGAATAAAATAGTGAGTAAAAGAATAGTGAGTAAAAGAAGAAAGCCTTATGAATTGGTTATAACTTAATGTCCATTCCCCACCCCTCCCACTGGGAACATCCCCCAAGTGCAGAGCACTAAGTAAAGATTTTCTGCTGACCTCAGAAAACATAAAGCCTAGCAGAAAGGAGGATGGACAGTCAAACAGATACACTGCAGATAAAATGTGCCCTCCTCACTGTATTCCTTAAGGAACATTTCAATAAATTAGTCTTATGAACAACAATCGTGTAAAAACAGGTGAAGTAGGGCCATGAACTTGCCTGCAAGATGGAGAAGTCTTTAAGAGAGGACGTTTAACTGGGTTTTGGTTACTTAAAAAAAGAATGAGTTTTTATTCTAACAATGTAGTGCCAGTGTGTAGTGTAATATGCCTAGTAGTTTTAAAACTTTTTCATGACATCAGACAAGTTGTGTTCTCTCCTCCCTGGAGTCCCACAATTAAGAGACAATAATTTCTAGCAGTCTTCAGTTTTAGTTCTGCTACCAATATATTTCTATTTTTAAATTCTTTATTAAAAATTTGTTAACGTTTATTTATTTTTGAGAGAGAGACAGAGAGAGAGAGAGAGAGAGAGAGAGAGAGAGAAAGTGAGCAGGAGAGAGGCAAAGAGAGAAGGAGACACGGAATCTGAAGCAGGCTCCAGGCTCCAGCACAGAGCTGGAGCTGTCAGCACAGAGAATGACACAGGGCTCAAACTCACGAACCACGAGATCATGACCTGAGCCGCAATTGGACACTTAACTGACTGAGGCACCCAGGCGTCCCCCAATATATTTCTAAATAATATGTTTCTGATGGTACTCTTGCAAAATAAGTATCGTGTGCTGACCTATGTCTGTGGAAACATGGACTTGGATTTCTCTCCACGTGACCTCCCCCACCCACCTCCCATCTCTGCTGTCTGTCATAGTAAAGGCCTTGTTCAGAGGTCTCTCGGCCTTGGCAGATGGTTCCTATATAGAGCTGCCAGGAACAACCTTTATGGAAGGGCTAAGTCTGTGGCTGGAGGCTTCCCTGTGAGGGGAACCTAGCAGGAATCTTGTCATTCTACTGGGCAGCTCACAGACTTATTTTTATGATATCTCATTTGGGTTGGTCCATTTCCCTAAAAAGGAGTCCTTCAACATCTTGCTCAGAATGCATACATCTGTTTGCCAGCTTTCTCAAAGCCACGTCTGGCAAGCAGCTGGGAGTTTCACCTTGTAGCTTGGGAGTGTCATCTACTAGTATGTAGACTTCCCCTTAGCCCTGTTTTCAGAATGGCGTCCCTGCCATAGCTATGCCTGTTGTAACTCCAGAGCTCCCCTGGCTTAGCCTCTCCAGGATGAAACCTCAGGGCTTCTGGGTGGAGAGAGTATTTACTTGGCTGTGTGGGGAGGGTAGGTAGATCCAGGGATCAGCAACTTCTTGTACATTCAATAAATACTCTTTTCAGCCGCTTTCACTCTGCCTTCCATGGCATCCAGCCCCTCCCTGGTTCCTGAGTCCCCTCAGTTCTGCAATGGGACCCACTTCGTTGCTTGGCTTCCCACCCCCACTTCAGGCACTCAGCCACTTCTGGCCTGCTGAGTTGGGCACCGTACATCTGCTTTCAGCATTCCAAAGTTTTGTTGAAATACTTCCTCACCTGTCAGCTTCTCTATGCTTTGCTCTTGGGGGTTTATGCATCTTTGTTAAAAAAAATTCTTTTTATATTCTTTTACTAAGTTTTCAGGAGGGAACAGGGAAAATTCATCTTTAAAAATTTTTTTAATGTTTATTTTTGAGAGAGAGACAGCGAGAGCGAGAGCACGAGAGAAGGGGAGGGGCAGAGAGGGAGGGAGACACAGAATCTGAAGCAGGCTCCAGGCTCCAAGCTGTCAGCACAGAGCCCGACATGGGGCTTGAACTTGTGAACCACGAGAAAATGACCTGAGTTGAAGTCAGGTGCTTAACCAACTAAGTCACCTAGGTGCCCCATGATAGTGGTTGTTTTTAAATGGTGATATTTTGGGGGTGGTTTGTGACTTACCTAGAGCTAACCGATATGCCCAATAGAAATTTGCAGAGGCATTGTGAGGCCAAGGAAAAGCTACTGCTTAGAACTACAGGATCAGGTTTTAGTTCTTCCGTTGCTACCAATTGGTCATGTGTCCTTTGGCCAGTCACCTAACTTCAGCCCTGCCATCTAATTAAAGATGCTGGATGGTGGACCATGTAAGTGTTTTTCAAGCTTCTTGGCAAGTAAGCCACCTAAGAGCTTGTTAAAAATAGCCATTCTGTCCCCAATCTTATAAGATTGAAAAAAAACTATAATTCCTGGTGACTTGGGTGCAGTCAGGCCAGCAGACACTCAGACACCAGTAGTTGAGAACATCAGAGTGTCTTCAAGGTTGAAAATCCAGCAAGCTTCCCTCCCTTCAGTGGGTTTTGCCGTGGCTTTAGGTGCTTGTCCACCAAGGTGCCTGGGTTTCTTCCTCCCACAGAGCAATGTCTCTCTTCACCTCCCTGCCCTCTAGCCCCAGCTCAGATGGCTGTTTACAGCTCCCAGGCTTACCACCTCAGCAGCCATCCATTTCTTAGCTCTCCAAAGACTCTTAATTCTTCAACAAAATGGTCATTCAGTCTTCCATGGTCTTTATCCCTTAGTTTTAAATAGGAACCCATTCAGCTTTCTCATGTCTTTCAAATCACTGGTTCTGTGGTCCTTTGGATTCTCTGATAGACAAGTGCAGGTTTCCAGTGTTCGGTGACGGGCGGCCCGTGCAGGGCCACACCTTTTCCAAGCAGAGGTTTTCTTAGGCTCTGTGAACCAGTGTTTTAAAAAGACCTGTCTCCTGCCTCTAGAATCACTTGCTTCCCATCTGGAATGCTCTTCCCCAAGGCCCACGTCTCCCAAACTAGGGTGTCTCCTGGGTAACAGTTTTGCCATGGATACCAGTGATTCCATCTCTCAAACTGAATAACAAGCCTTGGTCTAAGCCTTTCATGTCATTTATTCTCAAATCACATTTTATGTGTGTGGTTGGGGGAGGGGAAAGAGAAGGAAGACTTTCCATAAACTGCATCCATATTGTATACTCCCCCTCCTATCCCAGAAAAAAAATAAATGATCTCAGAACATTAGACAAAAGCAGTAAGGCACATGGCAAAACCAAAGTCATTCCCAGCCTTAGGACAGTGGTTAGGGTTTGCAGGAGGCAGGCCTCCTGCAGTCTCAGCCAGAAGAGATGCCATTTCTAGTCCTGAGTGACCCTATAGTCTGATCTCATCTGATACTAAATGCTCTCTTCTCTCTGGATTCCCCTCTGCAAGGTGAGTCAGTTCCTCCAGAGGGCACTAACAAAGCTGAATAATTTGCAGATAGGTTCTACATTCTGTCTAGGATTTTTTCATTTAATTTTTTTTGAGAGGGAGAGAGAGAACACAAGTAGGAGAGGGGCAGAGGGAGAGGAAGGGAGAGAATCCTAAGCAGGCTCCATGCCCAGCTTGGAGCCTGATTCGGGGCTTGATCCCACGACCCTGAGATTATGACCTGAGCCAAAATCAAGAGTTAGACACTTAATGAACTGAGCCACCCAGGAACCCCGTGTCCTGTTAAGGATATAAAAAGTAGGATTTAAAAACTAGTGTGGGTCAATAACGTTAATTCAATTCTTTTTATTATGAAGCTTGGGCAATTTATTAGATAATGCATATGTGGCATAATGTACTCAGAAGCCTACAGGCACTTATTGTTTACTCAGCCAGCAGTGATAAAATTAAAAATCTGTTAACAACTCAATTTCCTTGAAAGACAATTTTATAGCAATAAAATTGGCTCTTTTACATACTTTAAAATAAACAACTCAGTTTCTTCATTGTTTGGCCATGAGTTAAGTTTCTGTCTCACTCATGGATCTTTGGGTAGATCTTTGCTAGAGATTTGAAGATGGGTCAGCCTTGTTTCATTTTTTTTAATAGTTTATTGTCAAGTTGGTTTCCATATAACACCCAGTGCTCATCCCCACAAGTGCCCTCCTCCATGCCCATCACCACCCTTCCCCTCCCCCCCATCAGTCCTCAGTTTGTTCTCAGCATTCAAGAATCTCTCATGGTTTGCCTCCCTCCCTCTCCCCAACTATTTTTCCCCTCTTCTACTCCCCCACGGTCCTCTGTTAAGTTGCTCCTAATCCTCCTATACGTGCAAACATATGGTATCTGTCATTCTCTGCCTGACTTATTTCACTCAGCATAACACCCTCAAGTTCCATCCATGTTGCTACACATGGCCAGATTTCATTCTTTCTCATTGCCATGTAGTATTCCATTGTATAGATAAACCACATCTTGATCCATTCGTCAGTTGATGGACACTTAGCACTCTTAACAATAGCCAAAACATGGAAAGAGCCTAAGGGCCTTGTTTCAGTCAAGATGGTCCCTTTCCTAACCTCTTACATTCATCTTGGTATGGCCTCCAGACTCTGTCCCCCACAAACTATCACAAGCTCAGTGGTGGTAGGGCATGTGGGGTCCCAAGGCCAACATGCAGCCCCACAGGATAAGAGCTGCCTTGTGTTGGGAGAACTGAGTGCCTCACTGTGCTGGGGATTGACTGGGCTGAGTGGCCAAGAAAATGCTCCTAACCTCCCTGCCTCTCTGCTTCCTTATTCTATATAAGGGCACATCAAAATGGTCCCTAGAGCTCTTTTAGCGTTGATGCTGAGAACACATTTGCAATTACCATTTTAGTCCTTCAGTAGCTGGTGAGTAGAGTCTGAGGAATCATCCAGAGTCCCTCACTGACTGATGGGGTTGGGGTTGGTATTGGGTTTCCTTACCCTCCTTTCAGCCCTGGGTACCATTTCTTACTTCAGAGGGGGACACAGACCTTTTGTTTCTTTAAAAAAACTTTTTTAAATGTTTATCTTTGAGAGACAGAGACAGAGCATTAGCAGAGGAGGGGCAGAGAAAGAGAGACACAGAATCTGAAGCAGGCTCCAGGCTCTGGGCTGTCAGCACAGAGCCTGATGTGGGTCTTGAACCCATGAACTGTAAGATCATGACCCGAGCCGAAGTCGGACACTCAACTGACTGAGCCACTCAGGAGCCCCTGAGACCTTTGTTTCTGATTCAAAATAATCTCAACACTAAATAACATTAATCGTTCATACTTCAAATGCCAGCATGAGATTTGGAGTTCATTTTTCTCATCTGATCCTCACCCTGCAAGAGAATCAGAGCAATGATTAGTATCTTTGTTTGACAGAAAAAGAAAGTAAGGTCTTGCCACTGTCAGTCACTGGCCCAGAGTCACGTGACTAGTGATGTGGCTAGTGCCACCAATTTCGGGCTTTGCACTTTTCACCAGAGCCTTTTACACGTTTCACTGTCCCTTCAAAAAACGAAGGTACCCCTCAGAGAGCTAACACCCCCATTCTACCAGTGTTTTCAACCTTTCCCACACAGATACTCCACAAGATGTGGTCTGTAGTAATTATAAGGGATTATAATTGCATATTTGTTTTTAAATTCCACTCTCCACGAATTGGAGCGGGAAGCCGAGGAGGGAGAGTGGAGAAGTGAAGGAAAATCTCTGCAAAATGAAGAGTCCTTCATCCAGCCAGCCATACATCTTCCTCAGACAAACACGGGTGCCTCTCTGTGCCAGGCAGGGTGCTGGGAACACAGTGTCACCCAGGCGTGAGGGGCTTGGGGGCAAGGGTGAGAGTCAGAGGGATCTGTACCATGTGAATCAGCTGTCTCAAGTTAGTTATTCAGGCTTTAGGGCCATAAGTGCATTCTTCCCTGGGTTTCTTCTCCATCTTAGTTTCTCCTTTATCCAATATCAAAAGAAAATTAGATAAGAACTGCAGCTCTGAGTGTGTTCTCCAATGTAACACGGTCCAAAGGAAATAAAAGGCGAGCCAATAGGTATAATTAAAAAATTTCCAGCAGTCACAGTTTTTAAAAAGAAAAAAAGAAGCAGGTAAAATCAATGATATGTTTTATTTAACCCAATATATCCAAAATGTGGTCCTTTCAGCATGCAATCAATGCAAATATTACTGAGATATTTTACCTTCTTTTCTGCACAATGGGCTGTATCTTTTAACTTTTCAGGGTGCACCTCATTTCGGACCAGTTGCTTCTCCAGGCGTCGGTCACCACCTTTGGCTAGTGGCCGCCATGTTGGACAACGTGCGCCATTGGGTTTGCCTCCGAAAACAGACTGGTAAAGCAGCAGAGAGAAGCTCTCACCACCCTCTGTTGGGTGCCCCACTCCAACGAGTCTCAAGGGACCTCTTGCACTCCTGTTCTGACTGTATTTGGGGGGCGGCTGCACCACCCCTCCCATTGATGGTTGATCAGCCACAGGGAGCCCTCGGCCTCCCTCAGGTTCCACCCCCAGCAGGCCTCCTTTCCTCACCTTGAAACATGACCACTGCCCCAGCCGCCTACAGGCACACCTCAGAAAGCAGCCCATTCGCAGCCCTCATGAATTGCTCTTTCTTTTCCACCGCACACAGAAACCATTTCCCCGACTCCTTTTACCCCCAACGCCCTGCGGGGGGAGCTACACAAGGCTCCCTTTGTGTCCCGGCTTGGAGGTCCACAACGTACCTGCTTTCGATACAAGTCTTACCCTGAAAAGGCGCATTTTTGTTGCTTCTCTTCCTTTCCCATTTCTACGGAACCAACGAGCAAACCTTCACTTTCAACATGTAACCTTGTAAAATGTGAGCAGGTTTCCACTTTGGAAGTGGGTTTGAGAGTTCCCCAGCTCCCTGCCTGGGGTTTGGCTTTCTGAGAGGAAACGAGGAGCTGGGCTCCAGAAATCCCTAGATGGTGCCTTTTGGTAATTTGGTGATCCTACGTTATACTCTATTTCTTACTAAAACCTTTTCCTAACCTCAAGGGATGGGGTCCTTTAAAGAAATGTGTTTTGATAAAACTGTGCCGTTGGGTAAAAGAAAATCAGGAAGCCTGAGCGCAAGAGGAGAGATGTGAAGGCTCTCCCCTGAGCACCATAGCTGCCAGTGCCTGCACAGTCCAAAGCTGGAGCCACCCACCCCCCTCACCTCTGCCACCCCACCTCAGGTAACGGGCTTCCAAGAGGGTGTGCAGAATGTGGGCTGTTAGGTCACCGGCAACTTTGTTTTCTCATTTCAAACCTAGATTGTTTTCTCATTTTAAACCTACAAACCTTACATTTGCTGCACAGCAGGATGGTTAGGAACTGCATCAAAAGATCGTCTGACATTGTCTTAGGTACACCTTAAAGAAAACAACTCCGAAAACAAAGCAGCCTTGTGCGGGACGCGGACACGCTGGCGATTCAGAGGCTTATTACAACGTCTCTGGACAGAGGATACTTTTCATGTAGACGACTGGAACCTTGACTTTTGGGAGAGAGTCAGTGTTACTGAGTCCAATTTTTCTCTGGAGGAAATCATGTGTTTTACTCCTTTCATTCTCTCCCTCCCATTTGATTGACTCCAGACTCAACCCTCTCTAGGACTTTGCTGGAGAGGAACTACAGTTCCATTCAGTGACTTGAGTGTGGCGCATCGATGCTTTGCCACCCACAAGACTAAGTCGTAGAGAGGCAGAGAAGCCCAGGAAAGGCTGTGCCTCTACAGCACTCACTAGTTCTTAAGGTGAAATTTTTTGTTTAAGTTTTTAAATTTATTTTGTGAGGGGTGAGAGAGGAGAGGCACAGAGAGAGGGAAAGAGAGAATCCCAAGGAGATCCAAGCTGTTGGTGCAGAGCCCAACTGAGGTTGGATCCTGAGAACCATAAATCATGACCTGAGCCAAGATCAACAGAAGGCCACTTAACCAACTTAGCCACCCAGGTGCCCCACAGGGATGAGTTTCTCCGAGCTCATTCCCTACCAAATTTAATTGCTTCTATCCTTGGTTTCTGTCTCAGAGGGGTTACTACCTTCACCTGGGTTCATGGTCCCATCTCAGCCTACTTTCTTTGAAAGGTCCATCAGGCATCCTCTCTCCTTATATGTTTAGTCTTTTGTCTTCTAGCTTATTTCCCTATGCTTTCAAACAATGTTTATTCCCCCAAATGTATGTATGTATGTATGTATGTATGTATGTATGTATGTATCTATCTATCTATCTATCTATCTATCTATTATCTATCAATCATCCCTCCAACCTGTCTTTCCTTCAAGTTACCACTCTATTGAAACTTTTGTTTTTGGTAGCAAATGACAGAAAAAGCAACCTGAGTTTGACCAAACAGAAGGGTTAATTAGAAGGATCCTGGAAGGCTCAGAGAACTGAAGGGAAAGCCGAAAGAGCTAAGTAACCAGGCTTCAGGAAGGAGAGACTAGGGCAGCTCAGGTGCCTCGGCATTTCGGAACTCCCAAGGTTGTTCTAGAGAATTCTTCCTCTCTCTATTGCTTATCTCTGCTTTTGTCTGTGTGACTTCAATCACTCAGACTGTATTTGTCTACCAAGCTGGAACTGTGGCTCTGGACATCTCCCAGGATAGTTTCTTTTCAGCATTGCCACCAGAGAGAAACAACCAACTTTTCTCAGTTCCAGCTTAGTGATCCCCAGAGAGGGGCTTTTAAGCAGCCTTTCTGGAGACATGAGTCACCCTGCAGTGGTACCGGGATTGCAACATTCTCTGAATCGTGGATAGAGCAGATCTCCAAAGGAAGTCAAGTTCACTTAACTAGAAAAAAGGAAAAGCACTGGGAGTAAAAATGGATTTCCACGATATGCTCTATTTTTCTTCTTCTACCAAATTTGTTGAAGGCATCACCATCCTTTTTGTATCTACTTAATTAACTTTCATTCATTCAGGCTTCTGTCCTTACCTCTCCCTCAGTACATATGCCTTGGTCACTAATATCTTCTTCATTCTTGTTCTTGACTTCTCGCCGGGACTTTTGACCTGATGACACCCTCCCTTCTCAAAAGCCTCATCTGTTGTGAATTCAGTACACCGCCCTCACTTGGTTCTCCTACTTTCCATTTTACATTTGACTGTGTTTGTTGGTCCTTGCCCAACTGATTATTTCTTCCAAATTTTTATCCCCAGGATAGTTCTTTGCCCTGATTTATACCATATACTTCATTTGGGCATTGTGCTGGCCTCCTGAGACTCTGCTTACCACATATAAACCAGAACTCCTCAAACCTTCTGGTTCTTTCTCCATCCTGGCCTCCTGATGGACATTTACAAGTTCTTCCTCTAGATGTCCCTTAGGCATTTCAGATGTGTACAGAAACAAATGCACCATTTCCCCCCCACCCCCTCTGACCTTCCCTCTAAAGACTTGCCTCTCCTTCTGCAAATCCATTTTAGATAATGGTACCAATCTTTTAAGCCAGAAACCTGGGTTCTTCACTTTGCCCTCTTCATTTTCCTTATGGGCAACAGAAGTCCACCTCATACTTATCATTCCATTCCATGTTCTCACAATGCCCACGTTCCCTGGTTTGGTTTTGAAAGTCATCATTGCTTTCTAAGACTATTGCAAAAGTTTTTAGGTCCTTGTTTTTAAACTCTTCCCACTCCCTGTGGGGTTATCTTTTAATTGTGTGTGTGTAAATAGGTATATATATGTATCATATATTTAATAAGTATATATATCATATATTTAATTATAATATATATTACTTTATATTACATATATAGATATGATAAGTTTTTCCAGAATACAACTTGATCATGCTACTCCTTTGCTTAAACCCTTTCCTTGCTTTCTGAAGCTCTGCACAATGGGCTTGACCAAAATTCAACCTTCTTTGCAGCCCTTGATTCAAACACTTCAAACTGGATCCCATTTTCTTCATGTCTTTTGACATATTTAATGTTTATTTATATTAAATTCATACACATGTATAGTTTTTGCTGTGAAAAAGTCCTGTTTTACAAGACTTTTTGTGAAAAACAGAAACCTCTGTCTGTGTTCCTTCCCAGAGCAGCCATTTTAAGTTCTTTTAGCTATTTCTTTGGTGTTACTTCCATATTTCTGAATAACATGATTAAGTGTCTGGTTTGATTTTTCAGATTTAATATTCTGACCTTTATTTCTCCTTTCCTTTGCCTCCCCAACTCATACATGCACACTTTCTCTTCCACATCCTCTCCCTATAATTATATCATACACTTGATAGATACATATTCAGACACTACATTAACATAACTAGGAGAATATTTCTCACAGCTGAGCTGTGTTATATATTATTACTACATTTATTTTCTTGAACAACTTTCTGTTTTCCCTGGAGTTAGTAATTGCCATGATTTTTAAATTGTTTACTTTTCTATATATCAGTCAGTGATTCAGTTCTAAGCTCACCGTCAGAAGTTAAAATATGTCCTCAATATATTCACACATGCCAGTAATCCATCTGTTTTATTTATATTCTTTGACTTAATCTTCCTGAACCCCTCTGTCTCCTCATCTGATTTTTCAGTTTGGGGGTAATAGAAGTGAGTTTAGGAAAGGCACTCAGAAACAAAATATATACATCACTCTGGCATTTGGAGGGAAGAAAAAACACTTTTCCCCAGATGTAATCCCCATTTACTTTTTTTTTTTTTTTTTTTAACTCATCAGTTTATTTCCCAGGCCACAGTACTGCAAGATCCCTTGGGTTGTGTGGGTTGGGGCTTGCTCTCTGACTGGTTCATGTTCACTTACATGCAGCCTTCTCCACTGATATATGATGGGATGATAACAATGTTAGTGATGATGACACTGGTTCCACAGAAGATGGTGAACAAATATCTCAAAATGTTATCTGTTTCATCTTGCAAAGAAAGGAGAGCAGTCACAGAACAGGAGCAATCAGCAGTGATTGTTTCATCCCTATAGAGATGCATATGATGCTCTGAGGAGCCACTTAGTTCTTCACTAAAACATTAATGCACATATAACATGTCTGTAAGACCAGCTTAAATTTCCCAGTGTTTGCAGCCTGACAGGTGCTGTACCTAGTGCTGTGCCTGCATTTTTCTCAATCCACATAGTAGCCCTAGGACTTTGGAAGTTGTGGACTCCCATTTGACAGAGAAGGAGACCATGTTAGTTGGCCCTAAAGTCAAGCAACTAGTGTATGTGGGACCTGGGAATTGAGCCCAAGAAGTCTGACATTAGAGCCCTACCCTTCCCTTGGTGCCTTACTACTCTTTATCTTAGAAGTGATATGTGGGGTGTAGTACCAACCAATAGAGTAACAAATAATTGAAGTGAATACTAAAGCTGTGTGGAAGAATGGTGCACCAACTACATTGTGAGCATTGGACCACTGGTATCTTTTTATGTTCCTCTTGATGTCCTCAGGATTGCCCATGGGTATATTTGCTGAATCTCATTGAGTAGAACACATCATTTCCACAAATACGTCAACATATGTTCTCTCTCTGAAAGAGGAAGAAAGGACATGTGTTTTTAGCAATACCTACAAGGTTCTGCGTTATGAGAGCTAGCTTTTTACTTGGTCTCATCTTTAGACTTAATGTTATGTGTCCCAGGTTATTAAACCTTGTCATTTCCTCACCTCCCATGTCCTGTGTGCTTTTGGCAACACAGTTTCACTGCCATGTAATCCCTTTCTCCCCATCTCCACCAAGCAAACACTTAATTCTCCCTTAGGATAGTGTAGATATCACCTCCTTGAGGGACGCTTTCCATGACTTTTGCAGAGGATTCCTTTTCCATGTTCCACAAGGATGTGATTTATCTTGCTTCCAGTATAGCATGTCCCTGTGGTCTCTATACCATGATTTAACACAGTGTTTGGCTCTCTGATTGCATTTAGTAAAGGTTTATATAATTAATAAATAAATGTTGAACAAGAAAATATTCTTATGAAAACTGTCTTTCAGATTCTCCAGGACTACTTTTCCTGGATAAGAAATTTTTCTATAACTGTTCCCTCTATGGTTTACTTTATCCTATCTTCATTTTTTGGTTATTTATTAAAAATATTGTATAATGGAAAGTGGCTGGCCCTTAATTTCTAACTGACTATTTTTATTATACCCAACTGAGTGCAAATATTCCATTCCACTACTTTGTTATTTTTTTTCAACATTCAACATACATATTACTCATAAAAATGTGACTTCCTGCCTTATTTCCAGTGTAACACATGAGGGTTCCATAAAATTTACTGGAGAAAATGAAATGTAGTGCAGACAGGAGATTTTTATCTATTCATGTGGCTCCCCACTGTCGACTCATATCATGTAATTCCACTTAGCACTTCTGGGCCCATTTCCTTCAAAGTACATTCCAAGCATTACCTAAGTGATGTTGTATAGACGAGCGGATGGGACGCCAGGAACTTAAGCCATAAATGCAGAACTGTTAAACACAGTTCTGAGGAAATTAGATTTTAGACTTGGAAAGAAATATGGTCCTGACACTAATACCCTGTCTCAATTCAAATGACCAAATCTCCACCTCCCCTCTGACATCTTCTCTGTGAAGACAAGGGGGATATTATATGAAATGTAAGAGCAACTGAGCTGTGGTGTTCTAAAGATATGAAAAGTTATAATCGCCCAAGAGCAGCCACACTAAAAAACGTGGGTTTATTTTTTTCAAGATTGTTGAAAAAAGAACTGCCATTGCTTCATAATCAAGACATAGTATACCGCACCTGGAAAAGCCAGTTCAAGAATAACCATTATTTTAATGAAATAATTGCAATTGCTATTTTGTAATTGCCTACTATGTGCCACGTGTATATGGTGTCTTTAAAAAATCTTTTTCAGGACAGTTAGAACAAGCTTGTGATTCTGCAAAACTGAAGTTTTGCCCAGGCCAGTCTCTATGATCCCTTCTAACTTCCATCTAGGAGGATTCTCCAATGTAAAAAGGACACCTTTTAGAAAATGCCATTGAGTAGAGAGGCCAGGGGGCTAAATAAAGAATTGTGCTCACAGAATGAAGTTTTCCAGACTTAGTTTTTTCGAACTTCAGGTAAATATATGGAAGGTTCAAATTAATCCAGCTGTGACAAGTGGGGAGTGGAACTGCAAGGTATCGAGAGAGGGGTAGTTCTCAGTTACTAGTTTATAGACTTCTGTATCATGTGCAATTTTTTAAAACAAGCATGTACAACAAAATTAGGAATTTTGAAGTCTTATTACGGGAAAAATGTATACACTTGTTTTACAATCCAGGCCATGTTTCACATCTTGCTTCTCCATCTCAGTCCACTGCCATCTGTCAGTCTGAGTAGCAATTCTTCAGTTTTTCCTGCAGGCAGCAGCATGCCCTGTCTAGTTCATTACTGTGTTTATAGCATGAGCAGCTGCCTGGTGCCTAGTGAGAGCTCAGTCATTATTGGTTGAATGAATGAGTTCTATAAAAGAATCTTAAATTTTCTGTTTTCCTTTCTTCCTTTATATTTTAGAGAGAGAAAGAGGGTGAGAGAGCTCACTCGAGTAAGAGGGAGAGGGCAGAAAGAGAGAGAACAAATCCTAAGCAGGCTCTAGGCTTAGTGTGGAACCCAGCTCAGGGCTCAAACCCATGACTCTGGGATCATGACCTGAGTCAAAATCAAGAGACAGACGCTCAACTGACTAAGCCACGCAGGTGCCCCTGTTTTCCTTCCAATGACCATATCATAAGTAAAAAATTCTAATTGTCTTAAGACCGACATCGTGCTCTGCTGCATGTGTTTGCATTGTGTTCAAGATGGGACTTCCCAGGCAGTTGAGGGGCTCAGTCAGTTGAGCATTTGACTTCGACTCAGGTCATGAACTCACGGTTTGTGAGTTCAAACCCCATTTCTGGCTCTCTGCTGTCAGCACAGAGCCCACTTTGGATCCTCTGTTCCCACACCTCCCCACCCCCCACCTTGATCATGCTCTCTCTCACAAAAATAAATAAACATAAAAAAAGTTTAAACATAAGACAAGGCTTGCAAGAAATGGTCTAGGCTAACAGGAAAAGAAAAACTAGGCAGCTGAATGTGTAAATGATGGGCATGTGCTGAGCTAAGGTCAACGGCACTGTATCAGGCTGTGGAATAATGACTTCACAGACATCGAGAGACCCTTCCTAGTATGGCCATGCCAACCTCCGAGCACCTGCTCATCACTGTCAGGACCAGTGATTTCATGTCACACTAAGGTTGTTAATCTGATTTTCAGAGGGTCTGCATTTTCATTTAAATTCTAGCTTCATAGTTATATAAAAGCCATAAGCAATATTTAATCTTATTTGTGCCTATATTTAAGTAATATTATAATAAAAATCATTTAAGCTCAACACAGAGGGTCTGTCAAATGACTTTTTCAAAAAGGAATTACATTGGAGAACTATATGTTCAAATTGTTATTGAAAATATTAAACCAGACAAAAGCCAAGACAGAGTCCTGACATACACTTTGAACTATTAATCCCAAAGTTTGCATATATGTGGTCCATCAGGCAGAAATGCACATAATAACTAGTACCCATGCTGGGCAGTGACCTTATCCACAGGATATCATCGCAGACTTCATCTACTGTTTATCAAAATGAAGACACATGTCCTGATCCTGGTCCTGGTGAGCTGGTGGCTTGGCTCGCAGCCACTTGGGCTTTTGGCACAGCCGTTACAGACTCCTGAGTAGACTTCCACCATGTATGGCTTTACCACTTAGACTATTTACTCAACTGCATACAGTTTTTGTCATTATACATCAATTATCACAACCAAGAGACCAGAAACTAGTTATATGCAGTTTCTGCCTATTTGGAGACTTGGATTCCCCTATGTGAAGCTCCCACTGGGTTCTTTTGACCTTGCTCCTGAGGCCAAGCAGGATGCCAGGCATTCCTCTGCTCACTGAGCTATTTTTCCCTACTCAGTCTCTTTCTCCACTAGGCCCAAGGAATTGCTGGTTTTGCTTGAATTTACCTATGTAATTAGTTTTATTTCTACTATCTACCTCTTCTGTCAGTTCAATAGATCACCCTTCTGAGAAGCCTTGACCTCAGCATAAGATTTATGTGGATAGATTTCTGTGGGTTTATGTGGATAAGTGAAAATATATTGTAAAAATGATACCAAGTTGAAAGGGCAGGAAATAAAATATGTAAATGTTGATGACAGCTAAGCGAAATATATGCATATACTAAAAAGATTTGGAAAAAAATATTGTTATATTATTATTATAATATTATCTTTTTAAAGTGGGAGAGAGTGACAAAGAGAGAGGAGAATCCCAAGCTACTCTGCTGTCAGTGCAGAGCCCAATGAGGGGCTTGAACACACAAACTGTGAGATCATGACTGAGCCAAAACCAAGAGGTTCAAGCCACTGAGCCACCCAGGTGCCCTTTGTATATTATTATTAATAAACTATATTATGTTCAATGTTTATTACATTTTTACCATTGAACTTGAAAATAATTAAAATTAACACATCAAAGTAACTGGGTTTAGCTGACATGACATGTTTTTGGTGAACGTATGACAACTCCAAGTTTTCACAACTTTTTTGAGGTCCTCACAAGAAGATGAACAATGGTCAGCCAGAAACTTACAACAGAGTGACACTTAAAGTTACCTTTCTCTTCGTTTTTAAAAGAAAAACTGGTGGTGGGAGGGCACATGCTTTGTCCAGCATTCTAGAACCTCTGCTATTCTCCATGATTTCTTGAAAAGACCAAACAAACAAGAAGCCTGTTGATGATTCTGATTTCATATTCTCTACCTCTTTCAGTGCCCTTGAAATATTTGTTATGGCTGGGATAATTCATTTGGCTTTGCCTTCATAGGAATATTTATGTTTTTCCTATCTCCTTTGAAAATCAGTATTTGCATTGAAAAAAGAAAAGTGGGTTAGACGAGATTATCACTAATTCATCTTTCAGATTTAAAATATATAATAGTAGGAAAAACCGTGTGTATTACACACAAATATGAAAAGGTCTATCAGATGTAAATTAAGTACAAAATAATTGAAGTTGGAATGATATACACATATGAATTTAACTAAGGGTGGTACAATAGAGTGGTTATTTTGTTTTGGTTATAAAATCAAAATTAGGTAATTGAACCTGAGCCAAAACCAAGAGGTTCAACCCACTGTGCCACCCAAGTGCCCTTTATATATTATTATTAATGAACTATATTGAAGTCAATGTTTATTACATTTTTACCATTGTCTGAAACAATGAATACTTGAAAACATATTTTAAAAATTAAGAAATTGTGTTAATTTTATCTGCAGAATTTATATCCAATGTTCTTGTGTTTCACTAAGAGACTATGTATTAGCCAGTCACAAAAGAACAAAGACGGTATGATTCCACTTGCATGAGGGACCTAGAGCCCTCACCTCATTGAGAGAAAGTAGAAGAGGGATGGGGAGGGAGAGAGGGAATTTGTTTAATGGGTACAGAGGTTTAGTTTTGCAACATGAAACACTGCTGTGGACGGATGGTGGTGATGGCTGCATAACAATGAGAATGTACTTAATGTCACTGAACTGTACACTTAAAAATGATTAAGATGGTAAATTTTGTGTAATTTTTTTTTACCACAAATAAAAGAGACAACATACTTATTATTCAAATGCAGAGAAGTCTGTTTTATTCCCATATATTGATATTATTTTTTACAAATAAAATGCTTAGAAATAAAATTAAGGAGAACTTATAGAATCTCAATGAAGGAAAGCTTAAAATTTCACGCAAGGCATAAAATTGGTGTGAGTAATTGGAGAGATGTGTGTAGTTCTAAGTAGGAAGATACAAGGGTAAGACTGCTGACTAAATAAAAAATCTATACATTTAATGTACTCCTTTTGTGAAAGTAGACAAACTGATTCCAAAGTGTATATCAAAGATACCTACGTAAGAATACCCTAAAAGATCTTTTAAAAGAGGAGAGGCGAAAAAAAGTAGTATAAGTGGATCTGTACCTCTAGATACAGAGGTACAGAGAGAGAGAGAGAGAGAGAGAAAGGAAGATACAGAATCTGAAGCAGGCTCCAGGCTCTGAGCTGTCAGCAAAGAGCCTGACATGGGGCTTTGAACCCATCAACTGTGAGAGCATGACCTGAGCCGAAGTTGGAGGCTTAACCAGTGAGCCACCCAAGTGCTGTGCACCTGACTCTTGATTTAGGCTCATGTCATGATCCCAGGGTCATGGGATTGAGCTCCACCTTGGGCACCACAAGTGTGGAACCAGCTTAACATTTTGTCTCTCCCTCTGCCCCTCTCCCCTACTCACTCACTCTCAATCTTTAAATAAATAAATAAATAAAGGAATATAAAAATTAAACACTTTTGCAGACAACAACCAGGAAAACAGTGAATATAAAATGTTAAGGCTATTTCTCTTAAGAAACAAGGAACTCTTAGAATTAATAAGGAAAAGACCAACAGCCCAAACAATGGCCAAAATATTTAAATCAGTTTACTCACATACAAAAATGTGAATAGCTTATATACTTTAAAAAAAGGTGTTCATTATAATTCAAAGAAATATAATTAAAAATTTTTTCCTTTATTTTTGAAAGACAGAGAAAGACAGAGCACAAATGGGGGAGGGACAGAGAGAGAATGAGACACATAATCCAAAGTAGGCTCTAGGCTCTGAGCTGTCAGCACAGAGCCCAACGCAGGGATCGAGCTCACAAACCGTGAGATCGTGACTGAGCCAAAGTCAGATGTTTAACTGACTGAGACACCCAGGTGCCCCTGGAAATACAATTTTTTAAAAGTGATATATGTCATTCTTCACATAGATTGGCAAAGACTAGTATGTTGTGTACATAAGGGTTTAGGGAAACAGGCAAATTTACCCACTGATGGAAAAAATGAGAATTATTATGATTTCTTTGGGAAGCATTTATGCAACAAATATGAATATTTATTTTATTTTTTAAAAATTTACATATTTATTTATTTTTGAGAGACAGAGAGAGAGCAGGGGAGGGGGCAAAGAGAGAGGGAGACACAGAATCCGAAGCAGGCTCCATTCTCTGAGCAGTCAGCACAGAGCTGGAACCCAGGAACCGCAGAAATCATGACCTGAGCTGAAGTCAGACACTTAACCAACTGAACCACTCAGGCATCCCAAGTATTAATATTTTAAATAAACATGCTATTTAATGCAGCAATTCTCATTCTTTTTTTTTTTATTTTTATTTTTTTTTTTTTTACAAATAGTTTATTGTCAAATTAGTTTCTACATAACACTCAGTGCTCATCCCCAAAGTGCCCTCCTTCATGCCCATCCCCCCCTCCCCCCCACATCCATCAGTCCTCAGTTTTTGTCAGCATTCAAGAGTCTCTCATGGTTTGCCTCTCTCCCTTTCCCCCACCATTTCCGCCCTTCTTCTCCCCCTTGGTCCTCCGTCAAGTTCCTCCTAATCCTCCTATACGTGCAAACATATGGTAATTGTCCTTCTCTGCCTGACTTATTTCGCTCAGCATAACACCCTCAAGGTCCATCCATGTTGCTACACATGGCCAGATTTCATTGTTTCTCATTGCCATGTAGTATTCCATGGTATAGATAAACCACATCTTCTTGATCCATTCGTCTGTTGATGGACACTTAGGCTCTTTCCATGTTTTAGCTATTGTGGAGAGTGCTGCTATGAACATTGGGGTACATGTGCTCCTATGCCTCAGCATTTCTGTATCCCTTGGGTAAATTCCTAGCAGTGCTATTGCTGGGTCATAAGGGAGTTCTAGTGTTAGTTTCCTGAGGAACCTCCACACTGTTTTCCAGAGGGGCTGTACCAGTTTACATTCCCACCAACAGTGCAGGAGGGTGCCCGTTTCTCCACATCCTCGCCAGCATCTAGAGTTCTCTGATTTGCTCATTTTAGCCACTCTGACTGGCGTGAGGTGGTATCTCAGTGTGGTTTTGATTTGTATTTCCCTGATGAGGAGGGATGCTGAGCATCGTTTCATGTGTCTGTTGGCCATCTGGATGTCCTCTTTGGAGAAGTGTCTGTTCATGTCTTCTGCCCATTTCTTCACTGGGTTGTTTGTTTTTCGGGCGTGGAGTTTGGTGAGTTCCTTATAGATTCTGGATATTAACCCTTTATCTGATATGTCATTTGCAACTATCTTTTCCCATTCCGTTGGTTGCCTATTAATTTTCTGGGTTGTTTCCTTTGCTGTGCAGAAGCTTTTAATCTTGATGAGGTCCCAACAGTTTATTTTTGCTCTCGATTCCCTTGCTTTTGGGGATGTGTCAAGTAAGAAGTTGCTGCGGTGGAGGTCAAGGAGGTTGTTTCCTGCTTTCTCCTCTAGGGTGTTGATAGTTTCCTGTCTCACGTTCAGGTCCTTTATCCATTTTGAGTTTATTTTTGTGCATGGTGTGAGAAAATGATCTAGTTTCATTCTTCTGCATGTTGCTGTCCAGTTCTCCCAACACCATCTGTTAAAAAGGCTGTCTTTTTTCCATTGGATATTCTTTCCTGCTTTGTCAAAGATCAGTTGGCTGTATACTTTTGGGTCCACTTCTGAGTTCTCAATTCTGTTCCATTGGTCTATGGGTCTGTTTTTGTGCCAATACCATACTGTCTTGAGGATGACAGCTTTGTAGTAGAGGCTGAAGTCTGGGATGGTGATACCTCCCGTTTTGGTTTTATTTTTCAGTATTACTTTCGCTATTCGGGGTCTTTTGTGGTTCCATACAAATTTTTGGATAGTTTGTTCTAGTTTTGAGAAGTATGCTGGTGCAATTTTGATTGGAATTGCATTGAATGTGTAGAGTGCTTTAGGTAGTAATGACATCTTAACTATATTTATTCTTCCTATCCATGAGCATGGAATGTTTTTCCATTTCTTTGTGTCTTCTTCAATTTCCTTCATAAGTTTTCTATAGTTTTCATCATACAGATCTCTTGTATCCTTGGTTAGGTTTATTCCGAGGTATTTTATGGTTTTTTGTGCAATTGTGAAGGGGATCAGTTTCTTGATTTCTCTTTCTGTTGCTTCATCATTGGTGTATAAAAATGCAACCGATTTCTGTACGTTGATTTTGTACCCTGCAACTTGGCTGAATTCTTGGATCAGTTCTAGTAGGCTTCTGGTGGAGTCTGTCGGGTTTTCTATGTAGAGTATCATGTCATCTGCGAAGAGTGAAAGTTTGACTTCCTCTTTGCCAATTCTGATGCCTTTGATTTCCTTTTGTTGTCTGATGGCTGATGCTAGGACTTCCAGCACTATGTTAAACAACAGTGGTGAGAGTGGACATCCCTGTCGTGTTCCTGATCTCAGGGGGAAAGCTCTCAGTTTTTCCCCGTTGAGGATGATGTTAGCTGAAGGCTTCTCATAGATGGCTTTGATGATGTTTAAGTAGGTTCCTTCTATCCCAACTTTCTCGAGAGTGCAGCAATTCTCATTCTGAAGATATATTCCCACTTGACCACAAAAACGTAAGTGTAAAGGTGTTCATTTAAGCTCCTTCTTTAGTATCAAAAAGACTAGGAGCACATCTATCAATAAATAAAAGAACAATTAAGTAAATCATGGTATTTTTATGCAATAAAGTATTATGCAGTCATGAAAGGAGTGGGTTAGATACAATAGTATTAGTGCCATAGCTTAGGAATAGACAAATGGACAATAGAACAAAATAAAGAGCCCAGAAATAGACTTATCCATATATGCTCAACTCATATTCAGTAAAGAAGAATATCAAGTGGCTTTGAAGCATATAGTTATTAATAATTTTAAAGTATGAATTAAATAATAGGGTTCTATTTTTGCCTGTCAATTGGCAAATATTTATATATATATTTTTTGAGGTTCATTTATTTTGAGAGAGACAGAAAAAGAGCACGAGTGGGGGAGGGGCAGAGAGCGAGAGAGCGAGAGAGAAAGAATCCCAAGGAGGCTCCATGCTGTCAAAGCAGAGCCTGACTCGGGGCTTGAACTCACAAACCGTGACATCATGACCTGAACTGAAATAAGAGTTGGATGCCTAACTGGCTGAGCCACCCAGGAGCCCCTCAACTGTCAAATATTTGAAGAATGGTAACGTTAGTATTATCAGGCTGTTGATTTACTCATCTTCTTGTTGGTTTATTTATTTAGTTTTGTTTGTCCATTTGTTCAGTTATTTAATTAATATTTATTGTGCAACATACATTATGCCAGGCACTGAGCTCTTATTGCTACAAGTTTAGCTGATTAGAGACACTCCAATCGTGGCAGTATGAATCTACAGCTTAAAATGTTCCTTTACGAAACAAGTTACCTTCTGTAGGTGTGCACAGAAGTAGTTAAAAAGATATTTAGTACAGGACTTGTGGAGGGTGGAAACGGCAAAAATTCTCCATCCTTACATGTACATCTCCTGTGATGTGACATTGCGGATTTTCCCACCAAGCTGGGGGACGGGGCGCGGCTGTTTCAACTTCTCTTGAGTCTAGGTTGAATATATGACTTGGAATGGCCAGCAAGAGTTTAGTGAATGTTTTTGGAAGCAGAAGCTGGAAAAGCACTTGCACTTCCGGGTTTGCTGTCCGAGACCTTGAGGCCTTGTACTGAGAAGCAGAGGTTAGCCTACAGGTGGATGGGAGACCATGTAGGGAGAAGCCATGCCTTTCAGCTGCACGTGTTATCTCAGTCGCCTCAAAGAATCGTGAGCTTAAGAAAACGGGTTGTTATTTGAAACTATGAGGTTTTGGGGGTGGTCTGTTACACAGTGGGAACAAAGTGATAAGTCATTATTTGTAATCGCTAAAAAAACCATCTACTTGTATGCCTGGTAGGAGACTGGTTAAGTGGAATCTCATTCATTTATACAATGAAATATGAGACTACCATTAAGAATGATGATGTAGTTGTATATTAACTGACATGGGAAGCTATTCTTGATGCGTTAAGTGAGAAAAGAAAATTATTAAGCAGGCTGTGGAAGATTATTTTTTTTGTGTTAAAAAAGAAAGCACAAAGTATGAATGTGTCTGGCAGATTATACTCTAGTGTTAACCATGGTTATTCTGATTTTTTAAATTAATTCTTTGCATATCTATATTGTGTCATCTTCTACTTAGATAAAATGAAATACTAATGAGGGTTGAGGGGCCAGTTATGGAAGAGATACTGAACGCAGTCTGATTTCTATAGGTAATTGAATCAAATAACTTATTAAAAAGTCTTGGTCTGTATGTATGCCTTGGTCCCAACTCTGTGCTCTCACTTTTCTCTCCTCACCTCAGTTTTGTGACACACCCCCTCCCCCGCCAGCCCGTTAGGTCCCTGCTCCTGGGTTCCCCTTCCTGTCGTTCTGCTTTTCTGCTTTCCTGACGGTGGTGGCTGGCCTCCATGACACATTCATTATAATTTTATTCTTCGCTTCAGTTACAGCGCCTGTCTCTACTCGGGTTCCCATGCAGGATCCGTGTTTGTGGATGAAACCCGAGAGCACTTGGCTACAGACACACTTTTGTCTTCTCGGTGAGCAAAGTAACGTGAGAACCCGGAGGATGGAATGAACACTACCAAGTGCACCAGGATGGCGCTGATGCGGAAGGCGGGAGACCGAGCACCAGCGATGGGGTATGTGCTCTCAGGCTCGGTGTCAACGAGAACACACTGCACTCACTCTTGCAGATACCCACTTACTATTTATATTATGGTTTTTACTATGGAGCTGAATACTCTTTCCAGAGTGTTTTTAAAAATTCTGACTAATCCTGATGTAGGTGACAACCTCTTTTCACTGATGGAAATACTGAGTACCTAAATGACTAAGTGATCTCTCTCAGGGCAGAGGAAAATCTACTGTAAACTGTGTCACCTAATTGCTACCAGTAGTCTATGTACTTTAAGCTTCATCAAATAGACACCCTGACAGGATCGTGTGGCAACCCTTGTGGCATCTCTACAAGTAAAATGGTAATTTGTTATTAAAAATCTACAACACAGGGGCATCTGGGTGGCTCATTTGGTTGAGCATCCGACTCTGTTTCGGCTCAGGTCATGATCTCATGGTTCATGGGTCCGAGCCTTGCATTGGGCTTTACACTGACAATGCAGAGTCAGCTTGGGATTCTCTTTCTCCCTCTCTCTCTGCCTCTCCCAACCAAAAAATAAACTTAAAAAAAAAGCAAAAAAAAAAAAAAAAAAAGAAGTAAAGCATCACTGTTAAAAAAATTACAACACTGATGAATAAAAAAGTAATAATTAATGGATTTAACAATAGTATTTGTCTACATTTCTACCTCTTCGCCTCTTTCTTCACCCATCTTTCCTTACATACATACATATGTACGTCATGGAAACAATTTTTTTAAAGTGAGTTTACATAGGTGAAGTCACCAGCCATGTTTATCAGGCATTTTGGGGCAGTTTCTGAGCCTTTGTATCAGGTTTTCCAAAAACTCAATCAAAATGCTAAGTGATGCAGTGCAATTACGTGGTTTTGTGAGCTTCAGGATAGTTTTTATTTTTTTTAATTGGTTCAGTCTCATGTTTTCCCTAACGATTACAAATGATTTGAGGCTGGGAGCTATGAAATCTGCTTAGTGGAAGGTAATCCTGCCCTGGTAGTCATTCACTGTGCCTGGGGGTGGAGGGAGAGTGTTTCATATATTATCAGTGTGAATGGTTGCACTGAATCTAAGCCACGGCAACTATCAGCAGTGGGTGTGTGCTAATCCATAATTACAGTTGAACCACTTTCTTGGAGTAACCAAAGATTTATCTACTTTGGGTTCTTTAATACCATGAGGTAAGTAAGTATGGAAATAAATTCCTCAAGCTATGTAAAATCAGACTAAAGCACATTTCTCTTAAATGTGCTCTTTACAATCTGCACACAGCTCTGTCACTTATTAGAAATTCCTATCTTATGAGACTGTGAATTTTTTGGCCTTTTTTGTTTTGTTTTGTTTTATAAGGTATCACTTTTTTTAAAAAGTTCATTTATTTATTTTGAGAGAGAGAGGCAGAAAGAGAGAGAGAGAGAATCCCGGGAAGACTTTGCACCATTAGTACAGAACCGTGAGATCATGACCTGAGCCAAATTAAGAATCAGATGCTTAACTGATTGAGCCACCCACATTCCCCTATAATTTATCACTTTTAAGTCTCAATATATTGAAGGATCAGAGAGCAGTGATACTAAAGTAATAGGGTTGAACTAAAGCCTTCTCTTTTTAATCACATAGAAATTGTCTCAAAGCTCAGTTGACTCCACTTATTGCTCACCCAGCCACCCCCCTCCACAGGAGAGAAGGTTGGAGGCTGAGTTACCACCATGATGGGATGGGGCGGGGGTGGTAGTACTTAAACTCAGAGAGAGAATCGTGTGCTGGTCTACTAAAATCAAATTAATGTTTTCATATATGACATACAGAAACTACTTGCTTATTCATCAGATCTTTATTCCCTGTTATGCACCTAGAACTGTGCTAGGTTCTCTGGATACATCTTCCTGAGACTCTGTCCTCAGGAAGGTGTAATTGTAATAAGAGACATGGGTCAGCAAATATATCTGTGTTGCAGTGTGACAATTATTTGGTCACCTTTGGTTGAAGGAGATAGAAATCTTCAGGGAAGAAATAACGATTGTATACCCAGAGATTTCCAACACAGGCATTGGAGCAGACAGCCCTGGATGTAAACAGTGCTTCTGCAGAGAAAGTCACTCCATGACCTTGGGAAGGTGCACTCATCTGCACTCAGCATTAGTTTCTTATCAGAAATGTGATAAATAATACTAGTAAGGAAATGCATGTAAAAAACTTAGCACAATTCCTGGTACATAGGACATTCTCATTAACTGCTAGTTCTCAGCATCATTCTTACGACTCACCACCCTCACTATATACATGAGGATTAGACTAAGGCCTATGGAGGAGTCAATTATCCCCGTTCACACAGCTGTTAAGAGAAGCTGGAGAGCAGAAGCTGGGTCTTTAGACTCTCAGTCCTCGTTCCTTCCATTAAACACAGACATCTGGGAGGCAGACGCCACTGAGAAGCCAGCCTTCTGGCATCTTTAGGGTTTTATCAAGGCTGTGCCCCTCTGCGTAACAACAAACCAACAGCCACATTCCCTTTGTACATGTAGAAGTGACATTTCCCTAGTGGGGCAGAAGTTTGCTAAACTTTCTCTGTGAATTTGACCTGAGATGGACCAAGTGGAGGAGGAGAAAGAAGAATGAGATGCAGAAAGGCAGCAGTACCAGAGAAAAGCTCTTTATCTCAAACCATGGACATTAAAGCCTAGTGCAAAATGGACTTGTTGCCTCTGAAGTACCTAAAACAAAACAGTATTGAGTCATCTCTCTCTTCCACCATGTCTGGGCTTTGGGATGAGAATGGACAGAGGAAATGGGTCCCCTCTAAAATACAGACTTTAACAGTTCACGGAAGAGGGGTTCTGTTTAGAGTCCCGGGTCCCAGATGGGCCTTATGAATGGTTTTGGCCAGGGGTGGGGGACAGTAAAGAAAGGGAAGAAAGGGAGAGAAGGAGATTTTTATACCCCAAGCGCTGCTTCACTTGCAGAAATTAGAGGAAAATGCATAAATCAAAGATAAAATGGACTTCTGTTGGCCCAGATAGCTGTGGAGTTCTTTGATTAGAAAACCTTGCACCTGTCCAGAGCTCCAGAGTCCCCTGGGAGGAAGCAGCAAAGAACGTGTGGTTGGGTTGAGTTTCTTGGTGATCCAAGAAGAAGTGAGCAATGGAGGACTCTTGTGCTCCCTAAATTATGTTAGAACTATGACGTGCTCAACTGCAGCTGGTAACATCCCTGTGTCCCTGGCAGAGACAAGCCACACCGACCTGACTCAAACTCCATCCTCCCAAGAAATTTCTGTCTGTGGGGTACTCTGCAGCTTCCTTTTCTGGACCTCTGTTACCCCCATGAAAATAGCAGGCATGGAATAGTATCCTTCTCCTACAGGTGAGAGTCTTGCAGTTCCGAGAGGTTGAATGTGATACACAGCTGACAGTTAAGGTTCTTTAGGTTCTTCTGATTTCACACCCAGTTCCTTTCCCCTTATGGTCTGCCCTGCTATAACGCATATTTCTGTAAATGTGGATCAATTCATGCTCCGTTGGTCAAAGGAGAATGATGTTGGTACAAGGAGGAAACTGTGTTGGTTCATATATGCTTTATCCTCCTCAAAGAGACCTGAAACAATGACAGCAGACAGAATCTTCAGTGAGAGAGAGAAAAAACACTTAGCTTGCTGCTGCACTGGCCACAAGAGCCCCTATTAGATGTATTTTTATATATTCAAAATGGAAGTTGGCCTCTAAGCTCCACCCCAGGTCACATAGGTTGTCCCCCTTCAGGCCCACTTCCATGGCGGCCCCACTGGCCCACAGCCTCACTTCTGATTGCACTACTTTGTCATTGGTCAGCTTTGCCCTGATCTCCAGCATTTCCACTCTATTACTTTTGTGCATTCTTCATATATAAAGTGACAGCCTCCAGAGGTGCTAGACTGGGGAGTCCAAGTTATCTCCCTAGCTGCTGCTGATCAATACTTTGGTACGTGTTCTGGTTACAAAACTGCTTAGGATTTTGAATGGTCTGCCCCAGCCTTATGTTTCTCATTAGTCCTGTTACTTGATCTCTCAACTTCTGATAAGGTATATAAACACTTTATACATATGATCACATGAGTTCAACACAAGAATATATAATGTAAGATGAGTTCTATTATTGAATTCTATTATTATTCCCATTTCATGGGAGAGAAAACCAACGCTCTGAGAGGTTCCATAACATTTCCAAGTGGGAGAGCTGGAATTAAAGTCAAGGTCTTCCTGATCCCGGTGAGAGGTGTGTCTCATGGCTACCATGTTAACACAGCTCCAAATCCTTGTGTTCTGCTCCCTTGTGTCAGCTCTCTGAGTTCAATGGCATGATGGACCTGCAGTTTGTGAACTTTTCAAATAATGTGAAATGACCTGCCTATTGGCAATGCAGAATGGATACTTAGAGTTGCGGGATGCTTGTTTTATAAGGGACCTCTTGTATTGGTCACATTTTTATGAAGGATGTTCTTAAGATTTAAAGGATTTGAAAGGTGTTTGCATTCTACTGTCCCCTTGTTTTTCACCAGTCAAGGCCATATAGATGTTGCTAGCATGAAAAAGAGAAAACTTCAGATATTACCATAACAAAGAACAAATATCTGAATAGCAATCATATGAAGAAAGACTAAATTTCTATATGACTGATGGGGAATAACAGAGAATAGTGGAGGTGACATAAGGAAACAACAGATAGGGTGCCATCAGCTCTATGGGAAGAGGGAGGAGCCTGGCTTGGAAGGCAGGGGTGCTGTTCATGCAGAGTCTAGACAGCCACTTGGTGGGCACACTGTAAAGCCAGCTCATGCACTGGTACAGAATCGGCCTACATTCTTATATCCCTAAGAGTCAGTGAATTGGAAATGACAAAGTGTGTTTTTAAGCTTCACCCCATCACTTTCTAAATCTAAATTCAGACTTCAGTATATAGATTTTAGCACTGAAGTGAAGACATCTGTCTAGTTTAGTTCTCCAACATTCAAGCCATAAGCTGCCAGGTGTGATGCCTGTCATTGAGCAGAGCTTGGGTTTTCCCAGAAGACGATAATATGGGCTCTTGGTTTATTTTGGAAACAACCACCAAGGATTCTTTAGCCTTTGAATCGATGTTGTGATGTCAAGACCGCAGTACAAAATTGAAATCTGCATTTCAGAAAACATGTCGCTGGTTTGTCTCAAGCCTTGGAAGAAGACTACAGGTGCCATCTGAGGATTACTTCTCCCAGAAACAACGATGGGAAGGTGACAAAAGACCCACAGTCAGGAGGAGCCTATGAGTTCTTTCAATGTTAAGTACATATCAGACCACAGTGGTCATTTTATAGTGTCAGAATGACTTGTATCCATTTTGTATCAGGTCAGTGCTTCTCCAACTTCAACATGCACATGAATTGCTATGGACTAAATTGTGTCCGTCCTCTATGCAAATGTTTAAGTCCCGGTCCCCAGGACCTCAGAACGTGACTGTATTTGGTGATAGAATCTTTAAAGAGGCAATTAAGTTAAAATGAGGCTGAGGTCATTAAGGCAAGACCTAATCCAATCTGACTAGTGTCCTTATGAGAAGACATTAGGATAAATGAGACACACCAGAGATACTGGCACACAGAGAGAAGGCCTGTGAGGACATGATGAGAAGGCAGCCGTGTGCAAGCCAGGAAGAGAAGCCTCAGGAGACATCAGTTGTGCTGATGTCTTGATCTTGGACTTCCAGCCTTTGGACTGTGAGGAAATAAACTTCTGTGGATTAAGCCACCTGCTCTGTGGTATTGATTTATAGTGGCCCTCACAAACTAATACATGAATTACTTGGGGACCTTCTTAAAGTGCACATTCTGATTCAGTAGGTCTGGGGTAGAGCCCAATTCTATAATTTTAACAAGCTTCCAGCTGCTGCTGCTGCTGCTACTGGTGGCCTGGGGATGGATGCTTTGAGTAGCAAGAAGCTAGGTTGTATTGTGGCAATGATTTTACCTAGAAACCACAATGGCTTAACAAAATAAAGTTTACTTCTTGCTAGATATTTAACGTGGGTGGGCTTGGGTGAGGGCATCCACGGAGACATTGAGGAAGTTGGAATGTCATTTGTTGCCAAAGTGACTTGGGACTTCTGCCTATATCTCATTGGTCAGAACTGTCACATGGCCTTGCCTAAGTACAGGAAGGCTGGGAAGTGTCCTCTGCCCAGAAATGAGAGGATGCCTGGATATCAGTGAAGGTTGTAGTTTCTACTACCCTTTCATTATGATTTTACTCTTTCAGACATTTCACTGCTATATAACAACAATGCAGAGTGGGAACAAGAACATATTTGAGTTTCCATTTGAGAAACATAAAGGCGGTATTTTCCCCTTATAACCCACTAACCTATATTTTAAGCAGATATTTTGGAAGGTGAACACAACCTAGACCCTCAAGATATTATTAGGAGGCTCTCTTCCCCTTGCGATGATCTCTTTCTGAGCCCATTCAAGATGTAAATCACTGAGAAAAATGGTAAAGAGTTTAACAACTATTATTCTTGGTGTGCATACTCTTCTATGACATTTTTTTTAAACGTTTTTTTCATTTCTAGGAGAAAGAGAGAGAGAGACAGTGTGAGCAGGGGAGGGTCAGAGAGAGAGGGAGTCACAGACTGAAACAGGCTCCAGGCTCTGAGCTGGCAGTCAGCACAGAGCCCAACGCGGGGCTCGAACCCACGAACCGCGAGATCATGACCTGAGCAAAAGTCGGACGCTTAACCGACTAAGCCACCCAGGCGCCCCTCTTCTATGACATTTTAGAAACATATACCTAACCTCCAGGTTTTCATTTCCTTAGAGGTTTTGAAAATATCCCAAGAAGCTATCTTTTAGAGAGTCAGCCTGCTTGCAAGTCTTTAAGAAACTCTAAAGTCTGGTTTGCATAAAAGAAAAAGAAGTTTGTAAGGAAAATAAGGGTTTGAGTCTAGCCATGACTCGTGTCTTAGCAAGATGAGAAGCTTAGAGACCAGAATAGGGAAAGGGTGGAACATGAAGGAATGGGCAAGAGGTTCAGAGTACCATTATTTTTTAAAGTTTATTTATTTTGAGAGAGAGAAAGAGAGGGGGGTAGGGGGAAAGAGAGAGAGAGGGAGAGATGACATGTGTAAATTGGGTAGGGGCAGAGAGAGAGGTGAGGGAGAGAGAGAATCCCAGGCAGGCTCCATGCTGCCAATGTAGAGCTCAACACATGGCTCTATCTGAGCCAAAACTGAGTCAGACACTTAACCACTGAGCCACCCAGTTTTCCCCAGAGCACCACTTTTTAAAGGTTCATCCCTAAAAGCCAGGAATAACAGTATCCTAGTCGAGGCCATAAAACAAGTCTTAATACACTTAAAGGAATGAAATTATATACAGCGTGTTCTCTGACCACACTGTACTAAATTAAAAATCAATAGAAGTAAACTATCTAGAAGATATCTGAGTATTTGTAAAGTTAAAAATTTACTAGTACAGGGGCACATGGTTGGCTCAGTTGGTTAAGCATTTGACTCATGATTTCAGCTCAGGTCATGATCTCAGAGTTTGTGAGTTTGAGCCCCATGTCAGGCTCTTGCTTATAGCATGGAGCCTACTTGGGATTCTCTCTCTCTGCCCTCTGTCTACCCCTCTCCCACTGTCCCTCTCCCCCTCTAAATAAATAAATAAACATAAAAAATATTTTTAAAATGCATTAGTACATAATATGTGAAATAAAAAATTACAAGAGACATTTAGAAAATATTTTGAAATAAATAATAATATAAAAATAAATTAAATTTTGTTGGATGCAGCTAAATCAGTGCTTTGAGGGAAATTTGTAGTTTTGAGAAACTACATGAGAAAATAATAAATGTATAAAATAAATGATCTATGGTCAACCTTCAGTGATTAAAAGAGAAAATTAAACCAAAAGTTAATTTCTAAAAACAAAATTCTAAAATGAGAGTGCAAGTAGATGAAATAGAAGAAGACATATGAGTAATAAAGGAAACCCAATGAAGTCAAAGTTGGTTCTTTGCAAAAACTAATAAAATTGATAAAAAAAAAAAAACAAACAAACCTTGGCTATACTCATCAAGGAAAAAGAAGAGAGAAAAGGAATTACCTTTTCAGGAATGAAAGAAGAGACATTATAACAGATTCCACTGACATTAAAGCAATAATAAGAGGATATTATAAGTAATTTAAGCCAATTTGACAGTTTAGATAAAATGGATACTTTTCTTTAGAACATATTTAATCAAAACTGACATAATAAGTTAGAAAATCTGAATAGCCTGTAACCACTATAGACACTGATTTCATAATTTAAAACTGTTTCAGAAATAAATCTCCAGGGTCAGATGGCTTCACTGTAAATTCTATCAAACATTTAAGGAAGAAATAGCACCACATTACACAACGTCTTTCACAAGACAAGAAGAGAGCACATCTCAGCTCATTTAGTGAGTTTAATGTCGCTTTGTTATCCAAAACAGGCAAAGTGATTATGAGAAAAGAAAATTACAGAAAATATTCTTTAAGAATACAGACACAAAAATCATTAACAAAATAATAGTAAGTCAAATTTAGCAATGTATGAAAAGAATACCTCACCACTTGAAGCTAATCACAAAAATGTAATTCTGGTTTAATATTCTAATATCAACGATTAATTTGCAACATGAGGAGATTAGAGGAGAAGAATTCTATGATCACCTCAATACACACAAAAAGAGTTTGACAAAATACAACTCACATTCATGATTTAAAAAAAAACTCTCAGTAAACTAAGAATAAAAAGGAGTTTCTTCAATCAAGGTCACTATTAAAAAACCTAGAACTAACATCTTGTTTAATAATGAAATATTGAGGAGTGCCTGGGCAGCTCAGTTGGTTAAGCATCTGGCTCTTGATTTCAGCTTGGGTCATGATCCTGCAGTTCATTGGGATTGAGCCCCACATCAGTCTCTGCGCTGACAGCACGAAGCTTGCTTGGAATTCTCTCTCTCCCTTTTTCTCTGCACCATCCTTGCTTGTCCTCCATCTCTCTCTCAAAATAATAAACATTAAAAATAAAAAAAAAATAATGAAACACTGAAGACTTTCCGTCTAAGAATGGGAAAGAGGCAAGAATGTATTTTCTCACCACAATCATTCAACATTGTCCATGGAGTCCATTGAAGTAACAGAAAGAAAAGTGTTGGAAAAGAAGAAGTAGAACTTCTTTTTCACAGATGTCATGATTGTATACAAAGAAAATAAAAATGAAGGAGTAGACCAACTCCCCCAACACTGTCCCCAACAAAACACCACACACAAAAAACTCACCAACTGAGCAAATTTAGCAAGGTTGCTGGAAATTGAAAGTCAATAAAAAAAATCAACTGTATTTCTATAGTCTGACAATGAACAATTAGAAAACAAAATGCAAAAAATTATTTGCAATGGCATCCAAATACATAAAACGCTTCAAGAAAAAAATTAAAGAAGGGTATGCAAAATTTATACATCGAAAACTACAAAACATTGCTGAGAAAAATCAAAGAAAATCTAAATAAATGAAAAGATGTGACATGTTCATGGATAAGAAGACTAAAAATTGTTAAAATGTCAATTGTGCCCAAAGTGACCTGTAGAAACATTGTAATCCCAATGAAAATCCAAGCAGAAACTGACAAGCCACTTGTAAAATTCATATGGAAGTACAAAAGACTTACAATGACTAAAATATTCTTGAAAAGAAAAATAAAATTGATAGACTTGTACTTCTTAAAAGTGATAAGAATCAGGCCAGTGTGGTATTTGTAAAAGGACAGACAAATCTAGCAGTGGAACAGACAAATTGATATATAGAGAGTCCAGACATTGGTCCACATGAATAAGGCCAAACGAGTTTTGCCGAAGTCACATAAGCAATGCAATGGACAATGGAAAGGCTTTTCTTTTCTTTTTTTTTTTAATAGTAAAAATTTATTTACTGGATGTTTACATAATGTTTTAATTGTTTCCCATTGAACATATTATATATGAAAATCTTTTTTTTCTCTTCTGACACCCTTTTATTTATTTTTTTCTTTTATAGGTTATTGTCAAGTTGGTTTCCATATGACACCCAGTGCACATCCCAACAAGTCTTTTCAATGAATGGTTCTGGAATAATAGGATATCAATATGAAAACAAAAACACTGATCCTTATTTCACACCATACACAAAAATTAGCTTGAAATGAATTATAGACCTAAATATAAAAATTCATCAGAAGAATGTCTTTGCAGCCTTTAGGTAAATGAAGATTTCTTCGATAGGAAATAGAAAGCAATAACTGAGAAGAAAAGCTGATATTTTGGACTTTATGAAAATTAAAAACATTAGTATGAAAATGAATAAAGAAGTTGTGTGGGCACCTGGGTGGCTCAGTCAGGTAAGTGTTTGACTTCGGCTCATGATCTCACAGTTTGTGAGTTGAAGCCCCACATTGGGCTCTGTGCTGACAGCACAAAGCCTGGAGCCTGCTTCGGATTCTGTGTCTCCCTCACTCTCTTCTCCTCCTCTGCTTGTGCTCTTTCTCTCTCTCTCAAAAATAAATAAACATTAAAAAAATTTTTTTAAAGCTATGGACTGTGAGAAATATTTACAATACAGGTATCTAACAAAGAATTTATATCCAGAATTTACAAACAACTTCTACATCTCAAGAATAAGAAGAGAATTTGATTTAAAAATAGACATTAGACTAGACCTTTTACAAAGGAGGAAATACAAATGACCACATGAAAAGGGGCTCAAAATTATTAGTCATTAATCATGCATATTATACCAATTAAGATACCTTTACACATTCACCCAAAAGGCTCAAGTTAAAAAGTCTGACAAAATGAAGAGTTGGCAAGAATATGGAACTGGAACTTTTACTTGTAGCTGTGTAAAATGGTAAAAGCACTCTGAAAAACTGAATGGAAGCTTTGGTCTGTTTTTTTTTTTTAAGTTTATGTATTTTGAGAAAGAGAGAGACTAAGAGAGTGAGGAGGGGAGAGACAGAGAGAGACGGAGAGAAGGAATCTGCACTGCCAGACCCACAAACTGTGAGATCATGACCTGAGCCGAAATCCAGAGTCAGATGCTGAACTAACTGAGCCACCCAGGTGCCCCTGGAAGGTGTTTTTTTTTATTTTTTTATTTTTTTTTATTAAGTTAGCTATGCATCTATTTATGATCAAACAATTCCATTGCTTATTTACCCAAAAGAAATAAAAACATGCCCACAAAGCAATTTGTCCATGAATGCTCATAACATTTCTCATAATAGTTAAAACCTGGAAGCAAACCAAATGTCCATCAACAAGAGAATGGATAAACAAATTGTGGTATATTCATACAATAGAATGTGATTCAGCAACAACAAATGACAATTAAATGGATAAATCTCAAAAACATTATGTTGAGTGAAAGAAGCCAGTCACAAAAGAATAGATACTACATGATTCCATACATATGAATTTCCTTTTTAAGTTATTTTTTAAATATTTATTTATATTTGAGAGAGAGAGAGAGAGAGAGAGAGAGAGGCAGAGAGAGACTGAGACAGAATCTGAAGCAGGCTCCAGGCTCTGAACTGTTAGCACAGAGCCTGACACGGGGCTTGAACTCACAAGCTCTGAGATCATGAACTAAGCCAAAGTTGGATGCTTCACCGACTGAGCAACCAAGGTGCCCCCACACATAATAATTTCTATAAGGGGCACATGTAAGTGGTGATAGAAATCGTAATAGGGGTTGTGTGTGGCTTGGGGTGGGGAAATACCTTGGAGAGAACAATGGGGAGGTTTTCAGGGCATTGAAAATATTTTATATCTTAATAGGAGCGGGGATTATACAGGTGGATACAATTGTAAAAACTCATCACTTAAGATTTGTACAGGACACCATATATAAATTGGCTCAATGAAACATTTATTAAGATAATAAAGGGCAACAGGAGCTCTATCATTGCAGGTTACAGTCTTCTGGAGTACTCTGTAAGAGGAAGAGTTTTAGAGGGCCTTCGGTACACTGTCTTGTCCTAATCTTCATTTTCCTAAAATAGAAACGTTTTAAGAAAATGAAGAATATGGTGAATTTCCTTTTATGTCTCCTTCTTCCAGTCTCAGAAAGTGATCGCCCCGTCAGCTGGTTCTAAGGGAGACCAGAACCTGAGACATAATAATAGCTCCTGAGATAAAAGCAGGGTGAGCTTGGTTTTAGAGTGTGACAGACCTGGTTTTGACTCCAAGCACTTACTCAGAGACAAATGTGTTCTGGTCCTCGACTTGTAATATTGTAAAATGAAGAGAATCATCCTTGCCTTGAACTTGAATGTTACTGTGAGGAATACTGCGCAGCTCTTTGGTCACTTCTGGGAAGCCTTTCCCAACTTCCCTGACTCTTGCAAACCAAATGCCTCCTCAGTTACACATGTTCATAGTAATTCTCCTTGAAGCACCCTTCATAGATGTAATTCCGTATTGACCTGTGTGAACATGTGGTTAATGTCATTCCCTCCCCGCCCCCACTATAAGCATCTCCAGCATAAGAGAAGTGTGTGTTTTTGCTCACCAGCACACAGTATGGTGCCTGCCACTTGACAGGTAAGCAGTAAATACTTGCTGGAGAAAGGAGGCCCAGCCAAAGCAAGTGAAACTATGAAACTTTTGCCACCCACCCACTAATCCCTCCTTCCCCTAATCCAAATCCACACCACTCACCCCTAGATTGCTTTTGGAGGCCATCTTTTTTCCCTTTGTCATCTCCCTGAGTTCGTTAGTGCCACTTTTGCTTGTCTTAACAGTGCGTGGGTGGCAAAAAAAAAATAGAGCAGGGGAGTGGAGGGGAAAGTGTTAGGGTACAGGGAGATTTGTTCTTAATGGCGGCCTCAGAGAGATAACCCTGCCCGGAAGGAGACCCTCCGCAGGAGACTTTGACTCAGGACTTAAGAAACCTGAAGGTGTCTTTGTTTCTTCCTAAGAACTTTTACACTGGAGGGCACTCCGGGCTGCCTATCAGCGCTTTCCCTCAAGGTTTGGGGGTTTCGTGTTTATCTGTGTTATTCATATGTTCAACTTGCACCAGCCTGAGAGTTCTTAGGGGCCTTAGTTGTGAAACTTGCGTATCTTTTGGCAAGGCTTCCCTTGTTGGAAAGGGGCAACATGGTAAGATATTGTTACTCTGCCTTCACTGCCCTGCTTTTTTTTCATAGCTTATTCTCTGCCATTTCTGAAAGCACGAAGAGAGAGTGGTTTTAGAATTCCATGGATTAGGGATGCTTCTAGAACAAGCAATCCTCTATAGAGGATCCATCCCCGACATCAGTGTTCAGCAGTTCAAACATTTAGATGGGAATGTATTTTTCATTTTTTTTTCAATTTCTCATTTTGAAACAATTGTACATTAACAGGAAGTCGCAAAAAAAAAAAGGTTCAGGCATCCTTAACCTTACTTTTTGTTTTATTTATAAATGTAGTGTGTGAGCATTATGCAATTTCTAGGAGTATGAAAGTAGATAAAGTGTAAGTTCCCCTCCACTGATAATCAAGTCAATATCCTTCTAACATGTTTTCTATGCATAAATAAATAAGCAGACACAGTTGAATTGTTTATCAGAAATGGGATCGTACTCTCCAGCAATCCCCTTTTATTCAGAATAAAGTAAAAAAATCTTCCCATGTCGGTGGCCAGAGCTGCCACACATTCTTGTAAACAGCTACATAAAAGAGAAAATATTTCAAACACTGGTGTTCAGAAAATGTGGCATTTTTTAAAGAAACTTGCTTGAGAAACAGTAAAAAAAAAAAAAAAAAAAGAAAAAGTCATGTTCTAAGAGAAGCTCAGCCTCTGTCCCTGGTTTTAATCCAATGACTCTTCTCTGGAAACAAACACCTGTCTTTGGGGAAAGCAGTAGGGGTATCATTCCAGCTTTAATAACTGGTTGTTTCCATTCTTCTTCTTTTTTATACTGTCAAATCTAAATTTTATTCTATTTTATTGTTTTATGGGTTTCTGGTTTTCTTTTTTTTCCCTTAAATAGTTTATTGTCAAGTTGGTTTCCATATAACAGTGCTCATCCCAACAAGTGCCTTCCTCCATTTTCCCCCTTCCCCTCTCCCCTACCCTCATTAGCCCTGTTTGTTCTTGGTATTCAAGAGTCTCTCATGGTTTGTCTCCCTCCCTCTCCCCAACTATTTTTCCCCTTCTTCTCCCCCATGGTCCTCCATTAAGTTCCTCCTAATCCTCCTATACGTGCAAACATATGGTATCTTTCCTTCTCTGCCTGACTTATTTCACTCAGCATAACATCCTCAAGTTCCATCCATGTTGCTACTAATGGCCAGATTTCATTCTTTCTCATTGCCATGTAATATTTCATTGTATAGACAAACCACATCTTCTTGATCCAGTCATCTGTTGATGGACACTTAGGCTCTTTCCATGTTTTGGCTATTGTTGAGAGTGCTGCTATGAACATTGGGGTACATGTGCCCCTATGCATCAGCACTCCTGTATCCCTTGGGTAAGTTCCTAGCAGTGGGTCATAGGGGAGTTCTATTGTTAATTTTTTTGAGGAACCTCCACACTGTTTTCCAGAGGGGCTGCAGTTGACATTCCCATCAACAGTGTAGGAGGGTGCCTGTTTCTCCACATCCTCGCCAGCATTGTTTCCAGTCTTTAAAGGGCTCAATCTCCTTGTTTGGGCCGTCTGCTACTTGTCCCCAAAACAGTCTTTCATTGAGCATGCTAGACAGGGCTAAGGTATTCCTTCGGGATCCATGAGGGATGGGTGAGATCAGCTAAGGTCAGGGCACAAGGGCGGTGATGGAAGGAAACCGGAAGCCATTGTGGCAGGTGGTGGGGAGCTGAGTCTTTCCAAGTACCCATGCACCCCCCATGGCATGGGATCAGCTCAGTCTGGGCTTCCTTCCAAAGGAGATACAGAGTGGCCACTGACCCCCTTCAGACATCATCACTGAAGGTAGGTGAGGAGGGTAGTGGGCTGCTTGGATGGTCTTGGGATCAGAGAAGAGGCCCGAGGGGCAGGAAACCCTCATGGTTCACACACTGGATCTGTCTCTTCTCTGCGGAGCTCATATCATATGGGCTCTTCAGCAGGGGGATTATCGTGTATGCTGACTGCGCCTGGGCCTGGGGGGCACAGCTCGGAAAAGGGCCACAGGTCACAGATCTCTCTCTGAATCCTCAGGGAACATGGAAAGCTGGGGCAGCCTCCCCCAGGCAGGAGAATGAAACTGGTTTAACAGTTTTTTGCCCCCTTCCTCTTCACATGCACCACATTCTCCTTTCTGCTGCTCTCTTGCTTGCCCAGTGACGGGTCCATGAAACTTCCCTGACCAGAGCCTGATCTTTTGCGGTAAGTGACTGGGTCTCATGCCTGGCTATTTGAAACAAGTTCTTAGGGCTAATATTGTCTTCCTAATATTAGCCAGACTTGCCATTCTCCCTCTGTTTTCGATTTTGAATCCACCAGACATTACTTCAGGGCCTTCTTTCCATTCACCTGCACACCTAGCACTTGCTTGTTTCTTTTCTCTATTAACTCTCTGCCCTGTCACCACGAAGTTCAGTCGTTCATGTGGCAAAGACTTGTGTGTTTGTGTGCCAGCCACTGGGTGTGGAAGAAGAGCAAACTCAGACCACGTCATCTCCACCCCCCTCCCCGCCAAGTGTATGGTTTAGGAAACTAAAGTCTTTCTCAGTTTCTCCTAGGCCTTCTCACTGGAGCCCATGTCATCCTCCAAGTAGTCGCCAGCACATTAGCAAAACAAGACAACAAACAAACAAAACTCTGAACCCCAGTGTGAATCCTATCTTTCTTCCTGGTAGTAGGTGGGGGTGGGGAGAAGCTCTAGATGAAGAGGGGAGAGAGCAAAAGTTGAATTCTAGCATGTCCATTGATCATCTGTGTGCCTGTGTGCCTGGCATGGAGTCTCAGTTCCTTGACCTTGAAGATGGAGGGGCAGCAGGTAACACCAGCACTCAAATTTAGACTGATTTTAATCATAACTACATTTTAATAATGACTACAGCTTGGAATGGAGGTTTGTGCAGTATTCATCCTTGCACTGAAGGAGGCTATTTTCAACCCCTTTATGGGGTAAACAGAACTGAAGTTCATAAAGATTAGGAAGTCGTCCCAAACTGTACAGCTAGGAAGTGGCAGACAAAGACCAGGGACTAACTCCCCACCGGGAGCTCTTTCTCTGTCTATGACACTACAATCTATTACTGCATTCCTGAACAAAGGGCTCATGCACTCAGAGTAGAATTGAATGTTGGGGTCAAAAGCTAAACATTGAATAAATCACAATAAAGTACTTTAAGAAAGTAATTCTCTAAATCACATCTGAACTTGTAGACTTCCATAAGTAAAGAGCCCCGAGTAGTGATTGCTCCCATCCATGGATCCCAGTGGGATTTAGGCCTATCCCACAGCCAAGGGGGGATGGACAAGAAGCCAGCAAGAGCCCCAGGGTGAGTGAGGGCCAGCCTGGTGGGTTGGGGGTCCTACAAAGCACTGTAGAGCCAGAAGAGCTTCATGTTTGCTTTGTCATTCTACGATTTCTTCTCTTTTTCCCTCTCCATATCTCTTTATCCATTTGTCACTCTATTTTCTGTTGTTATCTTTAAGACAATCTTTTTTATGTTTATCTCTCTTTTTACTTATTTCTCCCTTCCTTGTTCTCATTCCCCCTTAATTATTAGCTATATGATTTGGGTCAAATTATGGGCCTCTATTTCTTTATCTATCAGTAAGGCATAATGACAGTGACCACATACATAGCTCTTATCCATCAGCTACTGTGCTAAGTACTTACAGTAACTGCTGTAATCCTCATGTCAATTATAAAGTACTTTATTATTGCTAATTCCATTTTCCAGATGAGAACATTGAGGCACAGAGGTTAACCCACCAGCCTCTGGCCACACCATTAGCAGGTAAAAACACTGTGATTTGAATCCTGGCCACAGGCTTCTGAGTCAAAGCCACTGACCACAACTATGCTGCCCCTCAAAGAGGAAAGGACAGTGAATCCTTGAAAGCGGCGTGGGACACATGGTAGCCTGTTGGCAAGTATTAGTGTCCTCTTGCTCAGCTCTAGGCTGATCCCTAGCTTATTTGCCAATGAGGGAGAAACCAAAACCCTCAGAGAACTGAGCAATGACTGGTAGTTACTTTGGGCTAAGAGTTTGGCTGTTTAAAAGCTTTTGTGCTGCCAGGTGAGGTGTGGAACTTGGGGGAGATGGCTAGGTGGCTCAAAACACAGGAGGGGAGATTGGGAGTCAGGGAGAGAACACAGGGCAAGGGCACATGCGATGGAGAGAGGAATTTGGGGCAAACCCTCTGTGAGATTAGGGGTGCGTTGGGGATGTAAGTCAGGTGGGTTGAAACACCTACTAAACTCCCCACAAAGCTTCCTCATTATTCATTAGTGATTTAGGAGTTTAATTCATATATTTTTATGATTTATTTTGAGAGAGAGAGAGAGAGAGAGAGAGAGAGAAAGCATGTCCGAGCAGGGGAGGGGCAGAGAGAGAGAGAGAAAGAGAGAGGATTCCAAGCAGGTGCACTATCATTGCAGAGCCTGATGCAGGGCTCCATCCCAAGAACCATGAGATTATTACCTGAGCTGAAATCAAGAGTCAGACACTTAACTGACTGAGCCACTCAGGTGCCCCATATTTTTTAACATGTAGTTAGCCCTTCAACCTCTCTCAGGTGAGACTATTTCAGCCAATGAATCCAGTCACACTGGCTTCCATGCACGAGCCCAGTTTGCCTGATGCCTCCCATTTATGAGCTAGATGTGCTCACCCTGAAGTTTTGTTCTCCATGAAAGACATTCCCCAGGACCCCAGATGGTGAGTGGTCAGCCCTCCAGCATGTGTCCCATGAATACCACCCCGATCCGGAATTTGCTTCCTTTCTGGCTCTGCCAGGAACTCACCATCACCAGGCTTCCGGTGTTCTCCAGCCCTGCAAGTGAGGTGCACAGATGAGTCATTTCTACCTGAGTCTCTTTGTTCCCCATGGTTCACCCACTCGTACATTAAATGCAGCCTCTTTCCCACAGGCTTCTCCTTCCCCTCACTTCCCTTGTTATCGCCTATCACTTCCCACTAATCAGAGGAAGTGTCCCCACAGTGACAAGGACAACAGACACTGTCGGCAGATACACCTGTGTATGAGTCGTGCAATGAGCTAAGAGTTTGAGAAGGATTCCGAGGCAGGGAGGAAAGTCGGTGGGCTGAGCAGTGTTCTTAAACCTGTCCAAAGTTGGACTCTGCCCCCGAGGAGCCCCTGGGAGGGAATGCAGTGGAGAAGGGTGGATGGGGAATCTTACTTCCTCCTAGAGCCATGAGAGGGGCAAGTCATGGCAAGGTCTGATTGTGAGAAAAGGGAGGAAATGTGAACGTGTCACTGGCCTCACCTCCGAGCCTGCACAATTCCCCCCAAAAATGCTCTGGAAATGCATATGAGGTGCTAGGCTCCAGAGGCTGCTTGCCCTGGGCAGGAAAGAACTCCCTGCCTGGGCCTATCCCTTCCCCCCACCCCTGTCAAAGAAGCTGGACTTCCTCTTGCTTGTGACAGCTTTGGGTGAAGGCAGTTGGGACGTGAGTGAGACAGACCGTATCTCATGAATCTGCAGCTCCGATGTGTATAGTGGGTTGCCTGGCACACAGTAGGCACTCAGCAGTGCTGAGCTCAAATAGGAAACCAGGATTTCCGTCAGTGGGCTTACTCTGCCATCCTTGCTCAAAAGAAAGACATAGGATTGAAGAATGGGGCAGAGAAAGGGAGAAGAAAGGAAGCATTGGTATTGGGGGGGTGCTTTGAAGGCAGAAGCCAGGGTGGGACATCCAGCCCCCTCCACCCCCTACTCGCCTGAGAATAAACAGAACAAAAATGAGGACATACCAGAGCCCCCCCACGAAGAGGATCCACCACTTCCGCGAAGAACGGATTATTTTGCTGCTGGCCCAGAGTCGGACCACTGTGAGCTCCTGTCCTGTCTGACAGTGCCCCTCCTTACCCCCCCCACCACCACCACTCCGCTCCATGAATATAAAAATACCCGAAGGACAGAGCTCTCCACAGCCGTGGCTTTTCATTTTTGGAGTCCAAAGGTCGAAACGAGTGGCCTTTGCGGCCTCACACAAACTGCATGCAGAGAGAAGAAATTGCCGGTAATACAGCAGCTTTTGTCCCCTTCACTTTGGTCAAATCGAATAGGACTTTGTCCTTTTAAACTGTCTGCAGCAAATGTAACTTCTAAGCCTAAAAATATTTGGAGAATCCTAATGACAACACGCCCTGATGTGTTGATGTGTTGACAACACGCCCTGAGCGGGGTCACCTGTGTTGGGGGGTGTGCAGGAGGGGTCCCAAAAATCAGTATTACCCTTGCCTTTCCATATTTTGGCAAAAGAAAGGGGTAGGAATCCATCCATCCATCTGCTGCCCTAGCCTGATTCTCCCCGCAGGAATCAGATTCTTACTTACTTAACTCTCTAGAAAAAGAAGAAAGGCTAGGCAGAGAGCCCCTGGAACATTAGTAAATGTTCCTTCCTGTTTTCTGTGTGGAAGAACTAGTTGGAAGTTCAGGATGAAGCAAAAGTGACCTGTGCTGAGGAGGGAACGAATTCCGTTCCATGTCCAGGACAGAGAGGGACGGGGAGGAATTCGGGCTTGGGTTGGGATTATGGGCAAACCCTGCCCTTCCCTCGTCGTCATTTTTACCAGGTCTTCCCCGGATGAAGGAAATAACACTTTCAGGCCATCTTCGGGGGGAGTGAGTGCCAGGCCTGACACCTCCAACCTGAGCGAGAGGCTGTTCTCAAGGCTGATTTATTCTTGCAGACTGCAGAGCTCTTCTTGAGCAGTGATTTCAAAGAGTTAAACTGCTTCCATATGTCCAGCATGGGAGTGCAGTTTGTAGCCTTTGGCAACCTCGGCTGAATCCAGCTGCTGCTACCTGTGTGTTCTACTCTGTGTGTGTGTGTGTGTGTGTGTGTGTGTGTGTGTGACTGTGTGTGTGTGACTGTGTGTGTGTGTGCGCGCTTACACACACACACACGCGCGTCCGTGTGCAGTGACATCTGAACCTCGTTCCGACCATGTCAACCAAACTGTTATGTCTTTGTTGGGGGAGATATTAATTCTGGGCAATTACGGCTCCCTCTTTCCTCACTCCCTCCCACCCCCCTCCCCTCCCTTCATCTGCTCCGCAAGGACCATGGACCATGTCAAACAATATACAACAGAGAAGAATGCAAATAAACTTTAGTCTGCATAGCCCAGCAAGGCAGTTAGCCGCCCACTTGCAAGATACTTAACTCTTGTACACATGATACACAAAGAACGCTAGCTACTTTCACCAATCCCTTTAGACCAAAAAAAAAAAAAAGGCAAAAGAACTGATCCTTGTCTTTCTATCTGTGAGGTTCCAGTTCCTCCTGCTAATAAAGAAGCTTTTCCCATGATGCTGTGTGATAAGGATTGGCCTACATGTAGTCCAGAAAGCCACCGCCGATGTTTCCTTGATTAGGTGTCTTATCTTCCATTGAGCTGCATCTGATGAAGATTGCTAACAGCATAATGGCTGGGAAAACATCGGACAGCTCCATAAAATGGCAGCTATGTTATGACATGTCAGCCAGGACCTGGTGGATGGTAAGTTTGGCGTGTTAACCTTTTTTTCTCCCAACCCCTAAACTTCCCCCCCACTTTCTTTTGAGCTCCTCCTTTATTGTTCCACGCACGTGTTATAAAGTTCCCTGCTTGCGGAAAGTTCAAGCTCAAGTTGTGGGAGCCTGGGGTGCCTTCGCACGCCAGTGTGCTAGATAGGATTTCCCTGCTATTGTGGCCAGAGACATGGGCCTTTTCTTTTCTTTCTTTTTTTTTTTTTTTTAAAGGCAGTGTGAGTTTTTGTTCACTTTTTTTTTTAAAGAAAAGAAAAACGTAGATGGTACAGTCGGCCCCAGGCTGGCTGGTGCGAAATGGATGGAGGTGGGGCAGAGTCAGTGGGGGACTGGAGCCTTCTTGGCTAATTGTTCTTGCATTGGTCTTAAAACAGAGGAATGTACTTCTTTCTTCGGCTTCTCTGAATAATGATTTAGATAGTGTATTGTATCATGTTGTGTGCAGCTCCCTCATCAGTATGCGACTGTCCCCCACACTTCGCCTTAATTTGGAATCCACCTCCCTTTCAATGAATACTGTAACTGGAGCAACCACTGATTACTATGCCACTCAGCGTAATTAAATTTAGTTAATGAGGATATGCATATTCAGTTCATTATTTTTCTTTGCTCTGGCAAATGTGTGTGGGTTTGTTGTCGCTGGGTTTTTTTTTTTTTTTATCCCCATATTTGTCCAGCTGCAAATTTGGGGAAGTGGGGGGAAAAAGGCATGTAAATTCAGGACCTTGATGAGTTTTGTGATTCAACTTTTAAAATAATGTTGAGAGGAGAGAAGTCGGGACTTTCTTTGATCAGAATGCTGGGATTAGGGGCCATAGTTTTGGGAAAGAGAAACTTTCCCGTCAAAAAAAGTGCTATGTGAAAATTTTCAATCTACTGATTTCTGTTGTGCGGACAATGGTCTCTTGTATGCAATAGTCGTGACATGAATGGGCAAACCTTCTGCAGGCAAGCATTCCAGTATGAATATTAAATTCATCCTTGTGTTAATTCGTCTGAGCATTTATTTTTATTCCTTCCTTTTCTCTTCTTTTCTTGTCTCTTCTGTTCCTTCTTTTCTTCTGCCCCTTTCATTTAAGTCTCGACTGCTTTTGCTGGCTCACTTTGGTAATTATTATGCTTACTACAAGGGCTGTTTTCTTACAATTAGTACAGTGTGAGACAATGGGCACTTTATTCTAGAGAAGAGGGGTATGGCCAGCTCTGGTGGTCAGCCCATCCCCAGTTCCCAGATAGAAGGGAGAGCCTTCCCAGTAGCCCTGGCTTCTGGTGCTGCTGGACAGGAGAGTTTCTTATTATTTCCTGAAAGGTACGAGTTATGCTGTTGCTTCTAGGCTCTTCCTGAGCACTCAGTGTACAGAGAGACTGTAGCCTGCAGTTCTTGTGCTCATTCTCATTAATGTGAGATGTGTGAGCCTGCAGGAGAACTTCACTGCCGCGGCTACTTGTTGCTGTTTTGAGTTCTCTGCTTCAGAAAGAAAGGCCAGCTCCTCAAGGAGAGACGGAAAAGCCTGGCTCCCTTCTGTCTGTCTCTCAGCCACTTTCTTCCAATTGGAATACATTTTATAAGTGATGTAAACTGTACAGTGACAGGTTTTTGCTTATGGTTGCATCTCTTACTAGGCTTCAGCACCGGGTGGGTACCTGGGCACGATGAACTCTTAAAATGCTGGCACACACTTGGAGAAAGATATCGCAAACTGTTTATATAAAAAAAATTGCTTGCTGGGATTGTGTCACGACTTGGAAGTGGTGTTTTAGTACTTACTATGACCCTTCACTATCATCTTACGATGTTCCCAGAAGTGAGTTTTAAAATCAATACTTAAAAATGAAACATTTTTCTGTTGTGAAAAGGTAAAACATTTTACGCTAAATCTTTTTATGTAAAAATTCGGATTAATGTGGGTATAAGGAGATAATCCCTGTAAATATTTCACTGCTAAATTTCAGCAATCTAGTTCTGCACAGAAAGACCATAGCTTCCCAAGAGAAGCATGTGGTAAAGGTTTGTGTAGGCTGAGTATTCATCTTTAAAATTATCTTCTTTTATTGCCCTAGAAGTTGTAGAATATATGTGAGGATAGATTTAGAGGCAAAATATTAAGTTAAAAAAACTTGGCATAAATTATTTTCCTATTTAATCTTTGTTAGGTTACCTGAATGGCATGTATGTTTCTTATTAAGGAAAATTCAATTTCAATAAACGTTGTTAATTTAGGAAAAATGTCTGAGATTAATAGTTAGTGTATCACTGAAAACTTGGAATGACAGCTGCTCTGTGGAAAGTTTAATCAGAATAATTATTGCTTATCAGTAATACATTGGAAGAGAAAGGAAGTGTGTTGTGGTGACTTTACCATGATTCCTTGTTTTAGATTTAAGGAATATTTTTGAAAGGTGTTTTAAGGTTCTTACAAACTAGTTTATCGTGGTCCTGCTCGCACTATGGCAGTGCTCCTTTTATTTTTACAATTATTCTGGGGGGTTTTGTGTAAGAGAGGATATTGTATCCTTATTTGGCTTAACGAAATGAAGTTTTAGTAACCAAATCCTAAATGCCAAAGCCGCAGTGTTTCCCGGCAATTGCTTCCTGACTTATTGTCTGTTTCACTTAGATTCTCTTATTGTGTGACAATGATCATAAATTCTTCTTGACAGGGAAAAAACCCAAACAAGACGTAGTTGTCCAATTCTACATCTGTTTTCCTTCCTAGATAGGCATGTTTTAGTAAAACACAGGGAGGAAAAACATTTTATTGAGACAGCTAAAAATAAACAAGTACAAAAAGCGTAAACTCATTGTGTGTGTGTATATGTTAAATATCATCCACGTACATGCAGTTTTTTTTTTAATGTGGTGTGTCTTAGATGTTTTCCTTCTTTAGATTATTTTGCATGTAACTCTTTGAAGGAGAAAAATCATGCGAGCAGTATAAGTCACGGTTGGCTATATTTAGAGTTCTGTTGATGACCTTTCACAATATTTAAAAATGCCACTTGGAATATATTAAAGCTGGATCTTGTAAATAAGCACTATTTTGTTAATGGTTATTGATGAGGCTGTGTGTTTCCTTTTGCACCACTGCAAAATAAAAACCAGCAAAAACAATTTTTAGACTTTACATTCTATTTTGCACTGCTTATTTAAGGCTCTATGTAAGACTTATTAGAACTTCTTTGTTAGCTATTCGGAACTTCAGAGTAACGGGAATCCACCAGACATTGTTTTTTTCCTAAATTTCCTAAGACTAATCCTTTGATCTCATCAGAATAGTTGTAAAGGAACATTTGTAAATGGAGGGCCATTATTTAAATATGAATCCACAAAATTTATTTGAAAAACTAATTGCTGGTCTATGAGATTTGAAATCCTCAGTCCTATAAATATTAATAAAAATAAACAGGCAGGTAAACAGAAAAAGGAAACTAGATCTCCTACTGTCAAAGTCACAAAGATGACTCTTGGCTGAACACTGATTAATCTACTCAATTGTAGTGTACTTTTTAGTTTTCTTGAAAGGAAATTTATTTTTTGAGAAATTGGTGTGTTAAAATACGACATTTACAGAACGTTATCATTTGTTTTCAGACAACATTAGTAAGGTCATAGATGCATCACTTGTTTGTTTTAAAAATAAAATTCTGTTCTTGATACAAAGTTGACTTAAATAATTTGACAACAAATGTCAATACAGGCACGACAACATTGAAGAGATTGTTTTCATGGCAAGTGTTTCTCTAAAAGTCATTGAGAAGTTGAGGTGAACTTAGGTTCACAACGAACTATTTTTAAATGAAAATTCTAAAATTAATGTATTTTCTTAAAAATTCTAGAACTAGTCTATCCTGTGGTCTAAATTTTATTTTACTTTATAAGAAACCAAAAGAGTTCCTAAAACAGCCTAATTAATATGCTAAAAATATATTTGAGAAAGCTACTGTCTAGCCTAATGACCACATTTAGACTCGTATGGTAATCTACCAGCCATGCAAAGATACATCTGAAAGTCAAAATTTAATACTTATTTAGTTTCAAATTGTGTTTTATTTCCTTTAGAAGTATAATTGAATGTAGAAATGTAATCAAGTCTAGTAGACACTTTATAGATAATCACTGCATCAACTAGTTGCTGGAACATGTCTATCCATTAAATATATTTCCAGAATTAGAAGCTATCAAATTTATGTTTCACTCAACAAATATTTGTTAGGAGCTTACCATAGCCAGGCAGTGTTCTTGGTGCAGGTACGACCAGTGTTACCTCTCTGTTCTGGAATCATACCCATGGCCCAGTGTTATAGGCATGGGATACTCATCATATTAATGAAGGCTTCTGAATGACTTCTATTTTCTCTATAATGTTGGCAAATATGTAGCTATTACATTTGCAGGTTTGTCACTCATTGTCAAATGTAGTTAAAACATCTTTTCATTCATTGCTCATGGTCAAAGTTAGTTAACATACTTTCTGGGTCTTGTAGGTGAATGCTAACATTGCTATTACCTAAGCCATCTTCTGTGTAGCTAATGACATAGGTGAACACTAAAGATTTATTATATACCAGTTCTTAAATTTAAAAAATTGATGATGGTGATGATGATGATGTCTGAGTGAAAAAAAATGATTTCAACATCTGTAAATAATGTTACCACTTTTTGAGTATTTTACAGTTTGTCATAGACAGATTGTGCTTTTTCGTTATGCACCTTCCATATCTATATTCTTTAGTGAAGCGTTTTCATTTGTGACACCATTTTAGCATATTTAAATAAAAATGAACTGTATGCAGATGTGATTAAATATATTAATGTCCTTCCAAGATACACTTATCGGGGAGTGATTTTTATTTTATTTTCCATGATTTATTTTCACTTATGTGCTCGCATAACAAATGCAACATATCAACTTTGGAGAAGGAAAATGTCCTTTGGATCATCCTAATAAACAGTGATTAGATGGTTATTAATTTAATTAGAGAGTAAGGAAACACAAGTGCCTGTCCATCCTCTTTCCCAGTTCTTTTTTGGAAGCAAAGGGTCATGTTCTCAAGGAGTGTTATCTCTTTTATCTATGGGAAAGCTGGTGTTGATTTTCCAGTGTAGAGACTAGTCGACAAAGAGAGATATCTGATGCTTGCAGTGTCATTGAAACTTCAGCATATTTCTGGAACATAGCTGAATGATGTCAATCACTACCTTTGGGCATTTTTAAATTCCCTGAGATTGTTATTTTGTGACATTTTCCATACTATGATGTGTAATATATATTCCAAGGGCTAAGAACGTGAACTTGGATATAGGAAAGTATACTAGTGACAACATACCAGGCCAGTGACAAAGGATTACCTTGCTATGTCACATCGTGATGTGCAGAATAGTCAGGGTAATGCCCCTTCAGTGGAGAAGTTGTTTTTACGAGCAATTCTGTTAAGGGATATAGGTACCTATACTATGCATTTCACTAATTTTAAGCATTTTAGATCTTACCAGGAGCCAGGAGAATAGAAAATTATCAATAAATGTTAGTTACGATAATTATTATTTCAACATTTCAACTTACACTTAGTGTGCTTTGTCATGGGGCAGATTTAGCATATCATGTAATGGACAGCTTTAAGGACAATTTTCACTTCTCACTGTTCTAGCATAAATTTTACCCTAGTACTTCTCTGCAAAATGACTTTATTCAGAAAGCAATCATTTTGTAACTTCCCACCGCTATGTTCTCTTTCTGAGGTTGTAACATAATGGATATGTTTATGAGCACAGGGCTGAATCCTGGGAAATGTAGATTTGGTGACCTCTGGCAAATGAATTTGCTCCTCTCACGGTTGGTAGAGCCAGCTGTAAAGTGCAGATAATCATACTCATTACTTGTCATTCCAACCTGTCGTGAGGATGAATGAGATGGAGTCAGTGAGGCACCTGGCGAATGTAGTGTAAATACCACGTTCATGATACATACATAGTACAAGCTGGGAGTATTTATACAGTCTCAGGTATGAGCACTTAGTAGGTGCTCAAAAATCACCAGGGTGGAGAAAGGGAATATAATTGTAGCTTTTTCTACAGGGCTTTCATATTTATGTTGACTTTTTGAGTTTATATACATGTTTTTTAGTGACAACTGCATACATTAAATGAATCCTAAAAATTCAGCATTTTCTGTGTCAAATTGTAGCAGATTTCTTAAAAACAGAGCCCCCTTATACTTAGTGAGATTCCACAGCTAATTTATATGTTAGCTTAACTTTTTTATTTTTTTATGTTTATTTATTTTTGAGAGAGAAAGAGAGAGAGAGAGAGAGAGAGAGAGACAGAGTGTGAGCAGGGGAGGGGCAGAGAGAAAGGGAGACACAGAATCCAAAACAGGCTCCAGGCTCTGAGCTGTCAGCACAGAGCTCGACGCAGGGCTCTAACCAATGAACCGTGAGATCATGACCTGAGCTGAAGTTGGACACTTAACTGACTGAGCTACCCAGGTGCCCCTTGTTAACTTAATTTTGAACATTATATACTATGATTTTAAGGTTAAAAAAGCCCAATGATTATTGAGTGCCTCCTATTTGCTGAGTGTTTGCCAGGTTCTCTGGGAGGCAACTTCTATCAGTCAGTCTTCAGCACAGTGTGATGCAATAGACATGACCAACCTCACCACGCACCAGAGGCCACTGGTCTCTGAGGTTAAGCAATGTGCTGAAATGCGCTCCATTAATAAGGGGAGAAAGGGCAGAAGAACACTAAAATCCACCAAGTCTGAGGTATGCCTGCTTCTTCCTCAGAACCCAGTCGTCAGCTCGTTTCAACCAATGACCTGGGCTATAACTCATTATTTGTGGCCACAGTCAAGTGTCCTGCCGCTGCCTGCTCCGCACCTGCTGTCCCTCCAGCTTCAAGCCTGACCTCTCACTGAGGCTCAATTCTCTCTGTGTCTTCACTGAGCTCGTTCACTCCCTCCCAAGCTGCATCTGAGGATTGTACAGCTCTAGGGTTGGAGGTGGCTGAATTCTTTGGAAATGTGATTCCATTCATCTTTCCTCGAGACAATTAGATTCGCTATAAGCATAAGCCATCTGGGGGAAATTTTTTGGAAAGAAATTGGCAAGCAAAGCACTTCCATTTTCAGGTTTTGATATTTATCTGTTTACCTCATGGGGCTGTTGTGAAGCTCCAATGAGATAAAGCATAATAAATGACTTGAAAACTGTAAAATGCAAAACCAATCGAAGGTACACATATTATTATCTAGTGGTGTTAAACATGAGAAGGTGAAGGAAAGCTTTCCAGAATTTTGCCAGTGTTCTGGAGCATGAGATAATGGTGAATTTCCACCAGGCAGTACAGAAAATGCTGGCTGTCTAAAGCGTTATAGACACTTTGCTCTTTGCAAATTCTACTGCTATACTCAGAGGGATTAATCCTTCATATAACAATGCACTACTAGTTCACGAACATCCCAGGCAATAGCGGTGAGAGCAGTGACCACATTTTGTACATTTAGTGGGAAGGCATAAAAAAAACCCACAACATTTCCAAAATGCCATCTGTATGGCATTTTGCAATTCAACCCTTAGTTTTTTTATTGGTGTAAGTTTGCTCTTTCACACTACCAGAAAAGACTAATGTTTGTAACAATTCTTTAGTGAGGTTATTTTAAATCACACTTAGTATGTATTCTAGTAGGAAATATTTAGTTTATCACATAATATAATGGACAGCACATTATACTATAAATGGGATGGATTTTTTCCCTCTTATTTTCAGGATTATTAGTGGTAACAATAACATCAGTAACTGAATTGCAACACTCTAGTATATTTGATACAGTTTTTATACTGGGTGTGGGCTGTGTGAATGTTCTGATACAAATGACCGCTTTACTGTATGACATTTGTGATTACAAATAAGATTTGTCTTATGTTATTTAGTTGCTCAACCAAAATTATAAGCCCCACCTGCCTATTTACCAGCTCTCGACAGTGTTTTGCACATAAAAGGCCTTTAATAAATAATTGTCAGATTGCATCAAGACCATGGCTCTCCCATTTTATTAATGGAGACAGTGATCTTAGTGGGTACCCAGGCTGCACATTGGTCACTGGTGATGGGCTCCCAATCTGTGGCCCACGTTATGAATCACCACCTGCCTTTTCCAAGATAAAAATTAAATATGCTAGAAGCATGTAGGAATTATGGTGAAATTAGCAGCAAAGTTTTAAAGCTGAGGGTTAGAGGGGTGAGAAAGCCCCAAAGAAAAAGCAGCAAATTCGTATTTCCCTTTAAGCAGCCAGGCTCATGGTCATTACCAAGGGCTAAGCAGAAGATGAATAAACCATCTTGTCAGCAAGGATCATCCTGCTTTCTCAACTCTCCTTTCCTTACAGTGACTAAGACCTTTTGGGGATCTGATGAGTTAGAGAATTGGGAAAAGGCTAATGTCTTTGAAGAATAAAGCTTTTTGTCTATTCTCTTATTTTTGAGGAAATAAGTTTCACCTCAGAGGATTGATTATTTTTCTACTCCAGGGTTTCAATTATTTTCCCATGCATGTTACCTAGGTTGCAATGTTGGGAAAGACCTGGATTGTGGACTGACATTTTAACCTTCAGCATTTGGGTGAGGGCTTGGGAACACACCACGAATAACAGAAACCTAAAATGGATTGGGTACAATATTCAGAGACACGGGTCTTTGGGAAAGTGAGAAAGAAGGTGCCCGGTAATGTTAAGAAGCAACTGCTTCCAAATGATCTCTTTTGAGAGAGAGAGAAAGTGAAAAATATCACTTATTTGGACCAGGTCCTGTTTCAACCAGTGTAAGTCAGAGTCTGAATGAAAACAGAGACTATTGCTTCCTGATGCCAGCACTAAGAGGGATCTACAGCCCAATCTGTAGAGTCTGGAAGGTCACCCGCCCTGACTCTCGTGACCCTTTTCCGTGGGTGCTGTCATAAAAGTGAGTTTGGAGGAGTATTCTTGAGGATCTTGACAAATATTGGAGCCCTCTCAGCTAGACACTGCCTTTCTATATAAGTTGTATTTCCTCAGCTGGTGGACACTAGTGATACGGCAACCGCTTTGGTTTACTTCATCCCTTCCATGCTTCTTTTCAGATATTTTAATGGGAAATGATGAGAGAGAGACGTGGGGGGAAAATTGATATAGACCATTCATTACTTTTGCTCCTGAACCCCATTCACTGCACAAGCAGCATCACCATTCTTGCCTCGGGAGCAAGCTCTCTGGCTGAAGGGCAGTGAAAGATCTGTGACTACAAGATAAACCATCTTCCCTTTAACTTCTGGGCATCTTGAGGTATTCTTACTGAGTTTCAAGGTTAATGCTGTTGCTGATAGCCAATATGGCAGAACTTAGGCAGCTGTGAGGGGATAAATTTACATTCCTCAAATTTGAACTTTGGCAGAGATAGGTGGGAACATGTGAGACTACACATAATATACATGTCATAGCGGGCATGGCAGAGGACAATAATATGGTGATGTTCTAGAATCATGGCTTGTTGGCTATGATTGATAGACCTGAGCAACCTCACACAAAATTCTTTCACCTTCTCTGTAAATTTCCTCAGACTTGCTATAGGCAGAATTGTAAAATACTATGCAATACAATAATGACCAAGACTTTAGAAGAAATGGCAATGCCTTTTTAGCCATAAATTGAAGGAATAACGCTAAATTGCCATTTTATTTTTCCAATAAGATATTAATTATTTTATGTGAGGCTATTCATTTTTTTGGCACCAAAGATGTTTATAAATGGTACCCCACATAATATAAACCGCATGTTTATGTAGCACGAATGTTCAATCAATTAGTTTACGCACACAAATGCTGGAATATTGATGACACATGTTAGCTTTTAGTGGGAAAAAAGCCAACAGAGCTAATTTGATGCATTGATCCTTGGGACATGCACACAGATGTGAACCTTTGACTTCTTCACAAGTGATTTGGCTGACAAACAGTAGCTTGTAATTACTATTGCGCCATTGTAAATTAATTAACAAATCAATCAATCAGTTCAGAACCAGGAGCCCAACAACATTTGTCAGTTTCGGATGTGTTTCCCTTCACTTTTTCTCCTTTACATGTGCTTTTCTCATCAAACACTTTGAAAACATTTGCTTGCACCAGTTTAGCTTTTACCTAAGCTTTAAAAGAGAATTCAAAACAATAGCATGGTGTAAGGAAATGTTGCTGATGTATTGATTAATATTCCCAAAACTCTTGGCCATAGGGCTACCAATGAGTAGAACAAATAAGTATCAAGCATTCAAATGTGTGTGGTCAAAACCATCTCCTCAGGCAAAGGATAAGAAAATAGTATTGCAATCTTTCAGCAAATAGGTGGCATGTATACATAGGCTAAGTGATTGCTAAGGTAATAGTTCCCAACATTGGCCAAAAAAGTACTTCTTTGATTATGTTTCCATCCCTATGCTGTATTTTGAAAAATTCCATTAACCAAATGAGTTACTTCTTTTTTCAGACACAACCATCTATGAAGCATTCCTATGTGCCAGGTTCTCTTCTAAGTACTTCATATATTATAAATTATTATAAAATTACAACTATTATCTTATTTAATTCTTGCAACAACACTGAAGAGTGGAGCTACTTTTCTTTAGAGCTACTCCCATTTTACTGCAGAAAAAATGGAGGTTCAAGGGTTTAAATAGTTTGCCCATATTTACACAGCTAATAAAAGGCACAATTAAAAGTCTGATCACTGGCACCTTCCACTCCATGACAATTAACCAAAGATGTCAAAGTACTTCTGAACAGTATGTGGAGTTGATGTAATTCTATCAAAAAACAAAAAGTTTGACATTTCAGCTAGAAACCTTATTCTGGATAAACCTGCCATTTATGAGAGGCTTTGTGAAATATTAAAAAAATAGTATTTGGGTACTATTTATTATTTTCCAGCTTTGTTGTGATATGTTCGACAATATTATGTAAGTTTAAGGAGTACATCATGATGATTTGATATATGTATATGCTGTGAAATGGTTACAGAAAGGTTAGTCAACATCCTCATCTCCTAACATGGTTGCCTGTTGTGTGCGTGCATGCGTGTGCATGTGTGTGAGAACTGAAAAAAGCTAGACGATGTACCTAGGCTGGTCTGTAAGCATAAGCAAGTCATTTGACCTCTGATCCCTACCTATTTCTTTGAGCCACTGTTAGAAGCAAATGATATGCAGGGTTTCCAACTTAAGGGGACCTGACGTAACCTAGCACACATATATAAGTACGTAGAATGAAAATTAAGTGTTCATAAAACAACCTTTACCCTGCATGTTTGAAATGTGCTATTAATAGTTTTTATTTTACTCTATTTTGCCTTTTTCAACAAAAATGTTGTCTAGCTCAATTGATATCTTAATCCACTAGTGGGTCATGATACACAGTTTGGAAAATACTGAGGGCAGAAGTTTTCTGGTGAGCTTGGATTCAATATCTACACAGAAGTGCTTCAGATTCTTATATTTAAAGGTCTTTTATTTGTGAGCCCTACCTTTTAAAGGACTTTCATACTCTTGGAAGAGTGTGATCATTTGGGGGACTATGGTCCTGGTCTTTGGCCCCATTGTAGAACCTTCCACTGGGATGTTTTTCCTTGGAGCTATTCTAAAGGTGAAAGTATGAATCTGGTCAGCCCTTGGCAGGAGAATAGGTGGTGAAGTAGGATGGCTACTGGGCTGGTCCATGTTTATCACATGGGTTGAATTCTTAGTTTCATCAGAGAAATAGCAATTATTAAGAGAGCTCTTTATTTTGTAAGTACGGTAATGAAATGCAACTGAAGACATTAAAGGGGGAAAATGATGTGTACAGTCTTGAAAGCTAAATAGCCTTTGGAAGCAAAGAAATCGCCTCTTGGTAAGCATCAAAGTGTGGGTAGAGTAAGTGTGTTCCTAAAGAGTCTCCCCCACCCCCAAAATTTTTAGTAGACAGAAATCTTAGGACTATGGAAAGTGTTATCTATTGCACTGTATACATGCATCAGGTGAATGGAAAAACGTTAAAGATTGTAAATATTTTCTGTAGAATATGGAAACTTCATATCCTTTCTTACAAGTGTGCATTTTATAATGTTTGCAAGGTAGAGAACTGAGGGTAGGTTAAATGAAAATGGAAGGGAATGTAAGATACAAAAATAGTTTTTGAAGGGTATTTCAGATTATGTTGAGAGTCAGAATAACATTGTGGTTAAGAGTTGCACTTCTGAAGAGGAACCCTCTTACACTGCTGGTGGTAATGCAAACTGGTGCAGCCAGTCTGGAGAACAGTATAGAGGTCCCCAAAACACTAAAAATAGAACTACCCTACAATCTAACAACTGTACTTTTAGGTATTTATCCAAAGGATACCAAAAATCAAAGGGGTACCTGCACCCTGATGTTTATAGCATCATTGTCAACAATAGCCAAATTATGGAAAAAGCCAAAATGTTCATGGATTGACGAATGGATAAAGATGTGATATATATATATATATAACAGATATATATATATATATAACAGAATATTACTCAGCCATCAAAAAGAATGAACTCTTGTCATTTGCAACGACGTGGCTGAAGCTAGAATGTATTATGCTAAGTGAATTAAGTAAATCAGAAAGATAAATACCGTATGATTTTACTCATGTGGAATTTAAGAAACAAAACAGATTTACATATGGGAAGAGGAGGGAAAAGAGAAAAGGGAAACAAAGCATTAAGAGAATCTTAATGACAGACGACAAATTGAGGTTTCATGGGGGGAGGTGGGCAAGGAATGGGCTAGATGGGTGATAGACAGTAAGGAGGGCACTTGCTATGATGAGCACTGGGTGTTGTATGTAGGTGATGGGTCACTTAATTCTACTCCTGAAACAAATATTGCACTGTATGTTAGCTAGCTAAAATTTAAATAAAAAAAAAAAAAAAGAGTCGGGCTTCTAAGACCAGACTACCCTGGATCAAATCCCAAATACGTTATTTATAAAAAAGTTTTCAATGATTTTTTTTTTTTCTGAGAGAGAGAGAGACAGCATGAGCAGGGGAAGGTCAGAGAGAGAGGGAGACACAGAATCTGAAATAAGCACCAAGCTCTGAGCTAACTGTCAGCACAGAGCCTGACACAGGGCTAGAAACCATGAACCATGAGATCATGACCTGAGCCAAAGTCAGGCGTATAACTGACTGAGCCACCCAGGCATCCCCTCCCAAATATGTTATTGACCAGCTGTATTAACTTAGACAAATATTTGAATCTCTCTGTGCCTCAGTTTCTTCGATTGTTATGTATGGGGATGGTGGCAGTATTTGTTTTGTACTGTTGTTGTAAGTATTAAATGAGTAATATACACAAAGCACTTTGCCCGGTATATAGCAAGTCCTCATACAGAGGTTGACTATTAACTGCAAATAAAATGTAATCACAGTGGTTTACAATAAAACATTTAACAATAAGTAAGGTCTATAAATAAGGAGAAACAAAAAAATAAGGTTAAAAAACCCTCAAACAAAAACAAAAACAGACACTGTATGTTGGGGAAATGATTCTTAGCAGTCAGGTGATTGACTTTAGGGTAAGCTGAGCAATGAGTTCAATAGAGTTCCAGAAAGACTTCACTTATCATTTGTTTGACAAAGTGATACTCTCAGATTCTGAGCTCCTGTTTATTTTCTTCTAGGTACTACTAATGTTACTTGTTTTCTTTTTTCCCCTAAACTCAATGGTGCTTTTCTGGGGAAAAACTTCATCTTCTATTTCTTCTCCCCATTTCTCCTCTCAACCTCCAATACCCTTGTGCAGGCAGGGGATCATTCTAGAAGACTCATTGAGTAAGACTGTGCTTGCCTTAAGTTCCAGTTTCTTAGCCCATTATTAGTGCTTTGGGCACACAATTTATAAATTATATAAATTTAGAATAGTCACGGGTCACCTGGGTGGCTCAGTCGGTTGAGCATCCGACTTCAGCTCAGGTCATGATCTCACGGTTCGTGGGTTCGAGCCCCGCGTCGGGCTCTGTGATGACAGCCAGCTCAGAGCCTGTTTCAGATTCTGTGTCTCCCTCTCTCTCTGACCCTCCCCTGCTCATGCTGTCTCTCTCTCTCTCAGAAATAAATAAAACATTAAAAAATTAGAATAGTCATATATTAAATAAGAATAAATATGTAAATTTATAAATAAAATCAGTCCCACTTTTCATAGAGGCACCCCCAAAGTGCACACACAACTTACAAATGAGTTGTGCTCTACAAGTTCGCTATGAGACAGTCATTAGAAATTTTGTTAACATGTGCAGTAGATTCTCCAAGGACCCATCTGAGATGATTTCACCCACAGTACATTATTGTACCAGGTGCAATAATGGCTCTAGGCAACCAGGGCTGGGAGCATAGCTCTTTCCATTCCTGCAGACCTTTCTCATCAAGAAAAAAGGAATTCCCCATCTCCAAGTGACTGAGTGTAGATTCACCACTCTAATCCAGAAAGAGGAGTCGAGAACAGGCAATACGGCTTAAGTCCCTGGAAAGTGCAAAGAGGGTGGGGGGAAAGGGCCGTAGGTAATCATTACTACCTCCTCTTGCCTTCCTCTATTATTTGCCTATTATTGACAGAAAAAAGGGGGCGGTCCTGCACCTTTCCTTCATCTATGACTTGGTCTCCCTTCCTCTCCATCTTCCTCTCTTGGGTTTCTTCCCATGGCTCTCTTCAGCCCCAAAACTGTAGGAGAGAAATAGTGGGAGTTGAGACTTAAGATTGAAGGTGGACCTAACAGCCATCATCTTCTTATTCCCCTTTCTCATTTGTACTCTCTCCACCACTGGGTAGTAGATCACGATGAGAGCTGGGGAGTCTAGAGGATCCAGCTGACTAATGGGTGGTGTTGATCATTGAGAGCCTTACCAGCAATGGGCTTCTCAGGTGGTGGGGAATGATTATAGAGGCAGCTATAGGAGGTAGAAAAAGAATTTCCCTTCTCAAGGCAGCTAGAAGAAGTCCAGAGTGGCCTTCTCCTTCCCCTACTTCTCTCACCGCAAAGAGATGGCTCCTGGTTGATGGGTCGTTATCCTCTATATAAAACATAAAGGTCTTTATGATGACCTTGTTTGTGACATCTTGTCATTTAGAACATCCATCTTTACAGTGGTGTAGAGACCCAAACCTTTTCTTCCCTATTAACCCTCTATTCTCAACTGCATAAATCTCCCTATTCTGTCAACAAATTTTTGTTTACAAGAAATGCTGTAGGAACAGGGTGGACTTCATTCCCTTCCTCATGGAGCTTGCACGTAGTGATGAATGCAGTGTGGGAAGTCCTTTGTTAGTCAGGCTGTCACGGGACTGTATGAGAGGAGGCAGCTAACTCACCTTGGAGGTGGTATCCTTTGTCCAGACGCAGATAGCAGAAGGGAGAAGACTATTTCTGCAAGAGGATCAGCATGTGCCAAGGCCAAGTGGCAAAAGAGTGCATGGCTTTTGACCTGAAAATAGCACATAGAAGGTGGCATGCTTCAAGTGAGGACACTTCAATTGAGCAGAAAAGTCCACACCAACAGCCGTGGTATTTTGCTGATTGAAGTAAAGGGAAAATGTCCAGGAACGGGGCCGTGGGCTATTCAAACAGCCCTATCTACCACCACGCCACACACCACATATCCACTGAAAGACAAGGATTTCATTATAGTGAAACTTCACAGACATAGATCAAATAACACAGGACAAGGGTCTAAGCTCAGATGGCTGCTGTTTCTGCAAGTTTCTGGTTCACCCCGCCTATTAGACTGTAGCCAGATGTACTGTGTTACCTACATAATCCTTATCAGCAGCATTCCATCTCTGTCACCCAAGTAGCAGGAATTAGGCAGGCACCCTTTTGGAAAGTGGCCCAAAGGGCACAGAAAGCAGGTACGCCTTGGAGGCCCGTAACCCACATCCCTCCAAGCTGGGAGAGAAGAAAAACACATTGAGTTTCTGCCCCAGATACTCACTCGAATTGCTCCCGCATTCCAGAGAGAGGTTGGTGGGGGGGAAAGTTGGAGGTTAGCTGTGGGCCTCGGGGTGATGATTACTTTGTAATGGAACAAATTAAATTATGTGAAATTTTAGATGCTTTCCCCCTGCCCTGGCGGCTCCCAATCTATTTAGGGGTAGTCAGGAAAAGGGGACCTTTACAGCAGCTGCTTAGCTGCTTGAGCTCAGAGAGGAAAACCATAATTTGTCTGTAATCCCTAATGCCAACAGTTGTTCATTAAGAAACAAAACTAATGTAATCTTGATTATTTGCTCAGATTTCTACTCTATCATGTTTTGTACATCTGGCAGGCTAATGTAATTTTCCTCAGAAACCCAAAGCAATCTGGTGCTCAGACAACACCATGCAGATTTAGGTAAATTCCAGGCTCAGATTAGCATAATACTAACTAATCACGAATATCATTTGCATTCATTAGAGTGTGTGTGGGGGGGAATTGTTTCTAAATGGCAGAAAATTGAAAGAAAGATTAAGGGCAAGAGCTTCAAAATCCTGTTTGGCTTGATGCGACCGTATTACAGATGATTTTTTTTCTTACAAGGCCTAATATTTAATGTGGAAGTATTAATTAGAGTATTGGAAAAAGATTGCATCTAATTGGAAGAAAACTAAGAGAGATTAAGGACCAGGCGTGTGGACCTGCTTGTGCTTGATTCAAGTGTGGAACAGATAATTTCCCATGCAATGCCAAGGAGCTTAAATGTGTAAAATATAGGGTGATTAATTTTTTCAGAAAGAACCCAGGGCTTTTTTTTTTTTTTTTTAGATAACAGAAAAACACAATTTCTTTCTCTTGTGGAGTAACAACTTATTGGTCAGTACTGTTGTTTTTAGCATCACAGAACGAAGATGACGGAATTAAACTCCTAAATCAGAAATACCCCCAAATGAAGGCACAATCCCATAAAGCCACAACCTGGGAACACGTAAAAGTCATGCTAATAGATCCCAAATGTTGTCCTGATTTTAAAAATCATAATAGGACATCGCCCTAGCTCCCCACTCCCCTAGCTAACCATGGCAGTTAGCTATTTCCCTTGCCTTTTCCCAGGTCCAGCCATTTGGCGTAAACGGACTTGGTTACTGGCTGTGTGCTGGGGGCCGTGCTGGACTGTGGTTGCAGGCAGTTGTTTGTAATCCTGCCTTCCTTTCCATAGCTCGGCTGCTGTGGGGCTCAATTCTGTGCTGGCTTCCTGAGGGTTCTGAGCAGGTGCTCGCCAATGGCTTTGGCTTCTCCCTCCGACAGATCCCCTCTAGCTGAACCTGCTCTCCTGGGGAGAAGCCAGCTGAGCAGCCATTAGCAGACCCGCCTTTGGATGGCCAGGCTCAACTCCCTGCTTGCAGAATCCTGCCTGCCTGGGATTCAGTCTTTGGCCTCTGCACGGATGAGGTTCAGGGCAGTGTGGTAGAGCAAATTGTTGCTCCAAGTGTGGGCTGGGGCTGAGCAGCTTTGGCGATGTCTGGAGGCTTGTTGGAAATGCCGCCTCTCGGATCCCACCCTAGATCCACTGAGTCCGAATCTGCATTTGCAGGCGCAGACGAGTCTGAGACTTCGTTAGAGTTTGCAAAGAGCTAGCATGTAAGCTACTACGCATGGAACTTTTAGCGGCAGGACTCCCCCAACCCAGAGCCTGTTACAATTCACATTCCTGGGCCCAAGATGCAGCTTTGGGAAGTCTGTGGATGGCAGGGTCCCTGGTGCCGCCCTAAAGGAACACCTGAAGAGTGAGCATGGATTCAAATCCACCTTTGCCTATGGGTTAGTGGGAAAGTGGGTAAATGACTTTAAGTCCAATGTCCTCATTTTTCACATGGGAAAATGGATCCTGTTTTAGAGGTTGTGAGAACTGAGTGAGCTCAGGGCTGCAACAGTTTTCATCAGAGCGTCTTGCGTATTGCAGGCTCAGTAGGGATATTAGCTCCCTTTCGCCTCTTCTGTGTTTTGCAACTCACTTCCTTCACCGACCCCTTCGTGCTTCCCTGACCCAGGTCCTTCCTCATGTCCTACCCTAGCGGCAGCTGCCTCCTGTGGCTCCCACACCTTCACCTGTTCCTTCTAGCTGGGTCTCCAAACTCCAGACTTTTTCTAAATCCACCCGAAATATATCTGCCCAATGCTTATACTTTCAGTCTCTCTGTTCTCAGCTAAATTGCAAGATGACTCGAAGCTAATTGCCATGTCTCAAATACTCCATTTCTGTTGTGGATTTAGGAGATCCTGTCTTAATCCGGTGACTCTCAACCTGGCTACACACTAGAATCATCTGAAGGTCATTAAAAAAAAAAGTCCAAGCCCCCTCCTCTACTGAGTTTCTGACTCATGATTCATTTGGCTGGTTTGAGACCCAGCATCTGTATATTTTTTAAAGTTCCCGGGGCGCCTACGTGGCTCAGTCGGTTAAGCGTCCGACTTCGGCTCAGGTCATGATCTCACAGTTTGTGGGCTCAAGCCCCAAGTTGGGCTCTGTGCTGACAGCTCAGAGGCTGGAGCCTGTTTCGGATTCTGTGTCTCCCTCTCTCTCTGACCCTCCCCTGCTCACGCTCTCTCAGAAATAAATAAAACATTTTAAAAACTTTTTAAAAAAGTTCTCCAGGTGCTTAAAAAGGAGCAGGCATGTGTGAGGACTAGGGCCTTAACAACAGGAATCAAGGAGGTGAATAAAAAGGATGTTTTTGCTCAGAAAGATCTTTGGCTTCTATCAGCTTTGACCCTTTCACCTTTCAGATGAAGTGCGTGCTTACTGTGGACCCATATCTCATTCAATTATTCCCCATACCATTTCTCGTTTTCTTGTGAGAAATGTGTCCTGGAATTAACTTTAGAGTCCAGGTCTCCTTTGTTAAGTCACTTAAAAAAACCCTGTGGGAAGTCCATTTCCTCTTTTATAAATGAATCTAGGAATATTAGGAATATCTGCTTAAAATAATTTCAAAATGTCTTCCTTCTATTTTCAGTAAGCTACTGTTGGAAGAGAGCCAAGCATGTGTGCTAAGCCAGGAAGATAGCGGATGTGTGCATGTGCATGTGTGCACACACCAAAGATAAAATACACAATCCGAAATTTAAGTATAACATCACAGTGGATGTAATGCAAGATTCAATAACAGGCCAACACCAGTCAGATTCCTGCATTCCCACATTAGAGCTCTGAAAACAAACAAACACATCAATACCATATCTAGCAATGTTCGATAGGTGTAATTCCCTTCTTTGTTCATCCATCTGCTATAAAAGCCACATTGCTATGTACGTTATGGACCAAATTCTCTAGCTGGAGTGCAATGAAACTAACAATTAATAAAAATAATTAAAGCTCTAATAACTGAGGTAATCAAGATTCAAACTTAAAATACAGATTGTTGGGACACCTGGGTGGCTCAGTCAGTTAAGCATCCAACTTTGGCTCAGGTCATGATCTCACGGTTCGTGGGTTCGAGCCCCGGGTCAGGCTCTGTGCTGACTGCCAGCTCAGAGCCTGGAGCCTGTTTCAGATTCTGTATCTTCCTCTCTCTCTCTTAACTTCCCCTGCTCACGCTGTCTCTCTCTCTCTCAGAAATAAATAAAACATTAAAAAAATACAGATTGTTTAGAAAATAAAAAGGTAACATACTATGCATTTATTCAGCACTTACGGTATGTTAATTGCTATCATAATCACTTTGCATATATTATCTCATTTAATCTCCTTAAAAATCTTGACATGGACATTATTATTATCTTTGTATTACACTTAAATGAGCTGAAGCACAGCGAGGTCAAGTAGATTTTTTGAGGTCACACAGAGTATAAGTGATGGAGCTGGATTTTCAGAAAAACAATCTATCTGTGGAGTTTGCATTTTTTGCCATTATGCTATTTTTAGTATCGAAACTTATTTAATAAATCATAATCAAGTCATTATAAAAGAAAGTGATAGCTTTCAGTTCTTTTTCATGTCTATTTTTATTTGAGATGAAAATAATAAATTTAAGCTTTTAAATAAGAAGATGAGGTAAAACAACAAAAGGGAGTAGGAATAGAGGTTTTTTAGTTGTCTTTTTTTTAAGGAGAAATCAATGATTTCGGGAGAAGAAAACAATAGACTTGGGAGGCAAGAAGTTGATCCTTTGGAGAGAGAAGAAAACAAGCATAAATGCATGAAGATAAGATAGTTTTAGTAATCAAACTATTAAAACTTCATTTTATAAAGCTAGCTTAACTCTGATTCTAAAGCATGACAGAGAAAGGAAGGAAAGAAAGAAGTGGTGGAAAAAGAGAAAAGAAAAATGAAAAAGAAAAACAGGAGGGAAGATAGGAAAACATTTACTCTAACTTATAAGCAGGGATACAAGAAGCTAAGTAAAATATTAATACATTGATCCAGCACTATAATAAAACTATAGTAAATTGGTGAATCAAATAAGTTTTTTTTTCCTGTAGGACTTTGGCTTAGTTTAATGTTATAACTTCTATTGTTCAGCCTATTAAATAGTTTCAAAAGGGAAAAAAAACCCAAATAATTATTCAGATATTCACCAACAAAGATATACCTAGAAGTATGAAGATACTTCATTAATATGACCATCAATAGCTGTCTCAAAGTAACAGGCAGCCATCATACTTAATGACACTATAGAGTAGACTATTCTAGAAGGTGGCCTCTAAAAACAAAGGTGTCCCTTCGAAAACAAAAAATGCTCTTTAAAATTAAGTTTACTTTTTAAAAATTTTTTAATTTTTATTTTATTTTTAAGAGAGAGACGACAGAGACAGAGCATGATTGGGGGAGGGGCAGAGAGAAAGGGAAACACAGAATGTGCATCAGGCTTTAGACTGTGAGCTGTCAGCACAGAGCCCAATGCAGGGCTTGAACCCACAAACCATGAGATCATGACCTGAGCCGAAGTCGGGTGCTTAACTGACTGAGCCACCCAGACGCCCTTAGAATTAAGTTTCTATATTAAATAAAGTTAAGAAATATTTCATTCAATGACCTGGTCTAGAAGTTTGACTTGCTACATATATTTATAGAGTTTGAGAAGTGTTTTGTCAACCAGTAGACTTAGAAACTTTTCTGCATCACTTCTCAGGACTTCAGACACCACCTTGGGAAATACTGAGTCAGAAAACACAATGGGAAGAAATTTCAATCACAAAGGTAACATCCACGTGGAATAATTAGGAATAAAGTAAACAAAGCATGAAGATGAGTACACATTTACTGAGGAATCTTTATAGGCTTGATTATGGAAGTTGATTATAGAGAATCACATTCTTTATTCCTAGATAGAAACAGCTTAATTTTGTAAAACTATCAGTTCTCCAAAATCAATTAATGAACTAAATATATTCAACCCAAGAAGGCTTTTTTCTAACCTGAAAAAATGACTCTGAAGTTTGTGTGGTAAAAGAAATAGTCATGAAGATCGAAAAAAATCGGGAAAATATTCTCACTCATCAAAATATATTATAAATTTGTAATGATTAAAACAATATGTGCCTGAGGTAAGAAATCAGACAGATCATTTCATACAATAAAAATATTAGAATTAGAACCAATTACATATAATACTCAGAACAAACTCGGAGCAGTGTACACAGTGGCTAAGGGGGTAGATTCTGGCAGTCGCACGTAGTGAATTCTAATATCCACTTGCCTCTTACCAGCTGTGGGATCTCAGACAAGTCATTTGATTTTTCTGAGCATATGTTTCCTTATGCATAAAAGTAGGAGTAACCTGCTTCTGCTTGATACAAAGTAGACATAATCCTAGTACTTACTTCATAAGCTAATGTGAACCGATGAAACAATATTATTAAAAAACAGAAATTGGTACATAATGAAAATTCAATAAGTTCTTGCTATTATTTTTATTATATAATTATTATTACATGGCAGAAGGGCCTTTTTAGATCAATGGGGGAAAAAATAAATGACCTTCTAGAAGAAGATGGGGCAACTGGCAAAATATTTGGAGAAGTTCATTAGATGCCTCCAAATATTTATATCATAAACTAAAATCAAGCATTAATGGTTAAAGATTAAAAAACAAGACTTAGGGGAGCCTGGGTGGCTCAGGCAGTTAAATGCCCAGCTCTTGATTTCGTCTTAGGTCGTGATCAGATTATTCCTGAGATCTAGCCCCATGTCTGGCTTCCAGCTAACACTGCAGAGCCTGCTTGGGATTCTCTCTCTCTGCCTCTTCCCTCGTTCTCTCTCTCTTATCTCATTATCTTAAAATAAATACAAACTAAAAAAAAAAACCCAAGAATTAAAGAAGAAAACAAACTCTAAAGCAATCAGAAAAAAAGTGAGTATCTATCTCAGTGTACCATAAAGGCAGAATCTTTAATGGAAAAAGCCAATAACTGGATTATATAAAAATGTTATATATAATATTTACTTAAAGTATAAATACATATATGATAATATATTATTAATAGATATATAAACTGTTATAAGTAATACATTTATATTATATATAAATATATATGAATAATATAAATATATAATTTAAATATAAATTACAAAGCAAATGGAGAGATTTGTGTAATAAAAAAGATAATAAAGATTACTATACAAGATCATTAATTTTAGAGGCACCTGGGTTGCTCAGTTGGTTAAACGTCTGACTCTTAATTTCAGCTCAGGTCACGATCTCATGGTCATGGGACCCATCCTCACATTGGGCTCTGCATGGAGCATGGAGCCTGTGTGGGATTCTCTCTCTCCCTCTCTCTCTCAAAAAAATTGGTAAAAAAAAAAAAAAAGAATGATTCCCAGTACTGGAGAGAGAAAGAATCACTTTCAAATATTGCCACTGTGAGTACAATTATGAAGGCATAAAACATAACTCTTTGGAAGACACATAGGCAATATTTATTTTAAAAAATCTTCAAAATTGGCATATCTTTTGACTTAGCAATTCATTGAGGAAATAATCCCAGATGTGGCACACAAATTTAGTTGTAAGGAACTGAAGCAGCATTGTTAAAGCTAGAATCATCTGAAATATTAATGCGATGAGGGAACTCTCGCCAAATCCTACCAGTAAGGGAGAAGAACAGGTTACAATTCAGTGTTGTGGTACAGTCACTAAGAAGATGTGAAAACACATGGAAACGACTGAGAAGATGCACACCAAATATCTAACAGTAGTTGTTTCTCAACAATGTGATAAGGATCACTCATTTCTTAAAATGTAATTTTCATTTTGTTTTAAATTTTTAATTTTTTTTTTATTTTTTGAGAGAGAGACAGAGCACGAGCAGAGGAGGGGCAGAGAGAGAGACACACACAGAATCTGAACCAGGCTCCAGGCTCTGAGCTCTCAGCACAGAGCCCGACATGGGGATCAAACTCATGAACCACGAGATCATGACCTGAGCCGAAGTCAGGAGCTTAACCCACTGAGCCACTCAGGTGCCCCAAAATGTGATTGTTATTTTTTAGTGTGTTTCTGAATTGTGCAGTTTCACACAGTGGGAAAACAATGAAAATGTATTTGTGTTTTAACTGGTAAAAGGCTTACTTTGAAATTTGTATGAAGATAAAAGGGAGATTAATTGAATGCCCTCTACAGAATGAAACCTATACACAGTGTCATCTCCATGTATGATATATGCCATATGCAAAAAAGCTACAAATACTAGACATGGGGTTCTGATATTAACATCTAATTTCCCCCCTAAGACTCTGGCTTAAAATAAACACAACTTTTATTATGAACCCAAGCACACACTGTAGTCAACAGTGTCAAAAAACCCATGCCTGTGTCCATTCTAGGGGGTTCCCTGGTTCTCTGGGCACCTTCTTCCTGCCCTTTTCCTCGTTCCCTCTATGGTTTTTGTCTGTCCCTGCGGAGGTATCACTTCTATCAGGGCTTTTATCACTAATTGCAGATAATTCAAGGTCTTAAACTCCATCCGGTCGTGTCTCTGATTTAAAACAAGTCCTGATAAACCCCATGGTGAAGAAAAGCTGCTTCTGCAAAAATGCTCTGAAAACTCTCTGCACCTGGGAGTTTTTAACCTGGAAGAATCATTTTCAATGTGGGCTGGGTCCCGCTGCTTTCTGACTTCTCGCTCTCCCATCCCTCTCCAGTTTGCCCCGGTGCTTCAGAGGCGGGAGGGCAGTTTCATCATTCCCTGGCCTTTTGACAAACAGAATGACTTCCAGATTGGGCCCAAGGAAATAAACAGAAGGCTGGAAGAGGGGAGTGGGAAGTACTCTTCATGCTTTTACTTCCTCCAGAATGCAAGTTCTCTTTGGAATTTGCCAAGGCAGACTTTTACCGGCCCCATGACATTGGTGTTAGTGACAGTGATAAAAACATACTTCAGGAGGTCCCTTGAGAGAAAAAGGTTGGGGGGAGAGATATTAGTTTCTTACCATTACACTTTTGATGAAATGGAGCCCAATTTCGTAGAAGCAAGAAATGGTGCTGTGGTATGTTTTTCATTGATAGAACATAAGGAACTAATTTTTGCCATATTATCTTGGCTGGGAAAGTGGGTGGAGGAGAATCTTCATCTTGAACGTCCTGCCGAACGTGTGTGGTTGGCCACAGATAAAGGTGCCTACATTTCCACATTCACTAGTATGCGACTAGCCATCAGTCGAAAGCATCCAGAAAGTTTCTGATTTACTTCTGTGGAAGAAAGAGATAGGAGATGAGCTCTACAAGGGTACAGATTTGGGGTTGTTTTGCTGATTGGTAACATCCCCGGCGCTGGGAACAGTGCGCAGCACAGAGTAAGCCCTTTAGAAATGCTTGCTGAGTGAATCCATTCACCGCGAGAAAACAACTCCTTTCAAACATTTGTTTTAAGCTGTATCTATTCTATGTCCTGGCATCAGTGTGTCTCTGTTTCTTCTACCCTCATCCTCACTGCTCCGAATAACTGATGTGCTAAACACTGACCCCAAGGAAATAGTAAACCATCAAAGAGTCATTCTATCCAGTACCTTCCATTTTTTAATCTGAGAAACCAAAAAAGGTTTAGTTTGTGAGCAGGGTAGTTTCCATTCTCAACTAAGCAAACATTTTAAGAAAGCTGCATGTTGGACTGGACCCTTGTGGTTCTAAGTGACCCACAGCAGCTTGAACGAGCACAGGTATATGGCGGGGACTTACTGGTTCATGGAATCCAAAGAGATATGGAAGAACTATGGTGTATAAAGGAGAGACATATGTCTGGGCCACACTGGAACCAGAAGTCAACAACATGTAGCTCTTGTTGGAGCTCACATCCTAGCCATCACATCACTGATGCCCTTTGTTTCCCTCCCACTGGCTACAGAGAGACTCCCTGAGATGGAACACAGGGCCCAGAGCTTCCTGGATTCTGTCACCCAGCTGTCACCATCCCAGAGAAACTGTTGATGTCAGTTCTAGACTATTTAAGGCGCTGGGGAGGTTTCTGATTAGATTGGCTTGGATTAGATACTCACCCTTAGACCAATCCACAATTTCCAAAAGAATAAGGTTACGTAAGACAATGGAATTTCCCAAAGAAGATTAATGGATGAGAAACGGGCAGTTTCATCCCCGGGGGGTGGGGGGAACGAGAGAGGGGAGTCTGGACAGACAATCCCATTCATGGCCATTATCTCCATAGAGGAATTGTGTTACAGATCTGCTACCATACAGAGAGGCAATGCAAAATATGCTGCCGGATATGAAGAAAGAGGTATTACTGACAATACGTGCTGGGCAAAACCCAAACATTATGTTCTTTTCCTGGATTGTGTGAGGGTTATTATACATGTCAGCAAAAAGTTTGTGATTTGCTGTGCTTTCTTCTCTGATTCAAAATAACTCTTCACTTTCTTACTTACTGTTGTACTTGTAACATTTTATTCTATAGCACTTTTTATTTATTTATTTTCTCACAGGATCTCCAAACTATGTAAGTTTCAGATCCTCTGCACTGAATGCACTCAACTTCCACTTTATATTACTGCTAACATAAGTCTTGCATTTTTATTCTGATCAGGGGGACCTGAGGGACAGGTCACCACTTTACTACATAAACATTATACATACATGTAAAACTGTTTGGATTCCTTTTCTAACTCGTGTCACGAAGGGAAGAAACTTTTATCACCTGTCTCTTATGCAAGCAGACTGTGCCTTTGCTGACACCACAGATGGGAGTATCTGTCTGTTGAAACAAAATGCTCTAGGTTGCTTTGATGGTTCCCTTTTCTCTCTCTTTCTGCCATCCAAAGAGTGAACACCAACTTCTTTTTCTTCTCCTCCTCCTTAGAAAACATAACAAAACTATGAGCGTTTTCTCCTATCAGCAATTGCCTTTCCAGAAAACCCACCTTTCCAGAAAATATTTCTCTTCCCTTTCAGCCAGGCACCCTCACCTTCTCTCCCAAGTGAGAGCAAAATTCAATGAAAGTGTTGTTTTTCTCCAAAACCTTTATCATTTTAGGGGTGGAGTGAAGAGTGGAAATGAGGAAAAGGTGAGGATGAGGCTATTTAGAATAAACCTAATCTACATCTTCCACATGTGCTGCCAGTAGCTCTTCATATTTATTTATCTTCAGAGTTTCCAGACATACTCCCCTTGAGAAGAGCATCAAGTGCTGTAGGGAAGTGTCGAATAACCGTGTTGTCCACTGGAGCCCAATATTACCCTGAATGTTAACTAACTGGATTTTAATAAAAACTTTTTAAAAATCCATAATAAAGTGGAAATAAAAACAACTTGATGAATTACTAGGTAATAAAAAAACCAAAATAATCCCCTCCAATTATATGTTTCATATTATATTACCCTTATGAAGACTTCACTTTTACCTTCTCTGGAATTCTTATCCATTTCCTCTCAACTAAGGGTTAGGGGATACCACTACTAAATCCCATGCAGCAGCCTCCCTCGCCTCCCCACCCCCACAGCCTTCACTCTTTCCTCGTTGGCTCATCTTTCCATCCTATTTTTATTTTTATTTTTTTATTTTTTTAAACGTTTTATTTATTTCTTAGAGAGAGAGAGGGACAGAGACAATGTGAGCAGGGGAGGGTCAGAGAGAGAGGGAGACACAGAATCCGAAGCAGGCTCCAGGCTCTGAGCTGGCAGTCAGCACAGAGCCCGATGCAGGGCTCGAACCCATGAACCGAGAGATCGTGACCTGAGCTGAAGTTGGATGCTCAACCGACTGAGCCACCCAGGAGCACCCTTTCCATCTTATTTTTTAAAAAAATTTTAATGTTTATTCATTTTTTAGAGAGAGAGAGAGGGAGAGAGAGAGAGAGCACAAACAGGGGAGGGGCAGAGAGAGAGAGAGACACAGAATCTGAAACAGGCTCCAGGCTCTGAGCTGTCAGCACAGAGCCTGACACAGGGCTTGAACTCACAAACCTGGAGATCATGACCTGAGCCAAAGTCGGTCGCCCAACCTACTGAGACACCCATGTGATCCATCTTTCTATCCTCTTGAGCATCTGTCATGGCTGGTCCTGGCTGGTCTTACTTAGGGGCAGCTGGTCTGTGCATTTCAGAGGATGAATGTTTCACTACAAGCACTTCTGCTTTGGGCATTTTCTCCTCCCTTAACCAGCATAGAAAATGGCCAAAATAGGGGCGCCTGGGTGGCTTGGTCTGTTAAGTGTCCGACTCTTGATTTGGGCTCAGGTCATGATCTCATGGTTCAGGAGATCAAGCCCTGTGACTGGCTTTGTGCTGACAGCGTGGAGTCTTCTTGGGATTCTTTCTCTCTCCCTCTTTCGCTGTTCCTCACCAGCTCTCTCTCTCTCTCTCTCTCAAAATAAAGAAAACTTTTAAAAAGAGAAAGAAAATGATCAAAATAAAAATGCAAGACTTATGTTAGCAGTAATATAAAGTGGGAAGTTGAGCGCATTTGTGCGGAGGATCTGAAACTTACATGGTTTGGAGATCCTGTGTAAAAAAAAAAAAGAATTTAACAGTGCTATAGAATAAAATGTTACAAGTAAAACAGTAAGTAAGAACATGAAGAGTTATTTTGAATCAGAGAAGAAAGCATAGCAAATCACAAACTTTTTGCTGACATATATAATAACCCTCACACAATCCAGGAAAAGAACATAATGTTTAGGTTTTGCCCAGCAAGTGTCAGTAATACCTCTTTCTTCATATTTGGTGGCATATTTTGTATTGCCTCTCTGTATGGTAGCAGATCTGTAATACAATTTCTCTATGGAGATAATGGAAAGAAAATTCAGGCTTCTAGCTGAGTTGCCGAAAACATGATTTATACTTTATAGACAAGTCTGAGCCTCACAACTTGTTCTCAGTAATGTCTACAAGGGTCCATCTCCAGCTACGGCTTCCTCTGTGTAGCCTCAGAAGAGGCCCCGGCAAAGTGAGATGCTGTATCTCAAGATTCCGTGAGCTTCCCATCTGGGAAAGGACATGGACTACCTACCAGTATTTGGGAAGAAGTGGAGGAAACAGGAGAAGAGTTACCATTTATGAATCACCTGCCGTGTGAAAAACGCACAGGCAAGGTACATGCACATTTATATATGGAACTGATTTCCTGAACGACCAGAATTTGACGTGGTTTGAACAGAAAAGCTTTGTACGACTCTCCAACTCGCTCTGTTAGGTTTCCTACCCCTGGAGGAGAACGTGCATTCTTCAGCTTCTCGTTTCCCTTTCCAGAATCACTAACCATGCTCATTGTCAGAAAGTTTTCCTTAATCCCTTATCTGCAATTCTGAAGTCTCCAATGCTGTAAACATCAGAACTGGAAAAATCCTGACACAACCTGATGTGAGAGTATTTGTTGTCATTACGAACGGCCAACAATGTGTTTTGTTTCAGGAATATTACTGGGTTTGATTATGGGATGCTGCCTTACGCCCCTTAGTAACAGGAGAAGTAGCATATGTTTTTTCAAACAATCCAGAAAGTTTTGAATTCTGACATCTATCTGGCCACAAGACTTTAGTAAACGAGATTAGTATAGACCTGTACTTGACTCATCAGCCTACTCCAATATCAAAGTGTCAACTTCTCATCCAGTTCAGAGCTTCTCTCCCTTGGCAGAATAGCCCTGATTCATGAATGCTGTTGTGCAGAGCAATGGGAAAGAGGTCAGGAAGCCTCGCATGGTTCAGAATTACTCCTCCATCTTGATTTTCCTCTCCCAGTAGGCCCCCACTCTCCCAGCAGCCTCTGCCTCCTTCAGGGTGCGGAGAAAGGAGGAAGAAGGATGTAACATCCCTGGTGCTGTTGTCATCTGGGACTGGTGACTTCTGTGGCTTTTTTTTCCTGTGGTTCTTCCAGAAGAGTCCTCCCTTGGATGCCTCTCACTGCACCCCTGCCTTATCTCCTGCTTTTTGGTAACTTTTCACCCCCTTCACCCACTTTTTCCTATCTCTACCTCCCACCTCTGGCAACCACCAATCTCTTCTCTGTACCTATGATCTCATTTCTTGTTTTTTTGTTCTTGCTTTGTATTAGATTCCACAAAGAAGTGAGGTCATACTGTGTTTGTCATTCTGCATCTGACTTATTTCACTTAGCATAAGGCCATCAGGATCCATCCATGTTCTCACAAATGACAAGAGTTCCTTTTTCTCGTGGCTGAATAGTATTCCATATATATGTGCCATATATATATATGTGCCATATGATATATATATATATATCACGTCATCTTTATCCATTTGTCTGTTGATGGACACTTAGGTTGTTTCCATATCTTGGCTATTGTAAATAATGCTGCAGTGAACATAGTGGTGCGGATATCTTTTCAAGTTTGTGCTTTCATTTTCTCCAGATAAATACCCAGGAGTGAGATCCCTGGATATGTGGTAGTTCTGTTTTTAATTTTTGAGGAACCTCCATACTGTTTTCCACAATGGCCGCACCAATTTACACTCCCCCCGACAGTGCATGAGGGTTCCCTCTCCAACATTTGCTAGTTCTTTTTTTTTTTTTTTTGATGATGATGACCATTCTGTATTATCTTATTTTTAATGTTCATAATTAGCCTTTGAAGTAGGTAAGCCAATTTTTACTCTGGTGAGTAAGGCAATTTCAAAAGAAGGAAAATTAAAATGCTAAGATTAAGAGAGCAAAGAACAAAAGGAAATGAGGTTGTTAAGAAAATCTCTAGGTCAAAAAAGCCAAAAAGGTGAGCTTGGAGGAATTCACGCCTCTTCTTTTTATGAGCAACCATAAATAAAACAGCTTCTTTGAAAGTCAAGGTAAATATTTGTCTCTAAGAAGTACAAGCATTGGAGCAGAAAGTGAGCACAGTTTCTAAAGAACCACATCTAAACAAGAGGGAAAAACACCCCATGATGAACAGAAACTACACCACTATGTTGTCTGGAACTTTCTGTTCCCACTCACCGCTCATCAAACCCCAGAAAAATCTGTAATCTTTAAAAGTCAAAAGTGGGTTTGAGATCCACTTGGATGAGTTTAGAAGCTTCCATTGTGCTCAGAGTGGGTTTAAATTTGGAAATAAACTCAATCCCACAGACTCATTATACAATTGGCACCATGAAGAGAGGAACTGAAAACTTTCCTTGTCTGAATTTCTCGCTGCTTTTGAGATGGAGCCTTAACGGGAGAGGCTGACATTTCAGAGACAGAGCTTAGCTGAGTTTAGAAACCGGGGGGTGGGCGGTTTTCAGAAGGCACCTGTAAACACCATGTAGATTAGCTGTGGGAAACGCGTGAGAGTTCCAGGCTGGCATGAGGAATATTCTCCTCCCACCAGGAGGAGAAAAATGCAGGACTCTAGGGCGGCAAGGAATGTTTCATTCACTCACCCATTCATTCAAGAAATGCTTCTTAAGTTGGGATTTTTGTTTGTTTTGTTCGTTTGTTTTTTTTTTTTTTTTTTTTTTTTCCAGGCCTGGGCACGGAGATATCGAAGAAAATGAAACATTAAGCAAATAAATCATGAAGGGGTATATAATGGCAAATGGGTAGGGTAGTATGACTTGTAAGAAGGTGTAATAATAAGGGTGAACTAATCCAGAGAGTGAAAACTGTAAGTTTCCCTGAGAAACTAATTCTTGATGTGACCTCTGATGAATAATAACGATGACTACCATTAACCGAGCCAGCCAAGTTCTAATTGCTGTATGTGTGTGTGTATGTGTATGTGTGTGTGTGTGTGTGTGTGTGTGTGTGTGTATGATACACACACATTCATGCAAGCCTCACGACACTGTGAGGTAAACATATTTTTCTGCTCTCGCTGGAACGTTCTTTCTTATTAGCCATGTGATTCCTTGGAGAAGTCAGTAGAGTGGAACATAGGCTATGAAGCCAAAATCCTCATTGCACCACTAACTTGCTGTGTGACCTCAGGCAAGTTCCTTAACCCTTCAACGCCTGTGTTCTCCTCTGTTATACCGGGTTTATGGTAGTACCTACATGTGCTGGATGTAAATTTAAAGCAGAGCAGTGTGACTGCTGGAAGCGGTGTGTGGAATATGGTGGGAGAGGCAGGCACGCTGCAGGGTACAGCCATGACTGGGTGTCTGCTGTGTGGCTTGCCCCGTGCTGGAGCTTCACACCTTCTTCAGTGAGTCAGCTCTCTTCACAGAATACTCATTAACCAAATTATTGAGCAAAAAGCAATCGTGCCTTCAGGCTAGATTTATTCTTCAAAAAGGAATTGTGTCGCCTGAATAACTCTCTGTTTGTTAATTAGCCTCTTTTCTCAGCCAGTTACAATGGCAGGACCGCCTTGGTTGCTGCAGAGGTGACAGGTGCGGTTGGTTGGAAGAGATGAAACTTGCACCCAAAAGACTGGGGTGCAGTTCCCACCCCTGCCCTGTTCCAGGCTGTGTGACATTAGGCAAGTCAGTTGTCTTCCATGAGCCTCATTTCCCGTATCTGAAAGTTACCTTAGTCAGAGCTGCCTCTCTAAGTTGCTATAAAGATCGGGTGAGTTAATCCACATGAAAAACATTCTTAGAATCCAGAAAGTAGCACATAATGTTACTGACCAGTTGGTTACCCGTTAAGAGCTGACTTCTTCCTGGCCTCACAGATCCAGTCACTGTATTGGGTCCAAGCCAAATGCTTCATTCAAGTCAGGGAATCATGAAGGGGAGGGGCACAATGGTCTCTAACAATCTTCCCGGCTCTCATTTTAGAAGCTCTTTGTCTTCTCAGGAAGGGTCCTCCAATTTTCCACCCCCGCCATCCTGGTCCCCATCCCCAGGGCCTTCTGCCGGCCATCAGACTTTCTAACTCACCCAAGTGTGCTTAAATAAGGCTTTACTCCTTCTAGGAATATTTGTCAAGTAGAGGCCTCTCCAGAAGGAAATAAATTTCTATTGGCATCAGTGATGGTTCTGAAATCCTCATTATCAACATTCTGGATCTCTCTGTGCCTCTCTTTGCCTCTCTCTCTCTCTCTTACATGGACACACAGACACGCACTCACACAATTGCCAATGGCTGAATACATGGCTTGCATCTGTAAAACCCTAAAGGCAGGAATTTCATCTTAATTACAGAATTCCCAGTGCTCAGCACAAGGTGAGATAGATGATAGGTGCCTAATAAATGTTTGCTGTGAAAACAAAAGAAAGAATGAAAGGGTGAGTGATTGAAATGACCAGTATGACAATGAATGTTTCCAGTGCTGTCCATGGTTGCAGACAAAATTCTTAGACCAGCTACTGCAGCCAGCACCGTCCCCTCACTCCACTACCACCAGTATGGTATCACTCCTCCCACCGAGAACCCCATCACCGCTCCCCTGATCTGGAACAAATCACTATGGGTCCTTGGTCTGCATGCTGAGATGGCCTGAGCTATTTCTTATCATCTAAAGTTGTCCTTGGATGTACCTTAAGGCATTTTGTCCATCTCATTCTAAAGGGAGCTTATCTACTTGTCTTTCAGCTGGGATTTAGTGTTCTTCTAGTCCTTCCTGCTCACCCAAGCTGACCACTAGGAAGCTGGAGTCACTCAGTGCAGACAGGTTGACTCCATTCCAAGCTCTTCTGATCAGGCTAATATTGGCTCAACCCTAATGTGAAATCCACAGTGGATCTTTTGAGTGTTTTGCAGTCATAATTCAACTCTTAGAGAATGTAGACATCTGGAAAGAGTCCTACAGCTTCTCCTGACCTTCTAGGGAGGCATCAAGATAGAATAGAGCACACACTTCGGAAACAAAAAGATCTGGATTGAACCTCGGCCCTGCCACTTTGGGGGCAAGAAAATTTTCTTCTCCGAGGCTTGGTTTGTTCACTCATAAAATGAATATAATAGCTCTTTTATTTGTCTAGGACTCTTTCAGTTACAAATGACATAAACTGGATTTGTGAGGAGGGGAGTGGGAAACCCATGATAGTCTGTTCAGTTTTGGGACCATATAACTGCCTCTGTGTCTAAGGACTTAAGGCTTGGTAACTGACAACTTTCCAGGGCTAAAGGCACATGTGAGTCATGATCACTCCATGGAAAAGGTCCTAGAAAATGAATATAAGTTCATTACTGAACTCCTTCATTAGGCTTCTTATGATGCATATGTAAAGGGTCTCATGTACTATGAGATGGAATTTTTAAAGTCTCCAAAATTAAAAACAAAATGTTTATTTATTTATTTTGAAAGACACTGAGCATGTGCACATGTTCAAGTTGGGGAGGGACAGGGAGAGAGAGAGTGAGAGAAGGAGACAGACAGATGGAGAATCCTAAGCAGGCGCCACACTTAGCACAGAGCCCAACATGGGGCTCTATCTCACGAACTGTGAGATCCTGACCTGATCCAAAATCCAGAGTGGGACACTTAACTGAGTGCCACCCAGATGCTCCAAAAGTCTCCAAAATTTTAAAAGTCAGACACAGAGTGGAGTTAAATAGGCTTTAGTTTTTTTTCCCTTCTCTTCCCCATCTCCTCTTTAAGATCAGGGAACCTCAGTTATAGATCCCCAAATGCATGCTGTAAGCAAGTCTTTGGGGTGCAACCTCCCAGAAACTGATGAACTGCCATTAGACAGGGGCACTGGGACTACCTTGACCTAACTGGCCTGAACATTATGATGCTTTTCATAAGGACCTTTTTAATGCATGTGCGCCCCTTGGTGATGGTCCCACATTCAGCTCCTAGGGGGATCCCCCAAATTCAATTGGGTGGTACTAACAGAATATACTATGAAATAATCCCAACTAGAGTAACATTTGGCAAGCTTGCTTCCTACTAACATGATAAAGAACAGAAACCTTAATATCTGGAATATAACTTAAGGCTGCATTTCCCAAAGCATTTTTGTATAAAATTTGGCATTCCAATCAAGCGGTGCAGATTGGGCAAAGTCAACCCTTGTGCAGATTCTCATGAGTTTGTGAGCACCTTGTGTACAGACTTATTACTACTTCTGAGTGTGTGAGCATTGTGTGGCTTGGTCTTGATACACTACAACAAACTAAGCTTTGTTGACTTGATGGCTGCCTCAAGTCACAGAGAAGGAAATACACAGGGCTCATTATAGGTGTGTTACACGCTAAGCCACAAGTGTGGACCATTTTATGTTCATAGAAAACAAAGTGAAAGGCCATGGTTGATATTTTCTTTCCCAGTAAACTCTCTGCCAGTGATGACTGGCTGAGATAAGAAGAAAATCATTGGAGAGAAATCTGGCTCCGGGAGGGGAAGTCTTAAGTGTTTCTAATTAGACACTTTCTTTTCTGGGGAGCAGTAAATGCCACAGGGATTGTGTTGGTGCCTCACTGATTAGGAAATATGGAAATGGCTTGGATGGGCCGTGAAAAAGCAAGGTGCCAAGGTTTCCCCATGAGACTACAAGAAGAAACTGAGGTGGTAAAAAGGAGCCAGATGGAGAGCTCACAGACTCTGAAGGTGAAGAAGTTCATATGGGTTCACTTCTGCTGAAGTCAACAAAAATCACACACATTAAATAATAGCAGCAATTGAGGGTGCTGGGCAAGCCTACTGCTTGCCAGGCCTGGAGTTAAGTACTTTAGATGCCTACTCTTTTTAAAAATCTGACAACTGGAACCCTTGGGTGGCTCAGTTGGTTAAGGGTCATGACCTCATGGTTGGTGGGTTCAAGCCTCCATACTGTCAGTGTGGAGCCTGCCTGGGATTCTCTCTCTCCTTCTCCCTCTGCTCACACTGTTTCTCTCTCTCAAAAGAAATAAAAATAAAATAAAACACATAAAATAAAAATCTCACAACAGTTCTACCAGATAGTTTTTTATATTCCCCTTTTTTAGATGAAGAAATTGAGGCTGAGAAAGCTTAGACAACTTACCCAATATTCCACAATTAGTAAATGGAAGATGTGGAACATAAACTCTATGTGATACTAGAGGCTTAATCATTGCACCATAATAATTTCTGAATTAGAGCAGGTGAGATTTAACATCCATACTGTTCCATTATTGTGGTCCCTTTCAAGCAGGTGAGATTTAAGATACTCAATCTGTAAAAAAAAAAAAAAAAAAAAAAAAAATTAAATACAGGGGACTAGACCCATAATGGATTTTTCTAAGCTCTTAGTCCATCTTTAAACATAGTTCTTGTCTGAGAACAGGCTTTCCTTGTGCACTGGCTTATATTGCCTCCCCATTTGTGTTTTTAATAAAGATAATTAGGGTCACCATGACATAACCAGATCTTCCCATTTATAATTGTCCTGCACTTGGAAACCTGAAAGAATATACAGATTCATCTTTGCTCTTGGTTGATGCTTGGAATGGTTTGCTTTCACCTCTAAAGACAAGTGGTCTTTCTTGAAGAATTTAGAGAATTAGGCATTGGTTGGGTCTAAATGGTCTGGCAATTACAACTGGGCTCTTGCTCTCTCTCAGACACACAAAGTCCACCTTTCTTCTTCTTAACCTACTGCTGCTGTGAGGTTGGCAAAAACATTCTGTAGCCCTGTGATCCTGAAATCCCTGTAGCTGTGTTTGGGATGTACAAGATTCTTTTGATTTTCCTTCATCTCAACCTCAGCATGCCTCTTTTGGAATCTTTCAGAACTGGAGAACATGGCAGCATTTGCCTTGTGATTCAAGCTGGGGTACAGTCCACTTGTAAGAGTAACCTTCCTTGGACCACAACTTTCCCCCCAGTATTTTATTTCACAGGAGGATGGGAGATGGTTGCCAACACGACTGTTGTGAATAGAGAAAAGCCAAGGTAACAGGTAATTTTGTCTGTCTCACAAACCAAACTAAAAGGTACTACTACCTCAATGCAATCTGAAGAGTTTGAGCATTTTTTCTCTCTCGAAGACTTTTTTTTAATGTTTATGTATTTTTGAGAAAGACAGCATGAACGGGGAGGGGAAGAGAGAGAGGGAGACACAGAATCTGAAGCAGGCTCCAGAGTCCAAGCTGTCAGCACAGAGCCTGACATGGAGCTCGAACCCATGAACTGCCAGATCATGACCTGAGCTGAAGTTGGGCACTTAACCAACTGAGCTACGCAGGCGCCCCTCCCCCACTGAAGATTTAGAAGAATGTGTTTGCAATCAGTAGAGTAAATGGCTTTTCAGAAAGGTAAGAGTCGCAAACATGCTGTGAAGAGAGAAAATAATGCACAGCAGTACTGCTATGGTGATGACTTTAATGAGGGTTTCAAAACTAATGTGTGTAGTGGGTGGGAAAGGCCCACAGGGTCACTTCTTGGGGAGGGTAGACACCGGGTCACTGGGAATGGCCAGTCTGAAGGGTGTCAGGCACAAACACTCAGGAGAAGCAAAGCAATAGCCTGTCCTTCTACAATTAGGCTTTATACCTAAAGAAAAGGACCCCCTAGACTCTGGGACTACTTAGCTTTTGCTAAGGTACAGTCACTGGGTAAGAAAGAGTAGAAATGACATTGCGTGCCACTTTCAGAAATAAAAGTGGAAACAGAAATCTTGATAGCTTTAACAGGAGTCCAAGCCATGGAGCTATACTCTACTGAACCGGACTGTTTTGCCAACTTTGTAGCATTCCATTTTAGTAACATTCTCAGTGTAAAAAGAGCCTGATTCCTTGCTCTGTCAAGAAAAAAAGAGCCTGGGGGAAGCCAGCCCAGGCTCAGAAGGACATTGCACACAGCAGCAATTAAAAGACGCTTTTTGGTTCCATAATGTTGGTGGAAAATAAAAAATGTGATCTTTGTCTTTGACATGTCATAGAATAAGAGAACCAAACACGACACCAAGAAATTCGACAATTACTCAAGGATATTCAGCGTTTCCTAATATGAACTTCGAACGTGTTGAGTCAAATGTGAGAATGCTATTTATTATCCTGAACATGAATTTCTCCCATGAGGGATGTGATTGTTGTTGTTCTTATTGTTTTTGTTTCTTGCTGAATTTAAACATGGGAAATGAGCAAAAGACAGGAAATGTGAATTCCACTCCAACGTCCCACCAGGAACTCTTAAAATAAAAGACAAAATAAAGGACAGAAAACCCCATCCCTTGAGGAAATCTCTCATGTATTAGCCAAACCCTTAAAGGGTTAGAGACAGGAGGTGTGTTTCTGCAGGTATGCTCAGTGATGGCGCCTTTAATTGATGTGAAATCTGATCTAACTTAAAAGAACTGATCTACTTCAAAGGAAAAGCTCGTCCTCTCTGATTCTGCCACTTTAATTAATGAGAAATAAATAATAATCCTTTTGCCTCAAAAGACCTTCCCCATATTGTGAAATAACCTTTACCTATAAGGGGAAGAGTAAGGAGGGATGAAGAAGGAAAACAGCCTCACATGGAGATTAAAGAAAGTCTTTCATATTTTTTAATTTGTACCAGACATGCTAAAGCACATCCTAGTCCTGTGAGTGGTTCATTCAGCCATATTTTCATTCACAATTCAATATTCATCTAAGAAATATTTACAGATACCTAATTGAAGCTGAGTAGGAACACAAAGGGTTCTGTTCTCCGTGTTGAACAGAAAAAGGAGTTATGACATCCTTGTCCCCAGGGTGTTTAGTTAATATCTAATACAGTCTTAAAATAAATGATTTAAGCAGTAAGATTATGCTATTATGGGAGAAATTAACAATGGAATACATTCAGGGATTTTCCTCTTTTAAAAGATCTGACGAGAGAGTTATATAAAAACATGCCTTTTCCTTTCTAAAAACCTGAAATCATACTTAGCAAGCAAGAAGTGCTTCTGCCTCAATAGTCAGTACTTGTTCCTGGTAATCCAAAACCAAAACCAAAGCTATTATTCTACTCACTCATGTCACATGGTGTGATAATTTATGTGAAATAATGACAGTATCTCCTGAAGTGTGGCAGGAAATGATAGGGGCAGAGCAAATCTCTTAGAGGTGTTAATGGATGAAGGCCTGCATGGCCCTCCATTCCATCTTTCTGGATGCATCTCTCGTGTCACAAAGGGGAGACAGAGAGAGAGAGCACTGCCTTAGTCTAAGAACAATTCACAGAAGATGAATTCAGAAACAAGATCATCATTCATTTATTTCTCCACCATCACCATGTTGATGTTTTGGGTCTCCTTCATGAAAAAAATGAATACACGTTGTATAGGGCAAATAGAAGTCACGTCTCGTTAGTATCTTTGGATTTAAAAACATGGACCTTCAAATTAATAAGTCAACTTCTGGCCAGTATCAGGAAGACAGAGGAGAAAAAAAACTCGAGATAAGAAGCAATTTCCACCAGGTAAGGAGAAACTTCTAGAATATCCCACCAGGATTTTGTCCGATTCAGAAAGCTGTGAGAGTCTTGAGGATGCCATGATTCTCATCACTGTTGCTTCATGCCACGCCCTTGAACTTTCTGTCAGCGGTGTTTTTGACCATTCCCTGCCTCAGAATTTGACCATTGACCTGGCACATAGTGCTTTTCCACGCCACCTCACACTTTACGTTTTGGTCCCTCTTCCTGGTTGAGACACTTTTATGTCCCGGTTAAGCACCTCTCCCTCCAGCTCTGTCCCTTAATACCTAATTTTGCTTCCCTACCTCCATCAGGTAGTGAGGTAAGATGGATGATGGCAGCTAGCAGTTGCTTGATTCAGGGATATTTTTCTCTTCTTAAAGTATTTGATTTCTTCTAATCGCAGAAGGGTATGTGTTCATTATAAATACTTTGGCAGTTATAGAAAACAGAATAGAAGAAAGAATCTTCCCATAATTCCTCTGCTAACACTGCCAACCTCTGGGTCTTGATTGTTCTGGCTGTATTTCTTGGTGTAGTTTTCCTCTGAGCTCGGATGTGTATAACAAGGATGAATGGAGAGGTACTAAATGTGAAGGGTTAGGACTCTTTTCCTGTCCCTTCTACCGCAATCTGCTAAGGAAGTTACATCTTTTGGTGCTAGCCCTCTTTCTTTCCTTGTCCCTCCGTCCCCTCTTCTGCACTAACCTCTAAGGAGATTCAGAAGTCTTTTGATCATTTCTTAACCCTGTGTTTCTCAAGGGGGGTCAGGAAAAGTGGGGTTACTGGTAGACAGTTGAAACTCAGCTGTAGCAAGAGAAGTTTCACAGGCAGTATCACTTGAGGTTATACTTTGGTTTTTTTATATCACCCTGCTTAGACTACTATACCACAGTGTCATATAATCCCCAAATCTCAATGGCTTATAGCAACATTAATTTTCACTCATACATGTCAGTTGTGGGCTGTCTCTTGCTTAGTTATAGTTACTCTTTATTGCTGAGCCCAGGCTGAAGAACTGGTCCTATATACTACTTATCATGACACATAGAAGGAAAATAAAGATGGTAGAGCCACCGATGGCTCTTAATGCTACTACTCATAAGTGGCACTTATCACTTCTGCTCACATTTCTGTGCTAAAATCAAGTGACGTGGCCCAGCCTGAGGTCAATAGGTGTGGAGATGTAATACTCCCACAGAGAGGAAAAGCCACATGTTTGCAAATAATAATAATCTACCACACTGTATGGTAAGTTGGAGCCTTTAGGAAACATTTTCTCTGATGGAGGCTTGCTTGCAGAAACTTTATTGGGGATACTGTTGGAACAGAATCTGTGAATGAGTATGGGAAATGGGATCAGGTAGAGAGAAAGGATAGACTATGATGCAATCTCAACAAAGGTCTCAGGTGACACCTAAGGGAGCTTGGATGTGTGTATGGCAGCACAGACCAGCCACTGGAAAAGGATCTGTCATAGAATGGGCATTGGCCTTGGGCTGGGCAGCTCCATCTAGCCAAGGGCAATGTTTTTGTGAGCTGGAGGACTATCTCCAGCCGGGAGGGAGCAGTCTAGGTAGCATACAGAGCATCAGTGCACATACTCTTTAACATTCTTTATGAAACATCTGTAACACTGCAATTGCTTTTAGTTATTTTTGGCGTCTGACTATTGTTCCACTGATATGATACCAGTCAGACACTACCATGGGTCATCTATTGGTTTATATAAATGTGATCACAGGACATATATAAATAGGTATTCTGCTTTTCTTTGCGTTGTTTTAAAAATCTTCATAAACATTTATCCTGTGGTTGCAGGAGACAGAAAATGAGCAAATCAAAACCTTACAGGTATTTCTTAATCCACTCTTAGAGTACTTGCTTAGTAGAGGTTTGCAGAAACTAATGACTAGCTTGGAAAGCCATTGTACCGGCTGCCGAGTTAGCCGTGGGAGGTGTGTGGGGTGTAGGAGGAAGGAAGGAAGAATTCCGGTTTCCTTTTTAATCACATGTCTGATGGGTTCCAGCAAGGAACTCAAGTTCTTTGATTTTCTGTTTTCCAGTTGGAATCACCCAGTTGTCATCCCTCTGAGAATTTGCTAAGAAGCTGGGGGACCAGGAGAGAAAGGGTAGGTGCTGGGCAGTAGGCATTGAGGCCTCTTAATTCATCAGGGTTCTATCTGCCTATCTTCTGCAAGTGAATTACCAGTCTATTTCCCAAAAGATTTTAAATTTTAACAGGATATTTCCTTCCATTAGATCTGAAAAGTGCTTTTCTAATTGAAAAGGGGGAACTATAATGCAAACTGACCATTTTGAGTTTTCTGTCCTTTTTCCAATTTTGGCTATACCTGAGCTAGGCGAATGTTACGTTAGCAATTTCTTTTTAAAGATTCCTACTCTGCATAAAGGGAAGAAAGACAGTTTTTGTATGTGCTCAAAGCTTGTCTGAATCCAGCACAAATTTTCAATATAATAATTATCCCGAATTGGAGATGCCTTTTGGCCCCAAAACATCGATTTGCCTTATTCAGATAATATCTTCCCTGGTTTTTATGCATGTGAAATATCACTGGTTGGGGGTGGGGGATAAAAGAAAGCCAGAAAAATGCATTTGGATAAATTGATATGAAAATAAAGCTGCACTCATGTTTTAGTTCGTAGATCATGCAACCCCATCTTGCAACTTTGACACCTGCCATAAATCCCCTGTGTAAATCAATTTTGAAATTAATTTCATTGTTTTTATGGTTACAAAAATAATAGACATTCCATGTAGAAAGCATATAAACTATAGAAAAGAATAATGAAGTAAACAAAAATTGCTTATTACCCCACCACCCATATGTACGCCCTCCACACAGTGAAAATCATTCTTAATATTTTTTGGTCTACACTACGTACACTCAAGTGTGTGTGTGTGTGTGTGTGTGTGTACTTCTATGCATCCATGCTATGTGCCGGCTACAGTATTGGTCACAGGTTGCACCTAGGGAAGGCCTGATATCTAATCACTTCCCCTCCTAACAGCCCCCAAGGTGACGTGTGCAGTAGCAACACCATAGCTTCCCACTACTTTGGAACTGCTCTCTTCATGTTGTCAGCCACTATCATTTTCTTTCTTAATCCCTGGGCATGCTTCTCTCCTTACTTTCAGCTTTTTCACCCAAGCCCTCACTCTCCCCTTTTGGAACAGTCTCTTGCTTTAATCTCTCTGGGCCACTCCCTGCTAATGGCACTGAGGACTGTCCCACATTTGTTCAATGTTGCTGCTTCTGGGCGCTCCGTCCTTGGATCTACACCCTGCCCACTCCCTATCCCTATTATGCTACTGCTGGTTTTCCTTAGAAGCTATGCCCTTTCCAACCTCCAAGTTTCCTTACCATTAGCTCTCCCTGACTTCTAGAAGACATCCCCCTCTTGTCCCCTGCTCATATACAACTGTACCTGGATGACCCTTACTTATTTTTAAGATTTCAGTTTAGAGGGAGCTTGGGTGGCTCAGTCGGTTAACCATCTGACTTCGGTTCAGGTCACAATCTCACAGCTGGTGAGTTCGAGTCCCACATCAGGCTATCCGCTGTCAGCACAGAGCCCACTTCAGATCCTCATACCTGCTCTCTCTCTGTCCCTCTCCCCCTTTCAAAAATAAATCAATATTTTTTAAAATTTCAAAAATAAGATTTCAATTTAGACATTACTGCATGTGGAAAGTCTTGGCTGACACCCCAAGACAACGTGCTTCCTATGTGGGCCCATCACACTCTGTCCTGTTCCACCTCTAGCACTCACACCACTACTTTGTCAGTACCTATTTATGTGTCTGTATGTCCTATGAAACTAAGACTAGAGATAAGGTTTATAGTCTTCACATCCCCTGCTCCTGGCAGTGTCTGGAATTTAGTAGCCTCCCAATATTTATTGAATAAGGAGATGCCAACACAGCTTTTAACACTGTTCTCTGTGGGGTAGAGGGTGTACTGGTGCAATTTCTTTCCACCAAACTCCTTCGTTATGTGTGCCCTGGTCCATTTGGGCTGCTGTAACAAAATACTGCAGACCAGGTGGCTCAAACAAACAGAAATTCATTTCCCACTGTTCTTGGAGGCTGGAAGTCTGAGATCATAGGGCCAGCATGGTCCATTCTTGGTGAGCTCCCTCTTCTGGTTATGTCCTCATGTGGCCTACATTGGTTAATGAGCAGAGGCAATACATCAATCTTGTATCTCTTCCTCTTTTTATAAGGGCACTAATTCCATCATGAAGACCTCACCATCATCACCTTCTGACCTTAATTAGAAAGGCCACAGTGCCATATACCATCACATTAAGGGTTATGATTTGGGGGGAACACAGACACGCAGTCCATAGCAATATGAAAGACATGTGATTTTAAAAAATTGAATATCTTCTGAGGATGGGATAAGGAAAATTGCCCTTTACATGCAACATGAGGGTTTATATCAGATATAAGTACTAAAAACAGAGACATTTACAAATCAAGAAGCAGACATGGAATGAACTTGTAATATCCCTTTCCTGCAGGTCTTTGAATATTGGGCAAGTGTTTGTGAGGCATCCATATAGATACAGATTCTCAGAGAGCATTGGCATCATCTGTCTTGTCAACTATGAATCCCTCCACTTTGAATGGAGTTGGGCATATTGCAGATAGTCAATGGTTAGCTGTTATATTAATGAAGGAAGTGCAGTGAATTATTGCCCTGAGGTTGGAGGTGAGAGGTAGTAGGAAGTAAAACTAGATGGCCTACATTGAAGATGCAAGTACAGTTAATTTATAGTTATTTGAATCTACATAGACCTATGTTTGCATTGTTATGTTTATGTATTCATTTTTTGATGAATTTACAAATTCTTAGCTTTGTGTCTCCTAAAAGGGGTTGAGGTTGCTTATGAAAACATGAATTTTTGCAGCAGAATAATAAATAGATAAGAAATTGGAAGAAAGTTAGCAGAGAAGGTTGTATTTTATAAGGACCTGCATCATTTGGCTCTGAACTTGCTAGAAGCCAAAACAAAGAATTGAACCAAGTCAGTTATAAGACTTGCTGTATCCATAAGATAAAAATGAAACAGTTGCCAAGCAGTTAGGATGTAAACTCTGTTACTCAGAGCAGGGGGTTTTGTCTTTTTCATTCACTATTATATTTTTAGTACTCAGAATAGCACCCAACAAAAACTGAGTGAACCAGATACAACTTTTTAATGAATTAATAAGTATTTTCCTAGTTGTCGGCACTAAAGTATTTTCAAAAAAGAAGAAATCATGTAATAAAGTACATAACATCCTCAAGACATCCCTATGATAATTAAATGTTTAGTTCCCCAGAGCTGTTTATGTTTCACACTTCAGTATAAACTGGCAGCATGAAATGTAATTCACCGAAATGAATTAGATAGTATCAGTTCTTATACATTCTATCAGTTATAGCTTTTTGATGATCTGTCTTGACCCAAGGATAAAATGTATACTATTCTCAGGCGGTGTTCCATGAGAAGGTTATTTCTCATAACGTTTGATAAGAAATGAGCAGCACAGAGTCTGAAATCCTGTTCTTCAGCAAGAAACTACAGCACATGCACTCACTGTTGCTGATAAAGGGTAGCCATATGCTTTGACAGTCAGCTGCCTATAAGAAAAGGCAGGGCAACACTTAGACATGCTTATTGCTAACCTCAGTTGGGTACCTTCCCTACACTAGGTGGTGAGCTGGCAGCTTCCTTTAATCCTCTCCAATACCTTGAGGCAGGTGTTATCATTAACCCTGTATTTTACAGGTGACTAACAAAGGCTTAGCAAAGCTAATGATAGAAACTAGAAAAGTAGTAGTGTTGTTAGAGGCAAGATTTGAGCCAGGACATCTGACCTTTTGACCACTATTGGTGCTTATGTGAAAATGAAGAGAACTTCCAGAGATGTTCCAGAATCGACACCCCTCTTTTCCTCCCCCACAACACAGACACACTTGACTAGTACTCTCTATAAGCAGAAATATGATTTTCCTCAGAACCCTATAGAGGACCTTCCTGTATTCTAGATACCCTGTAGAATTGAAATAAGGGATGTGGTAACAACATAACATAACACAAAACAGAACAAAATAAAACAATAATAATATCTTAATCTTCCAAACATATTTTATTGTTGAATTTTTACATATTTTTACGGTCACAGACAAATAAAAATTGAGAATTTTAGAAATTTTATTAATTCTGTTTATTTTCAGACAGCCTAAGCAGGAGTTTATGATTCAGTCCGTAGCTCAGTTCCAAAAGGGCTATTTTCCTGTGTCTTTTCCTTGAGCAAAGAATGCACAAGATGATCATTGTCTGAGTGCAGTATCATAATGGGTTTTCTTTTTATTTGAATTTTCATTTATTGATTTTGTTTCTCTTCCACATGAATAATGCATCCTTTCAGAAGGCATCCAAATTCACATTATTTGGCACACTAAATAAAAAGTCCTTTCTTTTGAGCAGTAACAAATACAAATTATGCAGTCAATGTGTTTTTAAATTGTTTAAATATGTATTTACATGCTAAACTGGGGCATTATTGGAGTTGTTTGTATTGCAAGTGGAATTTTAAATTGTCCAAATATCTGTTCAGCATAATAAAATAACTTTAAACGAAGCTGTTGTGGTTCATTTGGGGGAAATAGCATATTTAAATATTGATATAAACAGCATTTCCTATAATAACTCGGGGGGGGGGTGGCATAGCAGTTCAGGTTAACAACGTAGCCCCTTAAAGGCCTTGCACAGATTGACAGTCTTGAGTAATGCATTATATCACTCTTCCCAACATTCTTTGCTTTGTGTTCTTCTATACAACCAAAGGAGAACCTAGGTCATGTCCAAATTGTCCCTTCCCAATCCATCTTCCTAAGGATGCTGACTTCCCTAGAAGGGGGTTCCTGCAAATGTAAATGAGCAAAGAAAGCTGGCAGTACCCCCAGAGGGAGGACACGGGGTGGGAGGAGCATACATCCCCTCCCGCCCCAGTGCTCAGAATAAGGTGGGGGCAGAAATACAGTGATTTCATGGTTAACTATGCCCTTGGCCATGGCACTTATTTGGCAGGGATTTGTTTGATAGGCGAGAAACCGAGGAGCTATTTCTGATACAGGCAAAGAAGTGAGATACATGAACTAAGAAGAATTTATTTGGCTCAGTGATGAAAAAGGTCTTGTTTGTGGGAGAATGAAGTGATCTAGAACATGGCACTTCACATGGAGTCTAGCGGTCATTTCCTTTTGGGGTTGTCCCACTATTCCAACTCTTCTCTCAGAAGATGGGGACTGGTCATGGGAAATAGAAAACTGAAGGGATTTAGGAGTAATTTAGCAGCACTGGTACCTGGAAGAGAACCAACGATGAAAATGTTTAAACTTTTCAAGGAAAGAGAGACCTAGGGGATGCTACCACCTATCTGTAAGAGTGGATATGGAAGAAGGGACCACTTACTTTACAGATGGGTGGGAAAACCTTGGGACTTTAGGAGATTAGTTGAGGGAGGAAAATTTCTGAAGGGATAAAGAAATCCAAAGTCAACAGGGGGAATAAAGACAAGGGTTGAAAGCTTATTTTCTTAATGAATATTCCTTTTTTCATCCAGAACATGTGAGTCACCATTGTCTGGTTTGGGTTTTTCATAAAACATACTCTGAGACAAAGATGCTAACACAAGTAGACTTTCAGGGAGATAATCCCAGGAACAGGCAAGAGGGGAATGGGGAAGTGAGAAAGGGAAGAACAGGATGCCAGTAAAGGATACTTTATCATGCCAGTTGCCTAGAGCTTGAGAACTCAGGACAGTGTAGAACTTGCCTCAGAGTTATCTCAGCCTTGGGTTTAGGAGGCTGAGCTATTTATTGATATATATCAACCCAATCTTTGGCTATTTGTCCATCAAATTAGTAATCTCTCAACTCCCCTACTGAATGAGAGCAGTTTGTAGATAGAATCAGTCATTGGATTAGCTCTCTAGCACTTTCAACTTGCCATGCTCCCAAGCCTATCATACTCTCTGGTCTGACAAAATCTTCAAGGATTTTGCTGACACAAGACTCAAAGTGAGCATCCAAGTGGTCATGGGTAAGGCACCAATGGTGTCTAGTACTATCCTTTATTTATTAAAAACTAATTTTAAAAGCTAGATCTGAGATTTCTCAACTCTTCTTGTTATAAAATGAACTTCAGCCGGCATGGTGTGAAAGGCAGAAAGGCTTTGTATTTGAAGAAGAGAGTATGGTTAAAGGCACCAGGACATCTACCCAACAGATGTATTTCCATCTCAGTAGGAGACTGCCATGTTTCTGTAAGTGTTGATTAAACTGTTCCCCCATGGTGGTTCCCTTGTTTGTCTCATTCATGTTGTTCTCATTTACCTCCTTTTGCTTTGGGAATTTGCCAGCATGGAACTTGTTTCAACGTCTACACTGATTAGATACAAGCTTATGTTATGCTGGAAGCCAATAAATGTTTGGCTGGGGAACTCATGGGACTCATTAACCCAAAACAATGTTTTGGACTGAAAATGCAAATAGACCCAGGAAGGTTAAGATGAATATGCAAACACTAGACACATAATGGACTATCCTTCTCACACAGGGACACTTCATTGAACTTTTGAGGTTGACATCCAGGAGACTTCTCAAGTTCCTTCATGTAAAGTCTAGACTCTTGAGGGGAGACTGAATACATGGGTTTGGTGTCATTGATGATTCTTATACTTGCGTTGAACTTTGGAGTAGGTCTAGAAGAAATGTGGTATACTTGCAAGGGCTCAGGTTTAGGAGTCAAAGAGAATTAAATTCAGGTTCTAGGCAAGATAATTAATTGCATTGTGACTTTGAGAAAGGTGTTGAAGCTCTCATTTTCCTAAAAAAATCTGGGTAATAATTTCTGTATCTCAGGTTAGGAGGAAGACGAAATTAAGACACCATCTCTAAAGAACTAAAGAGGGCCTGATGTGTAAAATGTACTCAGAGAAGTGATTTTCTTTCATATTTGTTGTCTTTACAGTGTAGAAGGACGTTGCCCTTCCCTTTCCTCCCTTCCCTTCCTTTCTCTTCTTTTCTTTCTTTCTTTCTTTTTTTTTTGTTAAAACAGTCAGTGACTTCCAGTATACTCACAATATTCTGCAACCACCAGCACTATCTAATTCCAGATTTCTGTTTCTTTTGACTTATTAACAATGGGCTTTGTTTGTTTTATGGTGTTTACAGAGAACCTCCTTTACTAACAAAGCCTTACATTAAAAATATGATTGGTACTACAGACTCCATTCATAGTATCTCATAGGATCTTTGCCTGTAAGACTCTGGAGGCATTACAGAGATATTTTTCAGATAAAGTGAGACACTGAGAGGTGACCTAAGGACAAAATGTCAGTGAGTGGCAGTGTCTGAGCCAGATACCAGATCTTCTGTTTCCTTTCCCAAAATAGTACTCAGTGGTAACATTTTACCCCAGAAACTTTGCCAACATGTGCAAAGCACTGTCCTGTGGATGGAGCAGGCTGTACATCCTGGGGTTAAGTCTCAGTAGCATGGACAGGTTGTCAGAAGGAATGTGGCCAAAGGCCGAGTATACCCTTGCCTGCAGATTTAGGGGCAGCACTCTGTCACTCCCACAGCTCTTTCTCCATAGGGGTTTGATTTCTGAAATCTGGTAGCACAGGTTTCAGTCCCGTGAGGGCATTGTCCCCATAAAGAGGAGGAGAAGATGGTGACCCCACCAGTCTTGGGTCTCCTGTAATCTTGGCACAAGGTGCTGGTTTTCACCTTCCCTTCAAGATTCAAGGTCAATGTCTCTAAAATTGTCAACCTACTCAAACCCTAACCAGACTTAGATTCTCTTTTCATTCATTAAGCCAAGCATTTTGAATCCCTATTCAGTTTTATTTCTTATCGTGTATTCCTGTTATGCAGGATTGTGATGGGTTTCAGGTGGCAATGTGTAGAAATCACTTTTTGGTCTAATCCTAACCATTTAGCATCTGCAAGGATGATGTAATATGCCAGTGGCTGTTTAAAATTGTTACAAGAGGCTTTAAAAATATCCCTTGTGAATGTGTACCCTGCTAATGGGAATGAATACACAAGCTCTTTTAAGAACAGTTTGAGAGAGTCTATCAGAACTTTAAAAAATTTTTTAAATTCTCGTTTGTTTATTTATTTATCTATTTATTTGTTTGTTTGAGACAAAGAGACAGAATGTGGGCAGGGGAGGTTCAGAGAGGGAGGGAGAACACAGAATCTGAAGCAGGCTCCAGGCTCTGAGCTGTCAGCACAGAGCCTGACCTAGAGCTCAAACCCATGAACCATGAGATCATGATCTGAGTCAAAGTTAGACACTTAACCGACTGAGCCACAGAGAGGCCCCAAGAATTTTAAATGTGCTTATTACTTACCTGGTAATTCTACTTCTAGGATTTTTCCTATAGAAATTCACTCATACATGTGTGAAAATATCATTATGATAGTGAAAAAAGTGATGGGAAAAATTAAATATATGTTGATTATCTATTGATAGAGAGGATTCCTAAATATAATGTATTATGGGAGACTACTCATGAAGTTGCTTGAAACGACACGGATATTTTCCGCAATCTTTTCTGTAATGAAAGTTAAAAAAGGAAATTGTAGAACAACTCTGTATCTTATGATGCCATCTTGTAAAACACAACAATACCAAAATGACCTATATTTATTTGTGGCTTTTTTCCTTTTTATAGTCATAAGGTCTCTTTAGGGTGGACCTTGTTAGATGACTCTACTTAGGGGTTTGAAGATGGAGATTTTACAGAAAGGGGTGAGAAAGTCTAACTTGTTCTGCATATTTGAAGGAGGGAGAGGAGAGCAGAAAATATTTAGGAGAGGAGGGCAGAAAAGATCAGAGGCTGGCAGCGTCTAATATGAAAGAGAGTGAGCAGCTACCTGGGGCAAGAAAGGGGAAGTACTTGTAAGAACACAAATAGTCAGTGAATGACTTTAGATTGGTGGGAATTCTGCTTCATAATACTCAAATTATGAATACGGCCACTATTTCTTTGTGTGGACATGTGTGGGCCTGAGTAGGAGTGTGATGGTATGTCTTGCATGTATGAGGAGGTATGTGGATGGAGGTATAAATCCAAGAGGGGTCAAGTTGCCCGTCTGAGTCAGAGATGGGGAACAGGAACAGGGACTGAGACAGCAGGTATTGATGCAGGGGCCTTGCCTGCCTTTGGTCACATCTCACCCACCCCATCCACCCCAACTCTGTCGTGAAAACCTGCAGAAATTTTGGGCAAGTCCTTAGACTTCTTCCTGGCATGAAATCGGGGGTTACAAACCCCTGATCTAGATACCACGGGGCAGGAGGACATCAGTCAACATCAGGATTACAAATAAAATGTATGTATTTTTTCCCAAATCATCTGCAATATGACCAGATTAACTAATCTAGATCTACTAATCTACTAAAGTACAAAAGAACCCAGTGCGTCTTCTTAGTTTCACTTTCTAGTGTATGGATTATGGATTAAGAATGGGATATATTTGCACAAATACAATTGCACAATTCTAAGTTAATGTCTTAAATGTTATTGTTGCTACTATATATAGATAACCCTAAAGCACCCCAATTCATGAATCACCAAATGACCACCAACTTCTCTGCACAATATTTGACTCAACAAATCTCCATGGTAACCAACCAATGCATCCCCATCTATACACCACGCACCACACACACACACAAATCACTCTGTCCTTAGCACTTGACATGATGGTTTAAATGATAATAATTTAAAAAACTTCTTTTAGACCAATTTCATTATATGGATGGTGCTATTGTTTAGAAGTCTGATTAGGTAGGGGTGCCTGGGTAGCTCAGTCGGTTGAGCACCCAACTCTTGATTTCAGCTCAGGTCATGGTCCCAAAGTGGTGGCATAGAGCCCTGCGACAGGCTCCAATGCTTAAGATTCCTTCTCTCCCTCTCTCTCTGCCTCTCCACCCCACTCAAGTACATGCTTTCTCTCTAAAAAAATTAAATAAAATAAAGAAGTCTGAACAGGTAATGCTCTGTTATTTAGACATATATTCACACGCATATGCTTAGAAAAATATTTGAAATAATACCTACCACTACTTCAAAGGGGAATTTTTAATTTTATCTTATATACGACTATATAAGCATATATTATAATAAAATAATTAAAGAAAAGTTTATCTTTTGCTCTCTGCCTTAATTAATGTATTCCATACTTGGTAGGCAGTCACTCTTCCTGATGTCACATCGTTATGGAATACTGTCCCATCCACACTACCTCAAGAAGAATGGAATGCCAGGTGTATAATCAGCTGCAGTTGGAAGCTACTTGTTTTAAGATTTTTTTTTAACATTAGCTAACTTTTCAATGGACTCTTAGGATAAGCACTCATCATAACAATGGCAAATATCCCGAAAAGCAAAGAAAGAGAAATGTATGCATTCTAGTATTTATTTAGAGCACTCAGAAATCCCAATTCCTAATGCAAATCTTTAGTCACTTCAACATTATGAACCAGAATTTACAAAATGGATTGTTTCTATCATAATTGTTTCTATCATTTTGCACGTGGAACATTTTCATTTATTTGCACAGTTTTAATCTGAGAAATGGCTGCAGTCTTAACAACTGAAAAGATCAAGGCAACTATGTCACCCACCATGTTCCATTCTTGAGGTTTGTTGGTTTTTCTTGTTGTCTCTTGGTTGATCAGTGGGTTATTCTTCAAAAGCGCGTTTCCAGCCTTTGTATGGGTACCTAAATCCATATGTGATGTTAACATTGAGAAAATAATCAAGAATTGTACATGATGCACTTAAAAGGACAAAGAATCCTGAAGTAATGAAAAGCCTCAAGAAATTAACAAGAAGACTATACATAATAGCATATAGGAAATTTGAATCCTATCATATAACCCATTAACTCAATTTATTAATGAAAATCATGAGAGACCAACAGCCAATTTCTGACCATGAAAATTAGTCTGGGCTTACATCCCTATGCATGTTTGAGGGGGTGAGTTAAGGTGTCCAGGGTGAGTGTAGTTCATGGATACAAATAAATAAAATATTAAACTGTTAGCATTTTTCTTTTTTCCACTTTCTATTTTTTTTGGTTTTCTTTTTTCTTTCTTTTCTCCAGCTTTACTGAGATATAATTGACATATAATAGTGTGTACAACAACATGATGATTTTATATACATATATATTGTGAAATGATTACCACAATAAGGTTAATGAACAGATCAGTCACTTCACATACTTAACATATTTTTTTATTTGAAGTGAGAACTTTTAAGACCCATTCTTAGCAACTTTCAAGTATACAATGCAATACTGTCAACTACAGTCACCCTGCTGTACATTCGATCCCTAGAACTTATTTCTTTTAGAACTGGAAGTTTGTACCCTTTGACCACTCTCACCAATTTGTCCCACTCTATTTTTTTCTTTTCTTTTTCTTTTATTAAAAATAATTTATTTAAACAACAAAAAAAGCTAAACTAAAAACTAGTAGACCACCAGTTCAACCATTTCTCTCATTCCCCATGCCTCGCCTCTACCATCCCCCAGTCTGTTGTCTGTATCTATGAGCTTGTTCTTTTAGATTCCACATGAATGAGATAATACGGTATTTGTCTTTCTCTGTTTGAACTAGTTCACTTAGCATAATGCCTTCAAGGTCCTCCCATGGTGTTGCAACTGGCAAGATATATACATACATACATACATACATACATACATACATACATGCACACACACCACAATTTCTTTATCCATTCATCCATCAATAGACACTTTGGTTACTTAAGTTATTTCCATATCTCTTGGCTATCGCAGATAATGCTGAAATGTATGGGGTGGTGCATTTATCTTTTCAAGGTAGTGTTTTCATTTTTTTAAAGACAAAAACCCGGAAGTGGAATTGCTGGATCATTTGGTAGTTCTATTTTTAGTTTTTTTGAGGAACTTCTATACTGTTTTCCACAGTAAGTGTACCAATTTACATTCCCACTAACAGTGCACAGGGTTCCTTTTTCTCCCTGTCCTCTTCAACACTTGTTATTTCTTATCCTTTTGATAATAGTCATTCTAACAGATGTGAGGTGATGTTTCATTGCGGTTTTGATGTACCTTTTCCTGATGATTAATGATGTTGAGCATCTTTTCATGTTCCTGTTGGCCATCTGTAGGTCTTCTTTGGAAAAATGTCTATTCAGATCTTCTGACCATTTTTAATCAAATTATTTGTGTTTTTTTTTCCACTGTTGAGTTGTAGGGGTTCTTTACATATTTTGAATATTGGCTGCTTATCAGATATATGATAAGCAAATATATTCTCCCACTTAGTAGGTTACCTTTTTATTTTGCTGACGATTTTCTTTGGTGTGCAGACGTTTTTCATTTGATATATTCCCACTTGTTGCTTTTTGCTTTTGTTGCCATTGTGTTTAGTGTCAGGTTAAAAAAAATCATTGCTAAGACCCATGTGAAGGAGTTTACTGCCTATGATTTCTTTATAGGAGTTTTGTGGCTTCAGATCTTACATTCAAGTCTTTATGTAATTAGGATTTTGAGTTAATTTTTGTGTGTAGTATAAAAAAGTTACCAAGTGTCATTCTTCTGCATTTGGCTGTCTGATTTTTCCACCACTATTTATTGAAGACATTGTCCTTTCCCCATTGTATATGCTTGGCTTTTCTGTGTTGTAAATTTTTTGACCATATATGCCTGGGTTTATTCTGTTCCACTAATCTAAGGGTATCTTTTTTCCCAGTACCATGCTGTTTTAATTACTGTAGCTTTGTGCTATAGTGTCAAATCAGGGAGTGTGATACCTCCCGCTTTGTTCTTATTTCTTAAGATTGCTTTGGCTATCCATGTTTTTTTGTAGTTCCATACAATGTTTAGGAGAATTTGTTCTATTTCTGTGAAAAATGCCATTGGAATTTTGATAGGAATTGCATTGAATCTGTATACTGCTTTGGATAGTATGGATATTTTAACAGTATTAATTCTTACAATCCATGAGCATGGACTATCTTTCCTTTTATTTGTGTTTTCATTTTCTTTCATTAGTGTCTTGTAGCTTTCAATATATGGGTCTTTCAACTTCTTGGTTAAACTTATTTATTATTTTTCTTTATAAGTTAGCATAAAGGATTTTTTCCCAATTGAGTTCATCTTCTTGATGAAAAAGGAAAAACACTTAGAAAACTCCAAGAAATCTAGCGTATTCTTGTCACTTGCAAATTAATCAGAAAAAAAATACTATCACCTTCTTTTTGAACTCTATATTTGGTTTAGGGATAAGGGTAAGAATGGATTTCATTTTGTTTCAAACTAGCTTCTTGTTGACTTTTAGCTCTGACTCCTAATTGTACTTAGAAGTAAAGAAATGTATTTTCTGAGTGTGGATTCATTGTCACTTTTCATTATGGATAATTCCAACAGCATTGCTGATTGATGACCCAGATCCTTTGAACTCAGGGAGTTCAATTGAGTAATGTGGGACAAATCTACCGATTTGAACTCCATTCTCCAGTGGCATTGTAGTTGAAGAAAAGGGGCATGCTAATTACATTACCTGCACACAAAGATGGTGGAACTGAGAGTCAAGTAACATTCACAAAAGTTTCTGAGAAATTTGATCCTTTTACCAACACAGCATAAGATGGGGTCTTTGGAAATCTCAGATTCATGCTCCTTTATGACAGTTCGGTAGGTGAGTTGGTAGACACTGAAACATATGCCCTTGTGAGGAGTTGAGGAGTTGAATGGGGTCAGGCAGTAGGAGCATGGCGTTGAGTGGAAGGGTGAAGAAAAGTGGAAGCTTATGTGGGATGGGTGACAAGGGCTTCCAGTAGACAATCTCAGAGCTCCGAGGCAGAGAACAATGAAGGAAAGAAAATAGTGCACAGTCAAGACTCATTGGCCTTTTTTTCTGTGTTCACATCTGCCTTTGAATGCCACAAGTTTTCAGTTTCTGGATTTAACCACTCAGGCCTGAAGTTTCTTTCCTCACTTTTAGAGGTTAAGAATACAGACTCTGTTTTGTCACCTTAATGGTCAAAAAGCTGTTATGTCTGTTTTGAATTTGTGTTGTCTGGGAAACCTGGGAGGCTAAGCTCTGTAGCTAGATGGTCTGGGTTCAAGTCATAGCTGTACAATTTCCTGCTGGGTGACCTTGGGTAAATCACTCAAGTGAGGAAACTATGCTTTGTTTCCTCACATATAAAATTGGGGTAATAATAATAGTATTTCTTTCATGAGCTTTTATGAAGATAAAATTAGTTATTGAGCACATATGAAGGGCTCAGTGAGTGTTAGAGGAAAACATTCTCCTTGGAAGCAGAATACATGTACTTAGTGTGCGTCTTATACTGCCATCCTGTGAAGTTTCCATGAGGGTTGCATAGCCTCATTTCCTCTTCACTCTATGTCCAGGAGCCTCCTTAAGCCTGCTCAGTGGCCCTGATGTGGAGTGGGACCAGTACCAGGGCCGGCACTTAGGGCGTGACAGTGAAAAACAAGAACAGTTACTAAAGAAAAGCTATGCATTGCATGTTGATAATCTTTCTTTTCCACAACTGGAAAACAAATCTATTCATTTTTCAGTAGAAGGGGTGACATAAGGAAAATCATTATGGACCTAGATAAAATGAAAAAAAGAATGAAAAGCATGCCATTTCCTTTTTATGGAACACTCTTTGAGAGCAGGTGTGACAAGTGCCATGAAGTGTATATGGCACTGGGGGACTGATTCAAGAATTAGAGAGTGGGCTGTATGGCATGGGTGACATGAAAGGCAGATATAGGGCCAGTATTCCAGGACTGTGATGCTGGGAGAGAAGGTTATGAAAACCCAGCAGGGAAATGTGACTGAAAGGGCCATTCGTGAAAAACTCACTCCTTTTGGCTTAATGAGGTTGCTATCAGGATTTGCAAGCAGCTTACTTTTAATAAGAATGGATTGACTTCTCTACTAAACTAGGAACCTGTTCAATGCTTTCTTCTCTGAAAATTGTGAAATGACAGAATCCAAAAGATGGCCTTTAAATCTAGTCTTAGAACCTTGGCCATGTGGCAGAGGACCATTGATTTTCTACTGCCACCAGGTCAAAAATTAAATCCTTTGGTGACATATTGTATGTATAATGTTTATTATACAACTGGATTTTCCCAAGGATCCCTACTGAGACACAAACTGTCCTTTAGTGTTTCCCCAGAAGTATTGAGGAAGATTCTGAAATACCCCAGGCCTCTGAGACCTCAGAGGTATTCATTTGGTTACCTCCAGAACTATGAAAATCCCTTTTTCATGGGTGGTGGGTAGGGTGTGGGGAAAATCTACAGCATGAGATGCTGAACATTGAGTTCTCTTTTTAAAGCCTAGATGCTAAGATACTTCACTTAACGTGGTTTATAAAAGCCAGAGAGAAAAGCGGAAGTAATTGTAGAGCCACGTTTCTCAAGCTATCTGTGGGGAAAACTAGGTTGGGTTTGGTTCGTTGTTTTCAATCTGTTGCAGATGAACACTTTTATAAATTGGGATCAAAATGAACAACTAGACAAGTGATTCTTTAAAAGCCGTACAAATGCAAGCTCCAAGCTTTCATTACTGGGTTTAGTGGACATAGAAGTTACTCTAAAATTGCTGTAACATTTCTAAACCCTTACTTTCCACTTTTGTACTTATCCCACTATAGACTTGGAACAGAAAGTTTTGCAGATGGAAACTAGTCAATTGGGCACCACTTTGCATAGCACCAGTCTATAGGCTATTGAGAATTACAGGTTTTCACCCATAACTTGGGCCTAGCCTGGCACTATTTCAGAATATACAGCAACATGTTCATTGCTAGTGCTTACTTAAGCTAGCATATCATCTGAAAATATTGTGTTGGAAAGTATTCTACTGCAAGGGACACAAAAATCCACCTCAAGATTTCAGTCAATCCAATGATCTATAACCTATAGATCAGGCAAATTGTTGTTCATGACCCTCCATCATTAATATTTTTAATATGTGAAGATGCCTATTACCAGTAGTCTAAAGAGCAAGGGAGTTCATTGAGGGGCAAATGTAACCTATGGGCTTTCTGGGATAAAGCAGAGAATGAGGTTTGCCAAGTAGCTCAGGGCAGTGAGATCTGAGGACTCTAGTTCTGAGCAATGTGGGTGAACCAATCACTTCAGGGGCCTTGGGCAATAAGGCTATTTTCCCAGCTGGGAGGTAGCTCAGGCTGGACATAACCACGATGTCTGTCTGGCCATTCTGAGGTTGAACATCACTAATTGGTTTGGTAAAGTGGAAGGCTAAATTTCCTGGATAAGTTCCAGGGCCCGTTAGCAGACAAAACAAGAAACCAAGTAGGTATTTGCTGCCTTTCAAGCAGCAAAAGTGAAACCAGACAAACCTTAAATTCTACTCACAATTGGGCATAAGAACTATATAGATAAAGTCTGGCCAAGGTATCTCAATGTCCAAAGATGGGAAAATTTAGTGTTCTTCCTAAATAATGGCTATGATTGTGTAGCTTTGCCGTCTTCATGGCTATTGGAGGGAAAAGTCCCATTTTCCCCATGTCACTTACGGCACATTTCTATTCCTATAAAATCAGTATTTGCCTCAAGCCTTGGCAACACTTCTGGGTTGCATTCCACATGTGGTTTACATTTTACTATCCAACTTGTTTATAAATAAGCCCAGCCACAGGACAACAGTGATTAAAGACTAGCTGACACCTGACCTCAGGGAGGAGGCAAAATCGACTTAGAAGCAGTCAACTTTCATCTAGACTTCTCATCCAAAATGTGCAATGTCAATGCTGTAAGGAAGGAAGTTGGAGCTTTAGTCATCAAACCTGTTTAAGTGAAATACTGCCTCAGTGATTTTGAGTGTGTTGCTTCCTACGATTAAAGAAGTTTAGATTTCATTTCCACAGCATTTTTTAATAGCAACCTTATGCTAATTCAACATATGCTTACTGTATAGATAATTGTCTCCAAGAATATCAGTACATATGGAATTTTTCAGATCATTAATGCTTTAAACTATGCATCTAGCTCAATTACCTAACCATTTCTGGTCCAAGGTCAGATTTTAGGCACCATGTCTCTCCATTTCTATTCTTTTTTTTTTTTTGTCTTGGAGGTGAAGAGAAATGTAGAGTTCATCCACCCCATTCCATCTTCTTCACAGATGAGGAATCTGATGTCCATTGGGAAATGGGGATGGGGATGGGATAAAATAAGTTATCAAAGGTCTTAACAACAAACTATGGGCACAATCTAGGTTCGATTCCCCCTGGCCGCTTGTCCACTATTCTTTTAGGCATTACCTCCTGATTCTCATAGAAATCAGAGTTCATGAAAGAAACTAAATAAAACTGCCGTGGACATATGGTCTTGCATTTATACTACAAATGCTAATTGTTGCCTGCCTGCCTGTCCATGCTGTCTCTCAAGGAAATCATCCTACCCCAATCCCCTGCTGCCTAAGTAGCCAGAGTTTGTACCATGCCATTCCTCTAATCCTGCTATTGTTAATTAGTCTGGAGATGATCATCTGGCCCTGTGAAGTTCATCCATGAGGGGTAGGAAGGCAAGCTAGGGCAATGAGATTCTCTCTTCCAGGAGGGTAAGCCAAGGAAGAGACAAAGTTACCTTTTGGAAGTGGGTTCATGAAGTTGGAATAGGAATAGGTATAGGTTGAAAGACCACAACCATGGTAAACAAAACCATATGCAATCTGGAGTTTTGAGACAGCAGGAACCAAGAGCGAGCAGGGAAAGCCAGTGAGTAAAAAGAGAAGAAAACAACAAACATACAGAGTTGCCCACAGACTCCACCACATGGCCCGCCATGAAGGCAGTAGCAGCCTCTCCTAACTGTGCCTGGCACTCTTCTCCACATCTTGTCTGTATGAACTAATTTTAACCCTCACACCAACCCATGAGCTGGATATTAATATCGTGTTTATTTCCAAGTTAACAAATTGAGGCACAGAGAGGTAACGAACCTGCCGAAGGTCATACAGCTCGCTTCAGTGCTATAGCACCTGCTAGTCTGTCTGTGTCTCAGGTCATAATCCCCAATATAACTCCTTTCTTAACAATAAAAAATGTAGTTATTTATTTAGCCACAACAAAAATAGAATGTTTGGGAAATTTTTGATCTGAAGTATTTAAGCATATGATAAAAACCCACCTCAAAAAAGCATAATCATTTATATATTTCAATCCTAACAGTCTTCAAAAAAATTTTTTAATGTTTATTTATTATTGAGAGACAAGAGAGAAACAGAGTATGAGCAAGGAAAGGGCATCCAAAGCAGGCTCCAGGCTCTGAGCTATCAGCACAGAGCCCGCGGCGGGGCTAGAATCCATGAACGTCAGATCATGACCTGAGCCGAAGTCAGATGTTTATCCAACTGAGCCACCCAGGTGGCTAACTGACTTTATCTCTCACTTGTATATTTGAGTTAGGGTTTGAAATCTCCACAGGAAGAACCAAGATGGCAGCCAAGATATGGGGGAGGCCTTCCTCAGGAATGTATGCTGAAAATGAGGTTCTTGCAACCCAATGTCTAAAAAGGAATATAAGATAGGGGTAGAAACCAGAGGGTAAGTAGAAACAAAGTTAATTAACCACAAAAGAGCCCACATACTCATTCTAACTAATGAATCTCAAACATCTACTGAATGATTGGGGACCATGGGTGCTAAGTCAAGAAACCACTGAAATGCATAAGACTAACTAATATCCAAACTTGGAATTGAGGAGTCATTTTAGAATCTCAACATGGCTAAAACTAAGGCTGTGATTCTGAGGAAGCAGTCCTTTAAAGAGTCATAAAATATATCAAACTGAGAGGGTTTACAGAATTTTAAATAGCTGGGATTTGAGCAGTTGGTTAAGAGATCAGCAGAAGAGAGAATAACATCAATGAACTAATATTTACCAGTCACTAAAAACAATGTTTCCCAAACCTTCATGATAATAAGTATTAGAAGACATTGTGGAGCTTAATATAATAAATGAATGAATCAGTGAATCAGTATATTAACAAAGCCACACCATAGGCCCCAACCTAATCTCACCAAATCCCCAGTTCCAGAGAAGAGCCCTGGAAATTTGTCCAACAAACCTCTGGGTAATTCTCATCATCAAGGAAGTTTGTGAAGCACCAGACTGTTGATCATTATGTCATGTCATCCTCACACCAACTCTTCCAGGCTGATATTGTGTCCTATCCCTTTGCCAGATAGTGAACCTGAGTCCTAGAAACTCACCTTAGGCTACACAGGTTGGCAGGTGATAGAGTCCAGGTGACCCTTCAGGCTTTGGTTTTAACTCATCCCCTGTATTCTGTGGCTGAGACTGTGTTTTGCCAAACTTGTGTGTTGTCTGCTGAGTAGGAAGAATCAGGTTGGGGCCCTCTAATAGGAGGGTTCCGTGTCAACCCATTATTAAAGGAATTCAGGGCCCTGCCAAGTTCATTTTATCCCTCCACTCCCTAATGTTGGCATACTTGCCAACTTTGCAAAAAGGGGATGTCAAAAAAATAGTTCCCTGGAAGGGAAAAGAGGTAGCCCATGGAAAGTAGACACAGGTCAACATGTGCAGAACATGAGAACTGGGCATTGTTCTATCTGTTTCCCTGTGCCTGTCTCACTTATGTTACTTGGTGGGTGAGTGTGGAATATGTTGGCAAGGGGTGTGGTCAGGGGTATAGGGAGGAATGAAGGAAGGGCATGAGGGACAGAGGCTGGGGAGTGAGAGGCTACCAGTATCTCTGGAATTATTTTCATCCAAATGGAAGCTCCTCCTTCGCCTCCAGTTTCAGAGAGAGATTTTATAGGAGCATAGACTTTGCAACTCTTCACACTTACTATAGGTGTTACTCCTTGACTACTTCTTCACTGTGATCAGCAATAAAGTCTTTAAAATGAGAAGTCTATGATTTCTCTGGGGAAACAATAAAGGTGGAGGATTTGGTTCTGTATCTTTTCGGCTGTGAGATCTTGGACAATTTGCTTATTAGAGTCTTAATTTTCTTATCTGTGAGTGAGTGTGATTATATCTACCTCTTGAAGTTGTCTTGAAATTTAATGAAATATGTATGTAAAGCACCTTGCATGAAAGAAGCCCTCACAAATGTCAGCTCCTTCTTCATATATACCTTCTACATCTCCACCCCAACTCTCAAGTAGTCTTTACCACATGTTGCTAAGGTAGATTATATCTCGTGTTCCAAGTTCTCCCTGACACAACTACAAAGAAAAGGAACAAGGAAAGAGTTGCTATGGACAGTGATTTTCACACACTTAGTGCAACAAATTTAAAGATCCTCAAACCAAATGGAATTCCCATTTCCACCCCTCTACTCCATTGGGGTCCTGGTTAATAAAGGATCTCTCTCACATATAAGTATGTATTTCTTGTATCTATATTATGCTAGATGTTGAAAATGGCTGCCCTCCCAGCCTCTGAAAGCCTTAGACCCATATCTTCCCATCTTATCTTACTAATCAAGAGGTTTCTTTTAATTAGCTTTTTCTTCTGCCTCCCAGAAGGCAGTACAAGTACAAGCATTTTATCTGCGTTACTTTCCTTTATATTAAATTTGGCAAGTTCTTAAAAGTTCCTTACTCATTCATAACGGCTTGGTAAATACTGTATTATGCAACTAGGATCTGATAAGATCATGCTTCCCAGCGAACATACATCCTTGGACATTCAGTTTGAGAGGTTGGCTGAATTGGTTGGTTTTCTGCATTTGGCACCTTGTGTGTAAGTTGGTTTGCTCCTCTCTGAGAATAAATTCCATACATAAATCCTCAGGCAAAAGGACATCTCCAAGGATGACCATCAAGAACATAGAGTCACACAAACCTGACCTTGATCGCCATTTCTACCATTCAATATCTATATTGTTGTTTGATCTCACTAAACTTCAATATTCTCATTTGTGAAATGGGGACAAGAATGCGTCTCATGTATGTTTATTGTAAAGATCAAATCAAGTGTAAGGTTCCATGCACCCTAACTGGAAAGTACGTGGCACCCCACAAAAACTCCACAGACACAAGTCTCTATTTTCCTCAATGATAGATTTCCCCAGAACCCAAAATAACAAATGGCCCACAGTAGGTGCTCAGTGTTTATTGAATGCATATTGAATCAATAAATGTTTATTGAATGAACAAATGAAGGTTATCGAATCAATCAATCAATATTATTGAGTATGTATTTAATGAATGATTATTGAATGAATAGATGAATAATAAATATTGAATGAATAAACAATTTATATATATATATTTTTTGAATAAACAGTTTATAAAACTCTACCCACCAGAACAGAGACACACCCCTGGACTCTTCTAAGCATTAATAGGAACCAGTTGTTGGGGGCTCCTTTGACAGCCCTGAGGCTATTCCCAGTCTCTGTCTCCTCTCTGTGTGTTCTTTCCACTCTCCCATCACCGGATTTTATAGCCTTCTTAAGAGCCCTTGCTGATGTGCTTGAATCCGTCTGTGAACTGGTCAGCTACTGTATGCTGGCAGTGCCAGGAACAAGGACAAGGTCTCAGTGTCCCAGCTGGGAGGCAGGTCGCAGGAAGACATGGAGGGCGGGGGCTGCTCCCTCTGGCATAGAAACAGCCCTTTGCTCCAATCGGGGCAGCCTAAAGTGTCCTCACTGACACGTGCTGTGCCCCTGTGCTCGGGTGCACTTGCCAAGGGACGAACTCCAGATTCTAAACAACACTTGTCAAGAAAACAGTCACTGTTTTCCCGGAACTCCTTGAAGGGGATCCCTAAAAAACTAGGCCGGACTTCTGCGGTTTCTGCCGCCCTGTCGGCCCAGCGCACTGGGATCCCACATCGCCTGTCTTCCCGAACGTTCCGTTCGAGGATCCAGGCTTCCTGTCTAGCTCCCCGGGGTGAGGAATCTTTGTGTCTCTGGAACTGACTTTCTAACTTCACGGAAATTCACTGCACTGTGGAGTCTTGGCTCCATTTCAGGCGAGGTGCCTGCGGGTGTCCTTTCTGTGCGGCTCAAAGCAAGGCCATCCTGGGGCGGGGGGGGGGGGTTGCATGATCTGGGGCAAATTACACTGTGTCTCCTGTCACTTCAGCCCCAGCTCCCTGGCCATAACCCACATATTTTTATCTGGTTAAAATGCACATCAAAGGCGGCCATATACAGGGAAATAAAGAGGGAGGAGGCATCACAAAAGGGGCCTTGGGGGGCAGAGGAGGGGTGGGGAGAAGAGAAAGAAAAGGGGGGCCCATCTCTGGTTGGACTGTGTCCGCCCCTGCGGGGCGGAGGGGGGAGGATCTGAAATAGGAGAGCCTTAGCACCGACTGTGCCTGGGATTTTGTTTTCATTCTGGAAGCCCCCACGTCCAAGGCTTTTTCCTCCGGCCTTGTGATCTGGGCAGCAAATGGAGCAGGGAGTCTGAAGGGAGAATGGAAAATGCAAGGCCCCAGCGGATGGGGCTACGGAGACCTCGTTCCTAGACCTTCCATCTGCACCTTCCAGTGCCGTCGCCCGGGGTCCTGCGTGTGTGTTCAAAGCAGACCGGTCCCTCCATGTCTGATGTTCACTGGAAAATAGGAAAAGACGTGTCCCCTGCTTTAGTATTGCCTGCATGCTACCACTTGGCAGCGCGTCAGGGTTTTATGACAAATAGTAATGAATAATTAACAAATCATTTGAGCGGCTACCAAAAGCCTGAGGAGAACAGCGGTGCCTCGGCTCACGCCACCCCAGACGGCCCTTGACAGTGTTTTCTCTCTTAGTAAAGGCTGTCTAGGATGCTGGGTCTCTGGTGACACCTTTGTGGCTGGGAGGGGACCATGTCGCTCCTTCCTGCATCTTGCTTCTCCCTGGGCCACTCACAGAACAATAAGCCACCGGGGCTGGCTTCTCCGCTCTCTCAGGTCTGCCTCGCTTTTCTGTCAGAGACCAAAGTTTGGGGGGGACCCACGAGTTCTGCGAGCTCCATTAGAGCGGCGGTTCAGCTGGAGGACAACTCCCCCTCCACCCCCATCCAAAGAGATGTTTGGTGCTACGTGGAGATATGTTGATGGTCCCAACTGGGAGAGGAGTGGTTGTCACCTGGAATCTAGTGAGTGGAGGCCAGGGATGCTGCTGTGCGCCCTGTAATGTGCAGGACAGCCCCCCACAACAAGCTTTTACCTCATCCTAAATGTGCACCCTGCAGTACAGGAAGAGTGACTAGCCCAGTACCAAAGAAACTTGGGCTCCCTCGAGTGGCAGCTTACACTATGACAGCCAAGGAAGGCCCAAAGCTGCAGGAGGTTTGGCCAGCAGTAGTGTGTGTGTGTGTGTGTGTGTGTGTGTGTGTGTGTGTGTGCGTGTGTGCATGCGCACGACCGTGAGCTAAACAAGACATTTTACCCATCATGAAACATGCTTTCGTTGGTGGTGACAGTGATTCTCATGAATCATTAATGAGCCATTTTCTTCTCTCCATGTTGTTAATATCTATGCAGAGGCCTCTGTGTTAAGAGCAGATTTCCTTCTGATTAGTTAGACAGAGTGTTTATTTTTTGAAATATGTTCTTGTGTAGAGTAGCACTTGAGTGTGAACTGGTGTTCTTTTTGTTTCCTTTCTAAATGGAATCTTTGAAAGTTTCCACCATGTTTGGAATCTGGCCTTTGGAAAGAGAACATTAGAAGCAGTCGGAATGGACAGCTCATAGATAATACTTCCAAGAACATTTTGGAAGGGGTGAGGAAGGAGGGTGGAAGGTAATTTTAAGATTCCAACTCTGACCACATGAACCCGAAATGGCGCAAATCCTGAACTGTGCACTCAAATACATTTATGTTGAAGAATCTGAAAAACATGCGTTGTCTATGACAGATTGGTTTCCCAACCAAACAAGACTTTGTAATGAATGGACTATTTGAGGTCTAACTGACATTTTTTCATTTACCGAGTAGCCTGTCATCATGTCACTTCCATGTTCTTTATCATGATCATCCTCATATTTATTGAGTAAATTCCACATGACGCATACTGTGTCCCATTCATTAACTCATCCAATCCTGAACACAATCATATGAGGTACTATGACTGTATTTTAGAGGTGAAGAACTGGAGACACAAGAGGACAAATAACTTCCCAAGATCAGTGGACCAGCGAGTAAGCAATCGGGGCAAAAACCAAAGTCTATCAGATCCCAAGGTGGTCAGATTCAGTGACCACTCCACTGAAATTTTCAGGGCTCTGGCCAATCAGAACAGCTACCCTCAGGGAGCCCACCAGACATTCAAACTCTTCTGTCCACCCTTCATTACTTGTGATGCTCGCTCCATAACCCTCCACATCTGAGACCATTTCTCGCGTGGCTAAGTGCTTTCTCAACTCCAGGTCTGTCTGCTCCTTGTCCTCGTTGGAAATGCCTTTCTTCATCCTTTCAACACTTTCAAACTGGTTTGGCTTCAAAGCTCTGTCACCATCACGACCACCACCACCACCACTGCTCCCTTATCTTTTCCATTTTGAGAACGCTCACTGTCTAGGTTTGGATAGAAGCCTGCCTGAATCTGAAGTTCTGGCTCTTTCCATAGGCTGTGTTGCCTAAGAGACAAAATAACCCATCTCTGCCCTTTACTGGGTTACCAATGCAAGGCTTCTGTGCCTCCTCCCTTATCTGCAAACTAAACTGAACAGACTGAATTAAAATGCCCAACCTGCTTCCTAGGATTGCTGCAATAAATAAATGAGATCATGACAACGAAAACTCTTTGTAAGTGTACGGCATTGTTAGAGTATCAGCCTTAGTCTTCTTTTTTTCAATTTTTATTACTTTTCTGTTTCTCTTTTCTCCAATGATTCCTGCCAATTATATTCAATCATACAGGAAGTAGGTCACTAGTGATGGGTTGGAGAGAAAGTGGGCTTTTTTCCTGCCTTCCAGGATTTTCAGCTATAGAAATGCAACTTGTGGCCAGCAGCCCAGACCCCATTGCAGGTTGTATTTTTAGAAAAGAAGGGAAAAAAGCTGAATGACATCAGTCATATAAATTATCCGAATGGTCTCTTATGTCCCAGAAAATCCAGATTTTAATAAATGTGAGGAAAAGCCACTTGATTATGCTACTCTGCCATGGAGAGGGGGATTAATGACAAATTTTCTTTGTCATTAATAACATCACCATCCTGATGTCAATAGATAAGGAAAGTGATTGCTTTTTCCAGGGTGTGTATTAGATGCGTAAGGAAAAATTCCTCTTGGGATTTCCACTGAAATTGCATTGATTAATTCAGAAGAATTGATATCTTTACGCATTGACTCTTTCCATCCAAGAACATGGGGTAACTCTCTATTTACTCTTTTTATATCCTTTGGTGATTATGTTCATAAAAACTTTCATATATTTTTGGTAGACTTATTCCTGGGTAAAAGCAGTTTTTTACAGGCTGTATTTTATTTAAGGTATATCAGAGGTTTCATATTCTTGTGTCTGGTAAAAACTGTACCACCGTATGAATATTTCCATTCTAACCTTCGTGGCACACACATACACAACACGGGAACCTTCGTCAGCCTTCGCTCAGGGGTACACACAGTGAATGCAATGTGCTCTCTGCCTTTGGGCAGATTTTTAATGGTTATAACTAAATGAAAAACTAATACAATAAATTGATGGGCTGTGACTCTGTGCTCAGATAGCCAGAACATTCTAATATCTGGGAATGCTGTTCTATGAGTCTAGTGGCCCCATGTCCTGCAACTCAGGAAAGTCTCACTTTCAGGAAGGGAAAATTCTCCCAACTGACAGTCACTTTAAGAGAACTACTTTTTCAGGGCACCTGGGTGGCTCAGTCGGTTACGTGTCTGACTTCAGCTCATGTCATGATCTTGTGGTCTGTGAGTTTGAGCCCCGTGTCAGGCTCTGTGCTGACAGCTCAGAGTCTGGAGCCTACTATGGATTCTGTGTTTTCCTCTCTCTCTGCTCCTTGCCTGCTTGCTCTCTCTCTCTCTTTCTCAAAAATAAATAAACACTAAAAAAAAGAAGAGGGGTGCCTGGGTGTCTCAGTCGGTGCCTTTGGCTCAGGTCATGATCTCAAGTTTCCTAGGTTTGGGCCCCGCTTGCTTCAGATTCTTTGTCTCCCTCTCTCTGCGCCTCCCCCATTTATGCTGTTTCTCTCTCTCTCGAAAATAAATAAACATCAAAAAATTTTTTAAATAAAAAAATTTAAATAAGGAAGAAATCTAAAAGCCAGGGATTATAACCAAAAAGGCCTGTATATTTTTTTAATTTTTTAACATTTATTTATTTTTGAGAGAGACAGAGTGAGCAGAGGAGGGGCAGAGAGACACACACACAAAACTCAAAGGGGGATCCAGGTTCCTCACTCTCAAACTCACAAACTGTGAGATTATGACCTGAGCTGAAATTGGACACTCAACCGACTGAGCCACCTAGGTGCCCCAGCCTGTACTGGTGAAAACCAATTACCCTCACTCTGAAAAATTACAGTGATGTGCCACACAGTACACTGGGCTGATAAACAGAAACCGAAGGATATGTTTTGTGTATCAACCTAAAGCACTGATTGCACTAAAGGTTTTGAATAACTTAACTTGCAAATAGTTTAAAATCTATTTATAGTAAGATAGCCAGAAATAAATCACGAGCTATAGTGCCAGAATTGCAGGTATACAGGCACACTTTGACAACACTGTGGATTTGGTTCCAGACCACCACAATAAAGTGAATGAATATGGCAAGAGAGCAAGTTAAATGAAGTTTCAGGTTTCCCAGGGTATATAAAAGTTATGCTTACACTGTACTGTGGTCTCAAGCATGCAATAGCAATATGTTGAAAAAACAATGTACATACCTTAATTAAAAAATCCTTGATTGCTAAAAATGCTAACCCTCACAGGAGCTTTCAGGTTGTAATCTTTTTGCTGGTGGAGGGGTTGCCTTGATGTTGATGGCTGCTGACTGGTCATAGTGGTGGTTGTTGAAGGCTGGGGTGACTGCGGCAGTTTCTTCAAATAAGACCATGGTGAAGTTTGTCACATCGATTGAATCTTCCTTTCATGAATGATCTCTCCGTGGCATGGAATGCCGTTGGACAGCAATTTGCACACAAACATTCTTTTGAAGTGGAGTCAATCCTCTCAAACCCTGCTGCTACTTTATTGACTAGGCTTATGCAGTATTCTGAATCCTTGGTTGTCTTCAATGATCTTCATAGCATCTCTGTCAGGAGTAGGTTCGAACCCAAGGAACCGCTTTCTTTGCTCCTCTGTAAGAAGCAGCTCCTTGGCCAGTCAAGGTTTATCACGAGATTATAGCAATTCAGTCCCATCTTCAGACCCCACTTCGAACTCTAGTTCCATTTCCACCACACCAGCAATTACTTCCTGCACCGGAGACTTGAACTCTTCAAAGTCATCCATGAAGGTTTCAAACAAATTCTTCCAAACTCCTGGTAATGCTGGTATTTTGACCTCTTTGCATGAATCATGACTGCATCAAGGAGGGTGACTCCTTTCCAGAAGCTTCCCATTGACTCTGCCTAGATCTATCTGAGGAATCATCATCTATGGAAGCTAAAGCCTCCCAAAATGTATTTCTTAAGGAATAAGACTTGAAAGTCAAAATGACTTCTTGAATCATGGGCTGCAGAGTGAATGTTGTGTTAACAGGCATGAAAACAGCATTACTCTCATTGTACATCTCCCTCAGGGCTCTCGGGTGACCCAGTGGACTGTTAGAGAGCAGTAATATTTTGAGAGGACTTTTTTTCTGAGCAGTAGGTCTTGAGAATGGGCTTTAAAATTTCAGTAAATCATGTTGTAAGCAGATGTGTTTTTGTTGTTCCACAGACAGAGCAGATTTAGCATAATTCTTAAGGGCCCTAGAATTTTCAGAATGGCAAATGAGCATTGGCTTCATCTTAAAGTCACCAGCTGCATTAGCCCTAGCAAGAGAGTCAGCCAGTCCTTTGGAACTTTGAAGCCAGGCATTGATTTCTCCTCTCTAGCTATGCAAATCCTACCTGGCACCTTCTTCCAATAGAAGGCTGTTTCATCTACAATGGAAATCTACTGTTTAGTGTAGCCGCTTTTATTAATTATCTCAGCTGGATCTTGAGATAACTTGCTGTAGCTTCTACATCAGCACCGGATGCTTCACCTTGCACTTTGATGTCATGGAGATGGTTTCTTTCCTTTAACCTAATGAACCAACCTCTGTTAGCTTCACATTTTTCTTCTGCAGCTTCCTCACCTCTCTTGGGCTTCACAGAGCTGAAGAGTAAGAGCCTTCCTTTGATTTAGCCTCTGACGTGAGGGAATGTTATGACTTCTCCATCTCAGCAATAAGGATGTTTCATTTTCTTATCATTCATGTGTTCACAATTTGCCTGGGTGTTTGGTGAAAGAAGCCTAGCTTTTGGTCTGTCTCAGCTTTTGACATGCCTTCTTCGCTAAGCTTAATCATTTCTGCTTTTGACAAAGTGAGAGGTGTGTGGGGCGATTGGGTGACTCAGTCAGTTAAACTGACTTGATCTCAGGCTCTGTGTTGGGCTTTGCATTGGGCATGAAGCTTACTTAAAAAAATAAGTAAATTAAAAAAAAAGAATAAAGTGAGAGACATGTAATTTTTCCTTTCACTTGAGCACTTAGAGGCCATGGCAGGGTTAATAATTGGACTAATTTTAATATTGTTGTGTCTCAGGTAATAGGGAGGTCTGAAGAGAGGGAGAGAGACAGGGAACAGCTGTTCTGTAGAGTAGTTAGAAGACACACAATATTTATCAAGGTCTGTCATATATGGGCATGGCTTGTGGTGCTCCAAGACAATCATAAAAGTGACATCAAAGGTCATAGACCACCATAACAAATATAATAATCTAAAAAGTTTGAGGGGCACCTGGGTGGCTCAGTCAGTTAAGCTGCTCTTGGTTCTTGGTCCAGCTCTTGGTATCAGCTCAGGCCGTGATCTCACAATCGTGAGATCTAGTCCCATGTCAGGCTCCACGCATAGCACAGAGTCTGCTTGCGATTCTCTCTTTCTCCCTCTTCTCTGCCCCTACCCCTCCTCAAAATAAATAAACATTATGAAAAAAAAGTGATACAAAATGTGATAACTACACAAAGTGAGTAAATGCTATTGGGAAAAATGATGCCAATAGACTTAGTAGACACAGAGTTGCTACATACCTTTAATTTGTAGAAAATGCAGTATTTGCAAAGCACCAATAAAGTGAAGCACGATAAAATCAGGTATGCCGGTATAGTTTTTAAAGTACCAGGCATACTGCCCAGGTTTCTCAGAGAGTCCCAGTCAGTCTTCTCTGCCTTTGGTATTCTTTGGGGGAAGGACTGAAATGCTCTAGGAGTTAAATGTCAGGAAGGATGCATACACACGACACTTGAACTTACTTCTCTCTTCACTTTTGTTCTGTGCTGGTTGCTCATTATACTCTTCTGAAAGTTTCTTTGATGCTTTTCATATACTTTTGCACTATTTGGTCCACTGACTCTAGAGCACCCACTTAAGACCTGAAAGAGTGGGGTGCCTGGGTGACTCAGTCAGTTAAGCATCAGAATCTTGGTTTCAGCTCAGATCATGATCTTCATGTTCGTGAGTTCGAGCCCTATGTCGGGCTCTATACAGACAGTGCAGAAGAACATGCTTGGGATCCTCTCTCTCTGCCCTTCCCATGCGCTCTCTCTCTCTCTCTCAAAATAAATAAATAAACTTAAAAAAAAAACCCTAAAAAAACAAAACAAAAAAGACCTGAAAGAGTAACTACCACAGCCAAGTTTCTGTGACTGATAGGGAATGAAGTGCAGAAACTGGATTGCAGAACATGGCATTTAGCCTCCTGTGTGATGGGGTGAATGGGTTGATGAAATATGGAGGGGAAGAAACTCACTCTTGCAAGCACTTCCATGGTGGAAGAAAGACTGTTGCTCCAGAAGGACTTGTGTATGTGCTGCTGATCTGTCAGATCAGGCCTGACAGAGAATGTCAACTCTGGCAAATGTTAGAAATTCCATCAGTTGGCTACGGCATATCTGTCACCAAGTTCTGTTTCCTTTTCTTTCGGATTGTTCCTCCTTATTAACTGTGTCACTCCAAACTCATTGCCACCTCATAGTTGGATTTCTTCAACCGGTTGTTCAATCGTATTCTCATTCAATAAACATGTACAACTCTATGCCAGTTGGCCAAGCACAGGACTCCCTTAAGGAACTCACAATCTACTGAAGGAGACAAATGAACTGATTACCAAATAGTGGGGTAAGGACCACCGTAGAGAATAGGGCGGGATGTTATGACACCATGGAAAAGATGGGGCTTATCCAGGTTTGGGGATCAGGGAGACTTGATGTCTAATTAAAGAAAAACAAAGAGGTGGGGTAAGTAGGGAAAAGGGAGGTGGGGATCTCTTAAGGCAAAGGGAAAAAAAAGGAAAAGTGGCAGATGAACAGATATATGTAAAGGTCTATTGTGGTGCTCGGTTCCTAAAGACAATAGCAAATTTGGGATTACTGGAACAAAGTAGAGCCAGGAGTGAGAAATGAAGCTGGAATAATGATACAGAGGCCAGACCAATGGAAGACTTGTATGTCATATTAAGGATTTTGGATTTTATCATCCTTAAATCAACGGGGAACCAGAAGAGGACTTTAAGCAAAGGAGTGACATTATCAAGTTTATGTTTAAAAAGTTCACTCTAATTGCAGTGTGAGAAATAGGTTTTCTGCATAATCAATTACTTAAAATTTAATTATTTTAATTGCATTTAGGTTCACACATAGAATTTTATGATAATTTCTTATGTTGGGCTTGGGTTTTGCTTTTGTTTTATTATTTTGCTTTTCATAAATCAGGTATAAATTTATCTGCAAAGGATATTGATGTCAATTCATTTTAACTGAAATAGCATTTTTAATTTAATTTTGTGAATTGGTAATATATGAAAATGGTTCAAAATTCAAAAAGAGCAAAGGATGTGAAAAGTATAACTTCATCCAGTTCTCTAACCATTTAGTTCCTCTTCCTAGAGTAACCAATGTTATTAGTTTCTTTTATGGTCTTCCATAGAAGACCATAGAAACTTTATACTTATAAAAACTATTTATGCTCATATACTCTTTATAAGATATATTGATATATTCTCTATATACCTTTTTAAGACCAATGGGAGGGCTCCTGAGTGGCTCAGTCAGTTTAGCGTCCGACTTCAGCTCAGGTCATGATCTCACGGTTCGTGGGTTTGAGCCCCGCATCAGGCTCTGTGTTGACAGCTAACTCAGAACCTGGAGCCTGCTTCAGATTCTGTGACTCCCTCTCTCTCTGATCCTCCCCTGCTCATGCTGTCTCTCTCTGTCTCTCTCTGTCTCAGAAATTAAAAAAAAAAAAAAAGAGAGAGACCATATACATTATCCTTTGTTTTCCTTTCTCACACAATCTGATTTGGACATTTTATGTCAGAATTTAGTTTCTCACTCATTTTTATACCTGAATAGGAGGTGGTTGTGGACCTAAGCACTAGAGCTTAGTTAGCCATTCTCTATAAAGGACATTCATAATGTTTCCAGTCTTCTGATTTTGCAAGAAATGCTGTAATTAATAACATTGGCATTTTTGTTTCACACATGTGAAGGTGCCTTGTGGTATGAATTCCCCCAAATGGGATGGCTGGACCTAAGTATGTACTTCCGTAATTTTCACTGATGGGACCAAACGTCCTGCCACAGAAGTGGTACTAGTTTAGACTCCCACCAGAAATGCTCGGGTTTGCCAATAGACTATGTTATCAAGTTCCTAGATCTCTGGAATCTGAGAGGTGAAAAAATGCTACTTTACTTTAACTTTAATTTGCATTTGTATATAATAAATGACAATGAGCCTCCTTTTATCTGATAAAGGCCAGTTGACTTTCTCGTCTTTTGAACTATCTGTTCATATCTCATTTTTCTAGTGGGTTATTGGTCTTTTGTGTATTAATTTATAGAAGCTCTCTATCTAAAGATAAAGAGACACTAGTCCCATATCTATGATATGAGTTGGAAATATTTTTCCATGTTTGTCATTTGTCTTTTGATTGTGTTTATGGTGATTTTTGCCACGCAGAAAAAGTATATTGTTAAGTACTTGAATTTAGCCATCTATTTTTTATAGACCTTTGAATTCTATTTTTTATAGACCTTTGAATTCTATGTAAGTTTAAAAAGTATTTCCCATCTCAAGATTACAACCCAAATAGTCATTTCTTTGAGTACTTCCACGACTTCAGTTTTCATTAAGTGAACCGTATGAAATTACTAACATTTAACAATTTTGACCTACAGAAATCATCATATGGTTCAATCTAGCACATTTAACTCTTTGATATACTTCAAATTTATTCTGGTGCAAGATATGAGGTCAAGTCCAACTTAATGTTTTTGCAGATGCCACCTCAACTAAAGCTATTTTTTTCCCACTCATTTTTTAAAGTTTTTATTTAAATTCCAGGGACGTCTGGGTGGCTCAGTCAGTTAAGCGTCCAACTTCGGCTCAGGTCATTGATCTCATGGTTCATGGGTTCAAGCCCTGGGTCGGGCTCTGGGCTGATAGCCAGCTCAGAGCCTGGAGCCTGCTTTGGATACTGTATCTCCCTCTCTGACCCTCCTCTGTTCCTGCTGTCTCTCTGTCTCAGAAAAAAAAATCCAGTTAGTTAACATACAGTCTGATATTAGTTTCAGGTGTACACTTCAGTGATTCAACATTTCTATACAACACCTGGTTCTCATCACGACAAGCACATGCCTTAATCCTATTCAACCCATCCCCCGGCACCTCCTCTCTGGTAACCATCAGTTTGTTTTGTATAGTTAAAAATTAGTTTCTTGGCTTGCCTTTCTTTCTCTCTTTTTATTCCCTGTACTCATTTATTTTGTTTCCTAAATCCCACATGAGTGAATTCATACAGTATTTGTCTTTCTCTAACTAACTTATTTCACTTAGCATAATACTCTCTAGATCCATCCATGTCATTGCAATGGCAAGATTTCATTCTTTTTGATGGCTGAGTAATATTCCACTATATATATAACCATTCATTAGTTGATGGATACTTGGGTTGTTTCCATAGGTTGGCTATTGTGGGTAATGCTGTTATAATCACTGGGGCACATGTATCCCTTTGAATTAGTATTTTTGTCTTCTTTGGGTAAACACCTAGTAGTGTGATTGCTGGATCATAGAGTAGTTCTATTTTTAACTATTTGAGGAACCTTCAAACTGTTTTCTAGGGTGGCTGCACCAATTTATATTCCCACCAACAGTGGGAATTTTCATTCATTTTTAATTCCAACTCTCATAAACTAATTTGGCTAATGAGGTTGCATTTGTTTCTAATTTTCAAAACTTTCCCATTGATGTGCCTGCCCATTCAAACTATTGTTTTAATTATTCAGATTTTATATATTTTAATACCTCTTTATTAATTTTGTCAGGATCTTCCTCTCTTTTCTTATATATTTCTCTGTGTGAATTTAGAATTTTCTAGCCTGGTTTCTAAAAAGAAAACAAAAAAACTAATAATCTTGTTTGTGTTTCTATCAAGATCAGTTAGAGTTTATAGATTTAGCTGAGGGTGAATCACCATTTTATGGTATTACATTTTCTGAAGTAGTTTCTTAACCAACTGAGCCACCCAGGTGCCCCCATTTTCTGAAGTAGCTTCTTAACTGTGTCCCATCTCTTCCTTCTCTGATCCGCTACCAACTGACTAATCTGCCTCAAGCACCAGCTTCATTAAATCACATCCCTGGTATTCCCTAATCCACACTTTTCTTGTTTTCATGCATTTTCCCTTCAGAAATCTGCCATGTCCTCTTCTCACCTCTCCATTAACTAAAAGCCTCGATAAATCCACTCATCCATCCAGTTCACATCATCAAGTGAAATCTTGCTCGGCTAGTGTGACCTTCTGTAAAGTCACTGCTCTGTATCACCAGTTGGCACTAAATCATGCATGTCATATTTTTATAAAAATATATTTACCTTGAGTGGCCTAGGTTTTAAAAGCAATAATCAAATATTTAATGGCATTTATATTAAACCCAAATCTCTATGGTTGAAATAATGATGCATACCCAGATTTTTATGACTTTGAGTCTGTAAATGCCTTACCTTCTTGATGTATAGATCACATGTCTCATCCATTCCTTCAATCTGTCAACAAATGTTTATTGTGTGCTTACCACATGCCTGTACTTTGATAGACATTGGATACTTGTATGAATCAGAGTAAGCTAAATAACAAATACCTAATTTCTGTGGCTTACAACCATAAAGATTTATTTTTCCCTCATTATATAACCACCCCACTCAGCTTTGACTCTACTCTAAATCTTCATTTCAGGACTCAGATTAAAAGATCTGCCCTATCTGGGATATGCTGGTTTCGTGGCAAAGTGAGAGGACAATGGTGAAACCATGTAGAAACCCTTAATGCTTCTGCTCAGAAGTGGCACATGACAACTTCACTCATATTATATTGGCCAAAGCAAGACAGATGACTAAGCCTGAGATCAGTGAGACTGGGAACATAATGTTTTGCTAAGAAGTGGTCCTTTAGTGAAAGGGATTGGATATTTTTTTAAATTATTTTTTTCAGACATTGAATATTTTTATCAAATAGCACAATGTAGCACAGCCATACAGTGATGAAAAAGACAGATATAGTACTGATCTCACTGAGCTTACAAACTAGCAGGAAAAAAGGACATTAACCAAATGACACGATTGTGACAAATGCTCCAAATGAGAAGGAGGGGGTGTTAAGAAAAGACAAAAATGGGTAAGCCAATATAGTCTGGATGGTTTAAGAGACTACCTTCCTATCACCACCAAAAGATATTTTATTTTATTTATTTTATTTTTAAATTCTTTCATTTTAAAAAAATGTTTATTTATTTTTGAGAGAGATACAAAGTGTGAGTGGGGAAGGGACAGACAGAGAGGGAGACATAGAATCTGAGCTGTCAGCAGAGAGCCTGACGTGGGGCTCAAACTCCCAAACCTCGAGATTATGACCTGAGCCAAAGTTGGATGCTTAAATGACCCAGCCACCTAGGTCAGGTATTTTAAAATATTTTAAAGTTAATAGAAATGAACTAGGCAGGAGAGAGAGTTGCCTCTTGGTGAAATGCTTCAAATAACGAAGTCAGTCAAAACTCTTGAACATACTAATTTGACCAAGATGAACTAAATTAATATCCTTCTAATTTATAGATTTTCCACATCTAAGTTCAATAAAAATACACTTTTCAAAGGCTCATTACTCCACAATTCCTTATTAATATGTTTTTCCCATATAATAAGTCAGAGATGACTCTATGATTGCATTATGGTGTTGACGTTTTCAGTGGTTTTGAGGGACCCTAACTGGCAATGTATAATTAGGCTGAGATGTACTTTTCTACAAATGGCAACATAGAAGTCTTGATATTTACACTACCTATGTATTTGCCCAATATGTGTAATATAGGTTGTATCTTCCTTGGTCTAAAAATGCAATGCCATTCACAAAAAAAGTTGGTAGTAATTATAGAGCAAGAGAATGGTTTAATCATTTCAAATGGGAATGTACCTTATCCCTAACATGTAATTATTAGACCATTTCCACTTTCATAAGATGATATTATGCTCATTTATTTACAAAGAAATAAATGAGTAAACTATTAATGGTGCTGGGGTCTTAGTCTTGTTTTCCTAATGGATGCTTCAGAAGAGAGCCTTTGTAATTCTGCCTCTATACCATATGTCTTTGTTGACATTAAAATGCTTAGTTCCAAATGAGTTGGCTTCATTCAAGCATCTTAATTCAAGAGTGGATGATTAGATCTTAAGCTAAAAACCTATTAGGATGTAAGCACTTGTATTTTTGAAAGGTATTAAGGGAACATCATAGTGTGGTTGTAGATAAATCCTCCCTATCTAGTGGTGGGCTGGCAAAAATCTCATTTGATCTGCAAACATTACTGCCTAGCTTCATGTCAAAGTTAAGCACAGAATGAGAAATCTGCCAAGTGTTTGCCATATAATCCACAGATTCGATGGTGTCTGTTCTTATTCTTTGTCGGTAGTAGTTTCAGACTGGATCTCTGAAAATACTAAGGACTGAATATCTTTTCCATGCAAAAACCACCCTGAACAAGATTCTGAGCTCCAAGCAAGGAACTCGCCTTAAGAGGACCTCTAAAGTGAATGCCCCAGGGAGGTGGGATTATGCACCCATGAGGGTTCTTAAACAGGCACCATGCAACAAAGCAAGCAGCATGCATAGAAAAGGGACAAATCACATTGCAAATATTTTCAATCACTTTGAGAAAACACGTATGGATCCAGATAAAACCCAATGCTGTGATTATTCCTGCTTTTATTTAACCACATGTGTGGTCCAAACTAATAGGATTCTCCCCTGCTTGCCATTAATTTGCTTTAGTCCCTGTGTAATCCTATCAACAGCAGGGCACAGTGATCTTCATATAGGGAATGGGAAAATCATTTGATAACCATCTGCCTAATGTGTTGGCAGAACTTTAGCTTACAGAGCTACTACCAAGTTGGGACTCCTATCAGGAATAGACATTTCTACTAGGGGACAAGGCAGAATATAAAGTCCCAAGACTGAGATTGTCTAATTCTGTTCTGTCCCACTAGGTCACTCCTGAAGAAAGAAAGACAAGATGAATTAGTCACTATCTAACTTCAAAGGCATGGGCTAGTTTCTCCCTTTTCCCCTCCCTCCTGCCCTTTCGACCTTCTTCCCTCACTTCTTATCTCTTTCTTCTTATTTTTTTTTATGTAAAAAATGCCACAGATACAATGAACCAGTAAAGGTGCACTTTGAAAACTGCATGGAAAAGTTTAGTAGCTCATACCTTTAACTATATACTCCCTTGGTGTTTTCCTTCTTGGTTCACGTCGACTGTTGACAGCTACTTTATTGCTCATTAGAAACACAGATAACCATGAATGAATAAGAAAGAGATGCTTTACATGAACAGGAATGTAAAATGCTGCAAGAAAAATGTCAGATTTATTTCTCAAAGCACTTATTGACTTAAACATCAAAAATAAGAGCAGACCTCCCAAATTAACTTGTATTGATGATACCTCCTAACTGCGTTCTCCTCCATCCCCAAGGAGCATTGAGTATCATAAAGATATTATCTGGTCCAGACATGCAAATTAAAATGGGACCATATGTTCAGAACTTGAAAGAAATAAGGCCATGCTTAAAACACTTAGGCTTCATGAAAATAAAACTTACCATGAAAATCCAAATTAAAAAATTTGAGAACTGAGACCACAATCAGAGAGGGAGGGGGTGGATAATAGAAGCTCCCTTACAAGGGCCACCTGGGTGGCTCAGTTGGTTAAGTATCTGACTCTTGATCTCAGCTCAGGTCTTGATCTCAGGGTTGTGAGTTCAAGCCCTGTGTTGGGCTATGTACTGAGCATGAAGCCTACTTGAAAAATAAAGAAACTTCTTTATAAAAGAAACATCCCCACTAGGATGAGTTTTCATATTCTAACCTACCTGGAAAAAGTGTTGAGTCACTGGAAGTTCATCAAATTTTACAAACTTTAAAATATTATGATACTTATGTGGCAATTGGATATTTGGACACTGGCTCTATTTTTGATGACATTAGCAAACTACTGTCACCTTACACAGTGATATTCTGGGGTGTTTTTTGTTGTTATTTTAGTGGTACTTCTCTTAGAAATACCTACTGAAGAAGTCCTAATATTTTAGAGAAGCATACTAAAATATTTATGAAAAAAATTCTACTGTATCTTTGTTTGATCTGCTTCACAATAATACTGGAAAGAGGAGTGCATGGGTATATAGATAAAACAAGATTGGTTGAGAGTTTATCAATGTTGAAGCTGGATGATGAGCACATTACAGGTTTAGTATATTATTTTGACTATTTTGTATATGTTAAAAATGCTTCAGGGGCACCTGAGTGGCTCAGTTGGTTAAGCATCCAACTCCAGATTTTGGCTCAGGTTATAACCTCACGGTCAGTCATGAGATGAGTCCCGCATTGGGCTTTGTACTGAGCGTGGAGCGTGCTTGGGATTCTCTCTCCCCTCCCTCCCCTCCTCCACTCATGCTCTCTCTTACTCTAAATAAGTAAGGGGTGCCTGAGTGGCTCAGTTGGTCAGGCACCTGACTTTGGCTCAGGTCATTATCTCATGGTTCCTGGGTTCAAGCTCCAGGGTCTGTGCTGACAGCTTGGAGCCTGGAGCCTGCTTCAGATTCCATGTCTCCCTCTCTCTGCCTCTCCCTCAACTCACACACTCTATCTCTCAAAAATAAGTTAAAAAGTTATAATTTTTTAAATAAATAAACATTTTTTTAAAAAAGTGCTTCATAATAAAACTTTAAAAGAGGAAAAAATTATTATAAAATACATCAGATACCTAAAGATGTAATAAATAATAATCTGGTGGAAAATTACCTACCCACTCTCCACTTGAAGAATTAAAACAGAAATGTGGTTGAAAAAATTATAAAGCAACTCTTTTGTTATTACTTCAATTATCTGGCTGCATTTGTGGTGTCCCATTGGGGAGGTAGTGGCTAATGTTGACTTATTCAAACTGGTGATACCTCATATGTGTTCGAGGCCGCTCCAGCTAGTGAGAGAAGGTCTGGATTCAGTCTTCTGTGAGGCAATGTAGTGCCTGTCGTGGATCTGTTGAGCTAACTCAGCCTTGAGAATCACAAACACCTGGATGGAAATCCTTGCTCTACCTATAGTTGTGTGACTTCCGGTAAAGTTCCAAACTTCTCTGAGTCCCATTACTTCATAAAAAAAAATATTTAGTGATGCCAGCCTTGAAAGATTACAGGCAATGTCTGTAAATCCTGTAAATCATCCAGTTGGCATGGAGCAAATAGTAGCTATTTTATTTGACATATTAAATGAAGACATTTGGACGTTTCCTAACTGAAATATGTGAGCATCTCTGATCAAGCAGTTAATAAACACTATGTGTCTAGTTGATAAAAACCAAGTTCAGTTTGCTGTTTATCAAAGGAAAGGGGATCATCATCTTGAAAAAGTTTTCACAGCATCCAGGAGTGGGAAAGACCAAGTTGGGATATTTATAAGCTTGAGGGGTTCTGATTTAAGGTAGGTCATTCCGTGGCAGTATAAGGGGACATTTACATTAAAACCGGGAAAAATTTATCATATTATAAAGATTGGTAGATTGGTAGACAGAGTTGGGAGGATTTCAAAAGGATTCCTGAAGAATGAATCATATTTTGAAGTGATCTCTTGTTCTGAGGAAGGGCTGATGAATGGGGAAAGGATAAATTTGGGTGAATTTCTGGAAATAAAGAGTAAATCATCTGCAATGGCAGGTTTCTGAGCAAAAGTTTTCTGGATAAGTGAAATTAGATTAATGGAGTTGAATTGTAAAGTTATATTAATGCAAACCATAAGCTGAATGGGTATAGATTATTTTTATTTCATTAATAGAAGGGTTCTAAGAAATATTTTTGTTGTCTGTATTTTTATTTTTAGGCCTCAACATGCACAGGGATTATATGAGATAAGAATACATTTCAGCAAAATTACCTTCCTTTATGATCACACTTGCAAGTCACACATTCTCTATTCCTTTTTGTGACCTCATTTGAATGTTTCAGACTGTCCTTAGAATATTATCATAGGGGCGCCTGGGTGGCTCAGTAGGTTGAGCGTCCGACTCTTGATTTTGGCTCAGGTCATGATCTCATGGCCGTGAGATCAAGCCCTGCATTGGGCTCCACACTGGGTGTGGAGTCTGCTTAAGATAGTTTCTCTCCCTTTTCCTGTCCTTCCCACATTTCTTCTCACTCTCCCTCTCTCAAAATAAAAAAAAATAAAAATAAATAAAATAAGAAATTACCAAAAAAAAAAAAGAATATTATTATTACTTTATACCTGTGGTCCTCAACCTTGCCTGCATATTAGAATGACATGGGGAGGTTTTAAAAGTCCCAAAGCCCAGGTCCTACCTCAGGCCAATTAAATCAGAATATCTAGAGGGGGGCCTGGACATCAGTAAGTTTAAACTCTCCCAATGTGCATGTAAGTTTGAGAACCGCAGCTTCAGTGCCTGGCAGGAGAAATAAAAACTTGACTGGAATGGAGAAGACCCTGGTTAGACCCTGACACCAACTACTAACTACTGGAAATTGGAGCGGCTTTCTAGTGCCCTTCAACTTCAGTAGAAATATGAATAATGACAAAAGTGTTGTATATAAGCATCCTGCCCTTTCAGGATCTAGATTCAAATTGTATCACATTTCTCAGGGACTTAAAGTTTCATGGGCAACCTTCATCTTCATCTTTATTTCACTAACTACCATTGCTTTGCTGTCTTCTTGTAGTGTTGATCCTTTATTCTACTCTGGCGTTGACTCCCTTTCTTTGATTTGCATGTGTACTCGGTCATCCCAGCACATCCCCCTCCATACCTCCAGATGCTCATAGAAGCAGATGTAGCTGACTTTGCCTGAGGTTGGGAAGACAGAAGAAGTTTTATGTTGCAGAAACATAAAAACCTTAATGTAGGATCCTAGATAGCAGTTATCTATGGCCTGCAAAGTCCTTTGGCCACTTTGCAGGCTGTAGTTACCAACCCCATCCGCCTTCCTTCTCTCACTCACTCTTCCTTGCCCCTTTCTCAAGAGAAAATAAAAATTCCTACCGTTGTATTATGCAGAATATTCTAGTTATTTCTAGTCTCATCCCCATACTGAGCTTTGGAATTCTATTTGCATATCCAAAACTCATTAAATGTTCTCTGATAAAACAATGAAACATCTATTCCAGGTAGTGTCTTCTCTGTCACCACTACATCCTTTAAGGTAAAGAAAGCACTAGAGAAATGTTAGTGCCACTCTTAGGAGAATAATGACAATCCTTTCCCAATCTCTTAGCACGTATGAACAGTTAAATTAGTTTAGATTTTAAATAAAACAATTATTTTTGCAACAGTAATTTAGTTTCTTAGCTCAAGTAGTAATTATGCCTATTATGGTGAGTGATAAAAAAATATGTAAACTACACAGGTGACAAATCTTCTGGGAAGAATCAGTTTAGTGGAGGCATAAGACAGACTCTTTTTAAGTTTATTTTGTTTATTTTGAGCAGGGGAAGGGGCATAGAGAGGGAGAGAGAGAGAATCCCAAGCAGGCTCCTCTCTGTCAGCATAGAGCCTGGCTCGGGGCTCCAAAGCCACAAACTGTGAGATCATGACCTGAGCAAAAATCAACAATTGGGATGCATAACTGACTGAGCCACCTGGGTGCCTCAAGACAGATTCTTAAGATATTGTTGAGGTATAATACAAGGGACTAATTGTATATCCAGTGAGCTCAGCTTCCACAAATTTATTTCAGTTCATTGACATTTACTTTTCTGAGATCCATATTTTCCAATATTAGATGTATGCAAAGGAGCAGGCTTTTCACAGTCTCATTTGTACTAACACATATGGCCAAACTACAAGTTGTTGCCTTTTTTTTTTACTTTTGGTCAAATTTTCTGACTTCACTGGTCAGAAGACCAGATCATTATGACTTAAAGAATGAATAGAGAGCTTTCATTTCTAGAAGTGGTACCTGGATCAACCCTCCTTCTAAAGACAACTAAAATTCTTGCCTAAAATACATGAAAAACATCAACTTAAATCTATCAATGAATTCTCAAGAAAGGAAGAAACTTAGCCCAGGAAATGAGGCCATTTGTTGAATGAGAGGAACTTGAACTCTTGTTCTCACAACTTACAAGGTCCATGGAATGGGAGATATGTCCCAGGGCTTACCAAGGTGGAGAGTTCAAATCTCATATCCCAAACAACTATACCCTCAGAGTAAAAATAATGTAGAAGCAACACTACCACTTCTCTTTACTCCCACCCTCAGTCAAGAAAATATACTGTTTATAACTGTGATACTGAGCAAAGGTGAAAAAAAGAAAAAGAAGTCACTATTGAGAACTTGGACCTAGAGCTCATATCAGGTTTATAACCTGAATTCATACTCCTTAAGTTATCTGCAAAACCTCAAGCCAAGAATTCAGTTGAGAGTGACTCCAGACTAGTCATGTCACAAAGTTCATGGTAGAAACAAATGTAGATCCCCACTAAAGAACATATATTTCCAAGTCCCAAAGAATTTTCAAACACAATTCCAAGAATAATGAGCAGACCAACATAAAAATTAACTAAATACAGAAGGAAATAAAGCACCATGAGCACGAATTAAAAGAAAGAAACAAAACACCCACATATACAAAACATATACAGACTCATAAGGACTTCAGATCATGAGAGATTCAGACACACACAATAAAAAAATGTTTAATAGTAAGTGACAAACTTGGAAATATGGGTAAGAAACAAACTGTAAAATAAGATGAAGCAGGTTTCTAAAGAGCCAAATTGAACTTCTGGAAACAAAGTATAAAACTCTTAAAAAACTCAATGAAATAGGGAATTACTGCTGGTTTTCTTAGGTGTGGTAATAGTGGTAGTTCTCCACCAAAAAATACATATTCTTGTCAATTAGAGATCAGTGCCAAGAAATTTTCAGATCAAATGTCATCTCAGAGAAATTACATGCTTCCCAGGAATTGCTTTAAGATGCTCTAAGAAAAACATGTTTACTGATTGTATGTGGAGAAATATTAAATAAGAATGTTAAAATGCTAATAATCTTTGAAACTGAGTAATGGGCATGGAGAGTTTTTCTTTATTCCATTCCCTCTACTCCTGCATATGTCTGAAAAATTATATAACAATAAGTTTGTTTAAGAGACAAGGAGTGCATTTACTTCACTATTGTGGGCCCCAGTGTTTTTGTTATGTCTTTTTAAAAAAATGTTTATTTATTTATTTTTATTTTTATTTATTTATTTATTTTTTAAATATTTTTTATTTATTTCTAGGAGAGAGAGGGAGAGAGACAGCGTGAGCAGGGGAGGGTCAGAGAGAGAGGAGTCACAGACTGAAACAGGCTCCAGGCTCTGAGCTGGCAGTCAGCACAGAGCCCGACGTGGGGCCCGAACCCATGAACCGCGAGATCACGACCTAAGCGAAAGTCAGACGCTCAACCGGCTAAGCACCCAGGCGCCCCTATTTTTATTTTTTTAATGTGTATTTATTTTTGAGAGAGACAGAGAGACAGAACACAGCGGGGGAGGGGCAGAGGGACAGAGAGACACAGAATCCAAAGCAGGCTCCAGGCTCTGAGCTGTCAGCACAGAGCCTGATGTGGGGCTCAAACTCATGAACCACTGAGCCAAAGTCGGACGCTTAACCAACTGAGCCACCCAGGTGCCCCTATTGTGTCTTTTAAATTAGTTTTTTAAATATGATTTTTTAAATGTGTGGTTATCTTAAGTAATTTCAAGTTGTATTACTACAGGTATAATATATGTAGAAATATTTACAAGCTGATACAGACTATAAATAGGTGCTGTATTAGGAAAAAAAGTGAAATGGGTAGGTTTGACAGTAGATTAACAAAAGGAAAGTTAGTGCACTGTAGAAACTGAAATAGCCACCTCTAGAAATTATCCAGGAAGATGCACAGAATAACAAAACAATAGAAAGATCAAATGGAGACAAAGTGACATGGGGCATGTAATGAGAAGGTGTGCTGTTGGGAGTCCTAGAAAAATAGCAGCATATGAAGGAAGCAGCCATAGTTTTTGAAGACATCACAGCTAGGGATTTTCCAGAATTCATGAAATGTACCAACCCACAGGTTCAGAAGCCCAACTAATCCCAAATGATATAATTAAAAAGAAATTTGTACCTGGATACATTATAGTGAAACCAAAACAGAAAGAAAACATAACCAATAAAGCCAAGACCAAAATGAGGAAAGACCTTGGAAGGAGACAGGTAGCAAAGGTATGTTCTTTAGAGAAACAAGTTTGAGACTTCCCTTCCCAGTAATGAAAGCCAGAAGGGAATGAAACAGTGTGTCCAATCTGCTGAGTAAAAGAGCAATCTGGGATTCTATGCCTAGAGAAAATGTACTTCAGAAATGAAGATTAAATCAAGACATTTCAGACTAGCAAACTCTCTAATGGCAATGCTAAAAGACATTCTTTGGCTATCAGGAAAATGTTCCCAAATCATACATGAATCTGGGATGCAAAAAGGAAAGAAGAGCACAGAAAGTGGTAAATATGTAAGCAAATAGAAATAATTATGGACTATGTAAAAAAGTAAGTAATGTAAGGCCAATCTCACTCAAGAACACAGCATATAAATCCTAAGGAAAATCTTAGAAAACCATACCAGCTCTGCCCCAAACGGAAAATAGATCCTGGTGTACTTTAGGAATGCAAGGTTGGTTTAATATTTGAAAATTAGTGTACACACTGACAGATTAAAAGAAAAATTGTATAGGGGCCCCTAGGTGGCTCAGTGGGTTAAGCGTCTGACTTTGGCTCAGGTCATGATCTCACGGTTCATGGGTTCAAGCCCTGCATTGGGCTCTGTGCTTACAGCTAGCTCAGAGCCTGGAGCTTCTCTTTGGATTCTCTGTCTCTCTTTCTCTGACCCTCCCCCTCTTGCACTGTCTCTCTCTCTCTCTCTCTCTGTCTCAAAAATAAATTAAAAAAAAACATAAAAAATTAAAAAGAAAAGAAAAATAGTCTCATCACTTCAATAGATACCAAAAAGGTTTGCTAAAATTGAGTATTCATTTTATGATCTAAATGCTAACAATGATAAAATATTTTCATGTAAATGGGCAGTAGAGGATTGCCCCGTCAACCTGATAAAAGGTATCTATAAAATCTTAAAGTAAATGTTATATTTCATAATAGATTAAGATGTTAAAAGATTAAGATTAGGAAAAAGACAAGACTATCAGCTACCACTCCTTTTATTCAAACTTGCACAGCACAATAAAACAAGGAAAAGAAATGGAAAAAAGAAAACTTATCAAATCTGTCAATATTTGCACATGATAGTGGAAGCATGAATATAGAAAATCCAAAAAACTTATAGGTTAATTGTTAGAAGATGAGAGGGTTTGGCAAGCCTGCCAGATAGAAACCAATGGAAAAATCAACTACAGTCCTGAATACCAGCGTCAGATATTTCAGACAAACGGACATATGGCACTACAAATGAACTATCTACAGCTACATGCAGAGATGAATTGCTTCATTTACGTAAAGTTTAAAGGCGAACACAATCAATTTATGATTGCAGAATGCACACATAGGTAGTAGGGCCATAAAAAAGAACAAGGGAATGATTACCGCAAAAATGAAGATGTTGGTATCTTTGGGAGAAGGCAGAGAGCATACAGGAAGGGCTTACACAATTCTAGCAATGCATGCTTTTTGACTTTGTTGAACTTACATTCAGCTTTTAATTATTAATACTGGCCATGTGTTTTTATACTCTTCTGACATATTTCACAATTTTTAAAAAGTTAAAGAGCAAATGGCAATAAGAACAAAACAAAGTAAATATCAAATGTCTGCATGAGGAAATGGTAGCTGTAGCATCTACATTTTTCCAACATCTGATCATGATGAGGCAGGAGGCTGATAATGCCTTCAGGGATAATTCACCCTTATTTGGTCAGAGTTTCAACAGTTACCAATCTGCTTATGACTTCCAAAACTCTGTTTCTTTTTTTAAAAAAAATTTTATTTACTCTTGAGAGAAAGAGCGCAAGCAGTGGAGGGGCAGAGAGAGAGACACAGAGAATCACAGCACAGAGCCCGATACAGGGCTCGAACTCACAAACTGTGAGATTGTGACCTGAGCCAAAGTCAGATGCTTAATCCACTGGGGCCCCCAGGGGCCCCCAAACTCTATTTTTATTGCTTCCTGTCACCCATGTATCAATCTCTTCTAGAAACTGCCATCTAGGCATTGCCACTCAAATGACCTACTGTCTCCTGAAACTATGAGTCTGGTTTGACACCTATCTTGAGTTTGTGAATATTCTTCTTTAATTTTTTTTTTTAAGGTTTTTATTTATTTCTAGGAGAGAGAGAGAGAGAGACAGCGTGAGCAGGGGAGGGTCAGAGAGAGAGGGAGTCACAGACTGAAACAGGCTCCAGGCTCTGAGCTGGCAGTCAGCACAGAGCCCGACGCGGGGCACGAACCCACGAACCGCGAGATCATGACCTAAGTGAAAGTCGGACGCTTAACCGACTAAGCCACCCAGGCGCCCCTTGAGTTTGTGAATATTCTTCTTAATGTACACATTCTCATTAGGTGAGTTCAGCCATTGCCCTGGTTTTAATACCATCTATATGCTGCATTCCCAAACATCTTGTTTCAAATCTAAGTTTCTGTTGTGAGTTCCAGGTTCATATACCCAATTGCCTAGCTGATGTCTCAATTTGGCTATTGCATTGATATCTCAAACCCACACACTGATGAGTGGCATGAAAATCAAAGGCATGTTGGCAAATGGCAAATAGTTTTGTTTTGCTGGTCTTAGGTGTGGAGGACTGGACAGAGATATAGAGAATGTAACTAGAAAACTGCTTTGGGAACATACACTGAAGAACCTCTGGTGTTTTGCTTTGGAGTTTGGCCCTCGTGGACAATGGGAAGTCACATGGGGATTTTTATTTTCTGTTTCCCTCCCATCCCTCAGAAGGGACCAGCACCACTGTCACCTTCTAGACTCAAGAACCGTGGGATCAGTTCATGTTATGTATCGCTTGATATTGTCCCAAGTACATTTTTTGCTCATTCTTATTGAATCCTCACATCCTCCTGTGGAAGGCATGATCAGTGACCCCTTTTTCAGAGTAGGAAGCCAATATGATCAGATATCCAGGTTTCTCTGTGATAAGACACAGGAATTTCAGCGGGAAGAAAGTCAGGAAATATCATCCCATGGGACACAGCCCTGCATAAATGGTATAGTAGTGGAGTGTACTGGTTGAACAGGTGGGATCCAGAGTCAGTCCCAGAGGTTCAAATCCCAGATCCGGCAGCTCAGGCTGTGTGGTCCTGAGCAAATTCTTTAACAAACCCTGCACCTTGGTCCAATGGGGAAAATTGGTAAACACCTAAGGTTCTCCCTGAGGCATAAATGAGCGAATTCCTGTGAAATGCTTAGCACGGTGCCTGCTGGATTACTATGTGCTCAACAAATAGCCATTTTACAAAATGATCCATGCAACATGACAAGGGAGTGGAGAAGCCCTGAAGTAATGATGAGGGTGATGCAATCATCATTGTCTGCCTAGTATACAGTTGCACAGTAAAAGTACTGTGCAAAAGTTCTATACTGAATGTATTGTGGTATTTAATGGTCTCTAGCTGTCCAGGAGTGAAGGATGCAAGCATCTGCTGCTTGTTCCACAGGCAAACATTGCTTCCAGGGCCCATCCAGTCATCACTGGGGAAGGTCCTCTCCCCAGGACAAGTTATCTTAACCCCCTAAGAAGCTCTTTGTGGTAGTAACAAGGATTTGAGCCATCTCAAATCTTTGCTTTGCAGGCAAGCAAAAAGAGAAAGAATTGGGGGTTATATGCAACAGGGAATGAATCAGTTAAAAGCTCAGAAAGTAAAGCATGACTTTCGAGATAGATGGCGCCCACATACTTTGAACTTTAAATTCACTGCATAAGGTTTCACTATAAGCAAGTTCACCATAAAGGGATTTCATGACACAAGTCACAAGTAAAGGAATGCAATCACCATCCTGCATTTTAAAAATGCAATTAAAATTGGTGCAGACCCACTGTGCCTTGCCAAACCCTGCTTTAAATAACAGTTTGGAGAATCACAAACTTCAATTACTTTTGGCAATGCCTTGGTTTTCCATGAGGCATGATAGGTTATTAAATGTCGTAACTATTTAGCTTGCTAATGAATAGTTTATCCTACATTCAATTAGGTGGATTTTTCCTTCTCTCTCTCTCTCTCTCTCTCTCTCTCCTTCTCCCCCTCTCTTTTTCAGCCTTCTCAAAGAATTGATGATAATTAAGGGAAAGCTGTCAGGGGGCCAGGTTTTTCATCCAAGATATCTTTACCGTTCTAGGGTTACCTAGGGTAGAATCTGGCTCCATCTTGTAAACTTAATATCTATCTTCAACATCAGTGGTGCCTATAAGAATGATGATAATAGGGGTACCTGGGTGACTCAGTCAGTTAAGTGTCCAACTTTGGCTCAGGTCATGATCTCATGGGTGGTGAGTTCAAGCCCCGCATCAGGCTCTGTGCTGACAGCTCAGAGCCTGGAACCTGCTTTGGATTCTATGTCTCCCTCTCTATCTTCCCCTCCCCAGATCGTGCTCTCTCTCTCTCTCAAAAATAAACAATAAATTTTTTTTTGAAAAAAAGAATGATGATAATAGTAAGAATAATTGTAGTTGTATGTTCTATGCATCACCTTTCAAACCATTTTGAATACTTCACATTTTTCTTTAAGACCTTTATGTAGTAGATAAGGAGAAGATTTATTATTCTTTTTAAAGTCATTGAGACAAATTGAAAAAAAATCAGAAAAAAAAATCAAATGTCCTCAAATTATAAACTTCATCATGAGTAAAGCAGAACCAAACATGAGCAGGTAGTGTAGTACTTATTCCATCAGGTTATTCAACTCCTTCATTTCTCTTTCTCTTTCTCTTTCTCAAGTGACTGAAGAATTGATATCAGAGGATGCTAATAGTATTTCCACATATTTTTAATTTCCATATTGCTGAGGTCTGATCAGGTGAATAGCAGGTCCCTTTCTGATCTGTGATGTGCTTGTTTATTTTATGGACCCACTTCAATCAGGAGAGATGGTGGCCCCAAAGATTATTGACATTCATGGAGGTCTGAACTAGACATGGAAGGACCCTAGGCAATTCAACAGAAGTGTACCTGTGAGATATATTTCAGGAAAAGCAAAATTAAACTCATCAATAAAACCAAATGCCTCAAGATAAGAAAAGAGCTCTAAAATATTTAGCAGCTCATTCTGAAGCTCTAAACTCCAGACTTTGGAGCTGAGATTCACACACGGGCCAAGTTAATTTTTTAATCTAGGTGGCCTGTGCTCTGTACCAGGCACAAGGTTAAGTATGTGGGAGGTAGATAGCTGAGTTAGATAGAGTCCACTCCTTTGGAGACATCTGTGGCCATAGATTTCCCCCAACCCCACCCCAACTTGGCCAGGTACCTCATATGTGTAAGAGCACAGTCACTTGAAAAGCAAATTTGTCATCGCCGCTACAAGAGAAAGATATAGACAGAGAGCAGGTCCAACCGGTGAGCCAAGTACCTGGATCCTTCTATACAGAAGGGCTTGAAGGGGATTTCTCCTGGTTCCTATCTGTCTCAACCACACCTGCTCCCTCCAACTCCCATCCCAAACCCCTCTCCACCCGTGCCCACACTTGTCTCCTGACTAAATTGACTCCAATATCGGCCCCTTTAGGGCAGAAGGGACAACATGACAACTTGAAACCGAAGCACACAGTCTCCACTTGTGAGCCTTCTTGATTCTTACGCTGTGTTTCTGCCTCTCTACTTACGCTTAACATGTGTCCTAGTCATGTCCCTCGCTCTGGGCTCGGGGCCACCTGTCCAGACTCTGAGCTTTTCTTCCCTCTGGCAACCAGCTATAGCCCACTAGCGCTGGTGCCACATACTGTCATAAACAGAGTCCAGTCGATGAACCTCAGGCCACCTCTGTGTCCTGGCATATACTTGTTCTTCTGACAACTCCTCAGCCTGGCCAGAAGCTCAGAGCAGCTTTCTGTCATATCTGGTTTGACCAAACTAGTACTCGTATTTATTAAGCACTTACTACCTCCTGGGCACTCTTTTAAAAAGTGTGTGCTCTTTTAACCCTCAGAACAATTCTATCAGGTAGGCATCATTCTTTATCATCATCCCCTTTTAGAAGGAAACTTGAGCAGAGAGATTAAGTCATTTGTCTAAGGCTATCAAGTCCCAGAACTTCCAGGAGCCTATGCAGAAGCTTCTTAAAGAAAAGTAGCTTCACGGTGATTGGTTAGAACCCTCGCGGCCATAAATCCAAAACGCTAACTGTTCCCAGACCTGCCAACACTTCCCTTTCTTAAAACCTCAGCTTCCTGATGTAATGGGGAGAGAAAATGTGGTCATGGGGCATTCCCTGGTTCTCCTCTAGTGGATGATCCTGCTCTCCACCCCCCATTGCTCAGGGGGTCCCGGTTGCCACCACCTCTCCGAGATGCGGAGCGGTAATTCGCCGCCGCCCCAGGCCTTCAGCTGTTCTGGGGCTCCGAGTTATTGCACATTATCATTAATGCATCAGCCCCCCTCGTAAGGTTTCCAAATAGAGGTCTGGCCCGCCAGATCGTAAAGGTTAGGCCTACGTATTCCGGAGGGCTGTGTCAGATGAGGAATTCTATTAGAAAGCTTTGCATCTGGAGTTTTCTAATGGTGCCTCCAGGCAAAAAAAATTAGAATTAAACCAACAACCAACACCCCCTCCCCCACCCCCGCCCCCACCGTTCCAGCTTTCCCCCACAGCAAGATTTCTGACTTGGTTAAATAGAATTCATTAATAAGCAAGGGGGGAAAAGCACCCCAGGCAGTTTACTCTTAAAAATGTAAACTGTTAAAACATTTTGCGGTTACAAGCATTCTGAAAATAATGCGTTTTCTCTCGTGTTTTGAGATTTCTTAGAATCAAAGATTTTTCCGATGCATGCAGGCAACACGGAGATGGTGAAGTGGAAGACCGTTTCTCGCTTAGCGTTCCTTACGGTAAAGGTTATGTGTCTGAAGTTTGAGATCTAAAATCGCGGCTACCATTTACTTGGACTCCCTCTGTTTTCAGCTATCTTCTTTATCCCCCTAAAAATATTCCCAAAGGCATGTATGAGCAAGCCTTGGTTCCCTCGCACATACCAAATTCCGCTAAATGTACTAGATGGGTCCAGCTTTTCCCTCTTTCCCTCTTTCCTCTTCCTCTCTTTCTGTCTCTCTGTCTTGCTGTCTATCTCTTTCTTTCTTTCTTTCTTTCTTTCTTTCTTTCTTTCTTTCTTTCTTTCTCTTTCTTTCTTTCTTTCTTTCTGTCTCTCTCTCTCTCTCTCTCTCTCACACACACACACACACACACACACACACACATACACAGACATACACACACAGACACACACACAGACACACACAGCTTACAGGGCTGGGAATGAGGTAGTAGCAAGATCCCAAGAAATAAATGGTTTTAAGGTCCCTATAAGGTCATAGCCGGCCGGGCCCCAGCTGGAAACAGGGCTCTGGGGGGAGGGGACAGAGGAGCCGTCTTTGCAGGGGGGTTCCCAACCTGTCTTTGTCTGAAAACTGGGCACTGGGCCAGCCCCACCCCGGCGGATTGCGGCTCTTGGCCTCCAGCCCGGCGCTGGGTCTGACTGTCATTTCCCTACCCCCAGTGAGGCAGAAGGCAAGCTGAGAAGAGGGATGAGGAGGCGCACACAGAGCGTGGCCTGGGAAAAGAGTCAGGAGTAGCGACACTGAGGCAGGACTCAGCTGGGGCGGTGGGAGCCTCGACCGCTCCCGGGCCCGCTGTCAGCCCCCGCTTCCCTGTTAGAACCCACCGTGGAAAATCCGGGAGAGTAATGACTCCATCAGGAGGAGAATCTCGTCGTCAGGCCGCGGACGGAGAGGCGGGAAGTCTGATGCTCCTTCACGCCGAACAATGTGATGCTGGTGGGCATCGGCCTTAGAAAAAGAAAGAATTCCTGAAAAGAGAAGGCCACAGCTCCTTTGAAAACGAATTCTGTAGCTAAATGCCCCTCACAGGCAAGAAATTCTTCTCTACACCCGACTTGAATCAAGAGACCGATCCCTATGTGTTCAAAATATGTTACCATAGGCAGGGAAACAAAGCTGACAATATTTAGGAGGTGACAGAAAGGACAGCTTCTGTGGACTTAGGAAAAAACATAAAGGACAGCTCTACTAGCTATAGGACTCCCTTGTGACTGACTTTCTCTTCCTTCAAAATTTTTACATTTGTCTCTGGTTTTGAATCTAGTCCAATTTCCATTACCTTACTGATGAAGAAACAGAGACCCAGAGAAATCTAGTGACCAGCCCAAGGTCACACAGGTAAAAGGGTTGGAGAAAGGACTTGAATTCAGACCAAGCAGCAGCTTCTTCTGCTGCTCCTTCTGCTTCTGCTTCTTCTCTCACACACTCTCTCTCTTCCTAATCATCTTTCTCTCTCCCTCACCATCTCTCTCTCTCTTTCTCTCCCCAACAAGTACCATAACTTCACCGCCTTTCTGTACTTCAACAGAATCTTTAAGCAATATATTTATATATGTATTCCCTTCTATGACACTAATTCATATATTCTGTTTATTCATTTGTTATTCATCCCTCTCTCTCTCTCACTAGACTATAAATTACATGAAGTCATGATACATGCCTCTCTTGTTCTGTGTTGAATACTAAGGATCCAGAACAATGACTGGACTACAGTAAATCTCGAACAACTATTCATGAATATTATATTAGTGGCAGAGTGATAACATTGGTGTTGACTTAGTAAGGTCAGAAAAAAATAATCAGGTGGTAGATTGCAAAGAAGTTGTAAATGCCATCAGGAACCATATTTTGATTCCATCAACCCCTTTCAAGTTCCTTGTAGGTGTTGGTGGAAGAAATATTCCCCTAGAAGACAGTGACTAGGCAGGAGAAAATCCTGGTAGTTGTTCAAAAGCCCATCCACTTTAATAGGCATGAATATTTGGGGCACCTCAGTGACTCAGTTGGTTAAGCAGCAGGCTCAGGTCACGATCTCACAGTTTGAGCCCCACACTGGGCTCTGTGCTGTCAACATGGGGCCTGCTTGGGATTCTCTCTCTCCCCCTCTCTCTGCCCCTCCTGGGCTCCCTCTACCCCTCCCACACTCTAGCACTTGGTATCTCTCAAAATACATAAATGAACTTTAAAAAAAATAGTCACAAATATCACAGAGTCTATCCACAAGGTAACTGACATCATCAACTAAAGGAGAAGCCTATAGCTGTGTCCAGTACTTTTGTAGCAGGGTGGATAGAGCCATGTGACCAGTTCTAGCCAATGAGTTGTGAGAAGAGCTTTCCAACGCTTGTTCAGACACTCTAGAGATCTCCTTCTGTTTGCAAAGCAGTAAGTAGTTTTCCCTTTGTCTGGGTCCCTGAGTGAGGAGACACAGAACAGGGCCCTGCAGTGAACAGAATACAAGTAAGGGGGAACCCTTCCTAATTTAAGCCACTAAGATGTGGTTGTTGTCACACAGTATAACCTAGCCTGACAGATACCATGTGGGGGATAGTTTAAGGGAGTGTGATGACTGTGGCACCTCATAACCTTAAATATGATACTTTGACAAGAAAGTTATTCCCTTTTCAAATCACTTTCAGTCGTTCAGATGAGAAGAAGCCTCAATGAGAGGTCACTGTGTCTTCAACAACTCTGCTCTGTGACTTACTTCCCTTTTTAACACAGAACTGGGCTGGGGCTCAGAGCTTAGAGTATGTAGCTAGAATTTAACTTTACTGTTTCATTTTTACATATTATATCACCAGGACCTCTATTTATGGAATGTGATACTGTGTGTTTTAAATACATGGAATGTTAAACATTTTCCTTTGAAAAAGTATTTATTTAAGTAATAATATAACTAAGATTTCTAGAGTGCTGACAGCCTTCTGTTAAGTTTTTTTGGCATGTAAGGACTTATTTAATCCTTGTAACAATCCTATGAAGTAGGTACTATTGTTAATTCCATTTTACAGATGAGAAAATTGAGACACAGAGGTCAGATAAGCAGCCTAAGCTCCTCCAGTTAGTAAGGGACAGAGCCACAATTAGAATCTGGACAATCAGCTGCTACAATTTGTACCCTGTGAGTTGATATCTTAAAAATATTTCCCTTATTGTTTACTCAGTACATAGCAAAACTTGTAAGTGCGGTAAACACCTGACAGTCCTTTAGGGAACTGCTCTTTGCCACCCAGGAGATTTGCTTTGCCCCACTCCCCTCACCATGAGTGACCTCTCACCAGGTTCACCAACCTGCTTCTGGTCTAGCCAGAGAGCACTTGGCCCTGGATCCTCCACAGATGGGTGGGGGTCAGGAACTTGGGGCAGTACTCTTGCATGTGGCCATGGAAGGAAACTGGATTTGGGAGAATTTGAAGGAAGATAGAAGATGGAAGGGGCTAGAGATGACCAGAGGGGAGGGGCTGGTGACCCTTTGGGCCTCAAGCTTTCATCTTCAGAAATATCCTCCTTCCAGAATCACGGGAACTATTGCACCCACTCAACAGATGGATGAGGTTCTTGTCACCTATACACAGTGCCAGCCTTCCCCCTCTGCACCCAGGTCCTCTCTGTGTAGAGGATTTCAAGGGGACACGGTGATAATAATCCATCGCTTAGAAATAGGTTTTTCTGTGTGCTTTCTTGTAAAGTTTTCAGCCCTTGAAATATCTTGTGTGGACTCCTTTAATTATCATAATAAGGAAATTTATTAAAAATTTCCCCTCAAAACTTATTGAGCATGGAACACTCCAGTTTCTTTGTGTGGTAAACTGCTAAGGATTATTTTCCTTCAGATTATTGGGGGTTTAAAACCTATATATTCAGGGGAAAAAGTAGCTTTTAGGGATCAATGAGTTTGACATTGATCAATGTATAGTCATCCTGGCTTCCTCTAATAGGAAAAACAAGACTTTCCGATTGCCGCCAGTCCTCAGACCATTTTGTTGTTGCCGTATGTTTTATGGCTGTGCTGCCCAAGCACATGGCATTCAGACTGGTGGAAGAGAAATCACAAAAGAGGCTCCTGATTCATAAGCCATTCGTGGCAACATAATTGGTAGGGAGGCAGTTGGGGGTGAGAATCTATATCCATTATTGGTTAAAAGTAGGAAGCATGAGTCAACAGACCAGCTTCTCTTTGTCCTGTTACTTTCAGCAGGAGGGTGAATCTTACCTTCTACAATTTTCCCAATGCTGGTTTCACATTCTGGCACTCTCTTATTGCTCCTGTGCATCATGAGAGATTACAGAGACACGGCTCCTCCTTCCCAGTGTTAAGAAAATGTGCATATTTAGGCAATAGATGGCAGTGTTTCCACAAATTTTAATAGTGCAGTAGCTCTTGAAGGAAGCTGAGTGCTCAGCTCTCCTGTAGCGCGCCGTGATCGTATAGTGGTTAGTACTCTGCGTTGTGGCCGCAGCAACCTCGGTTCGAATCCGAGTCACGGCAGGAGGGGAGGAGGCTTTTGAAAGAGAACAGCACTGGCCCCGAGTTGTCCCATGTCCAGCCAACATTTTGCAACCAGACCCAGAATGATGGAAATCAATAAAACGGAAACCACTGCAAATATTTTAAACTTTAGAGAGATGGCATACGCGGGGTGGCTTTATTAATGCACTAATCCTGTTGCAAGCGTGTTGTGTGTGGTTTTTTTTATTTGCACTGACGGATAATATGATAAAACTGGAGTGTAGTGGGCATGTAATTATTATTAATTACAACTACTTAAGCTCTGCTTTGAGCAGACTCGTCAAGTCTGCTTGCTTTTGAGCCTTGCCAGGGCTGTACAGTAATAACAAGCCTGAATTATTTGGAAAGATGTCAGCAGTAGATGTGGAAATCCTGTTTAACCAGGCATGAATTGTTGTTAGGAGGTTTTTTTTTCAGGATGACAGAGAGAAAATGAACTGTCCCTTATCTGTAATTGCAGGAAACATTTTGTTTCTATGATATGAACTGGCTGTAATTTAACTTTCCTGCATCATTGGATAATGTAAGAAGCCAGTTGTTCAAAACGAAATTCTCTGAAGTGGGCATTTGGGTCTGATAAAGGGCATATTATAAGTAGACAATGGGACTCAAGCAATAAATAATGTCCATATATGGTGAAACTTTTTAAATGACATTTTCCAAAAGACTGGGGTTTGTATTATAAATGGCTAAATGTTGAATTAATGTGAGTAACACGGCTTTAATGGGCCTTTCTCCAGGACTTAAAAACAGGAACAATACAGCCTGAAAATGTCAAATATAAGTATGTTATAATGAGGTTTACTGCTCTAAAATTATAGCCCACCATGTTTTAAATAAGGGATCACTTGAAGGCGCTTTTAATGGTTCTAGCCCTTGTTTCATGGATGGCGTAGCAAAACTCATGTTTGTTATTTATATAGTACTAAAAAAATGTCAAATAAAAATATGTACTGAGGGTAGGCACAAAACCTATTCAGTTTTTTCACAGTCACTGAACCTTTACGAATGATATTCTAAAAAAATTGCCATAAAAAATCACCACCCTTCCAAAAAAGAGCAATTTCTGCTTGATTATGTGTCCAGAAAGATGGGCCTCAGAGAAAGATGTGAGAAAAATATGTTCTTTATTTCCTCCACGACTCAATTTCGAGATTGTTTTCTACTCTGAAGTTTCTTCTTCCTATGACTTATTCCCCATTTCCCACTCCCTTCCCTTATTCCTCACAAACTCTGCCCCTTCTTCCCCAGATGGCCTAGGCTGGGCTCTGCCTCAAGTCTGCAAGGCCTTCTCAGCTCACTGGCACTAAGGATGCTTCTAAGAAGACAGACGAATTTCAAGTGTTCTTTAGTTGAAAAGAGAATAAGCCAGTACAAGGTTATATGTCTTCTATCAGGAGACTTATATGTATAAACAATCATTTGAAGGAGATTGTGTCAGTCAGAACTCAGTGGTTGCAAGTGACAGAGACTCAACATGTACCGATTTAAAGAAAGAGATGTGCCCAGTCATTGATACAAGGAGGCTTCAGAATCATTGAAATCGTGTTATTGAAAATGAGTGGAATACACTCCATCTCATCCCACATTTCTTTCTGAATGTTGCCTTTTATCTTCTCAAACTATTACATGGCTGGAAACATGACAGCCAGCAGCAATTCCTGCTCTTTATATCTTGTAGCATCGTTGCCTGCAAGACAGCCCCTTAGTTACTGTTCCAAAAATCTTAGAGAAGGATTTGATTGGCTTTGTTTGGGTCAGATGGCCAACACTGGACCAATCAGCTATGTCTGTGGGGATGGAGCCCAGAGAGCCTTTCCCTTGTCTTGAGGTCAGTCTCAAAGTGAGAGAATTGGCAGCCCAGAAGCCACTTGGGTTATCTCCCTGAAAAACTTGATTCATTGCATTACTGGAGTATACCATTTGGTGGCTGTCTACTTCCACAAACCCATGTATTCAGTTCCCAAACTATTAACATCTTTACTGCCTTGCAAAAAATAAAAAGCAGTCGGGGTTGGGGACAGTGGTCAGAATATGACAGTTAGTCTGGACCCCACTTGGAGCTCAGGGACACAGTCAGAGCACCTACTTGAACAAAGAGCACTTCGTGTTCTCTCTCTCTATCTCTGCTCAAATGGGGACTTCTTGCTCTGGATGACTTTGCCAACAGACATACACCTGAACTTGGGCAAGTTATCTGAGCTCTCAGAATTTCAAAAAGCAGGGGGTGTTAATGCAAGAATTAAAAGGGTAATGTACAAGGAACCTCACAAAAAAACAGTACAGAGGTTAATAACAGAAAGGCAACATTGGCACTTAAGAAGGATACAACAGATAGTATTTGTTCTTCCTATTCGAAGGCTGCATGGTGCCCTCATCCTCCATCCAGTGTCCATTGGCAGAAGCTCTAGAATGAGACTTTCATTAGAGAAAAGACTCCTCGCCATGGGTTTCAGAAGTTTAAAGAAAGTGACTGAGTAGACTCACAACCAGAGGTAGCACTAGACAGATCCATTGAGTGACCATATCCTGTCCAAGTTGGCCACCCTGGTTCACTCCCTCTTCACATGGTTACCGTGACCGTGGGTCATAAAAATCAAGGGTTGTTGTCATCAACAAAGCATTTGTTGATATTGGGTTTCCTATCTGTTTTTCTTACTGATGTTTAAATATTTTGAGCTTTTGTTCTAAAACTAACTTTATATCAAGTTGATTCTCAGAAATGCTAGAGCCTGAATTGTCAGAGGAAATTAATTCTAATGTTTAATTATATTAACTCTGAGACAATAATTTCTCTCAACTTTTTTAATGTTTTATTTATTTTTGAGAGAGAGAGAGAGCAAGTGGCGGGAGGCAGAGATAGTGGGAGACACAGAATCCTAAGCAGGCTCCAGGCTCTGAGCTGTCAGCCCAGAGCCCAAGGCAGGGCTTAAACCCAAAAAGCATGAGATCATAACGTGAAGTGAAGTTGGATGCTTTAACAGACTGAACCACTCAGGCGGCCCTGTTTTTAACTTTTTAAAAGCATTTTACAAAGATGGCAACAGACTCCACTATTGTTTTCACACTCACATTATCTACATTTTATACCAAAGCTGATGACCATTTGGTGACTCTGATATAATCTTTCAAAGATTGTCTCTCTACCATGTTAACTATAAGCATTTCAGGGCAAAGATGAGCCACTCACAACTGGATTCCTTAACAATTTTTTTAAACATTAATGATGAGATATTAGGATACTAACAGAATTCTTGTTGAGCACATGGCTTTGACAGCAGTGGTTTTCACCAATCAGTGATATTGTTACCCCTAGATTTGTTTCTACAAATTGTAAGATCAGTTACTCATTAAAAATTCAGGAAACCTTTTTCTTCTCATCTTGGGAGTCAACAAAAATAGCAAAAGGAAGTCTTAATTCTCTGTATAACTTATTACTCTGTCACTCATGTTGGTGTAGCTGCAGTGATCTATTAGAGTTTGCTGAAGCAAAAGATTTTACTTATGTAGGTGTAACTGAGTAAATTAAAATTCAGGGCTCTTGGGTGGCTCAGTCAGTTAAGCATCTGACTTTGGCTCAAGTCATGATCTCACGGTTCGTGACTTCAAGCCCCACATCAGGCTCTCTGCTATCAGCATAAGGCCAACTTCAGATCCTCTGTCTCCCTCTCTCTGCCCCTCCCCTGCTCATGTGCATACAGGTGTGTGTTTCTCTTTCTCTCTCAAAAATAAACAACAAAAAAATTCAGACCTAGATATGTGTGCTTTATTACCAGAAGCTATGGCCTTAGCTAAGTGTCTTTCTCTCTACAGTATAGTAAGGCGGAGTATTGTTTTCATCTTCACCACTAACCTATGGAATTGAAGAGAATTTATACTCCAACATCTTCTATGTCTATATTTAAGTGATCTTTTGTAAATAAAAGAAATTCACATTTATTTTACTGACCAAATTGAAGAGCCTAAGGTGAATTAGTAGAAAATGAATATTATTTAAAAATCAACATCTGTCTCTTCCCTAATTATATTTAAAAAATGCAGTTTCAATGTCTTTTAGGTGCAACGAAACTGCACTCATGCATAGGAAATGATTTATTAGAACCATGGATGGAATCTGCATGGATGGGACTCACTTCCAGGAACCAGGGCTGGGCAGGAAGGGTGCTTGGATCTGTTGCCTTCTGCACTGTTGTGGGGGTAGGTGGGAGGTCTTGAAGCTCAACTCATTGGATCAGAAGTGTCCCCAAGCGTGGTAGGTGGTGATGACCTCGCAGGAAGAGAGCACTGTTCCACCAGCAGCTGCTGCAACGTCACCCAAGGATCTGAGTTTTGAGAGTTGATGTGTGGGTTTTTTCTCCTCCTACAGCTCAGCCACTAGATTCTTCCAGTGGCCCTCTCTCCTCTGACATGTTAATACCCCAGTCACATCACCCTAAAAGGCTGAGGATCTGTGGCAGAGCCTGGAAATGTGGGCCTCCCAGGAATCAACTGGCAGAGAATTCCTACAGAAGCTGAATCAGAGAGAAAGCTTCTGTAAACAGCACCTAGATTCAAATCCCAACCCCCTGCTGCTTCTGACAGTTTGACTTTGGACTTGACCTCTTTGCACCTTGGTTCATTAGCAGAACAGAGAGAATATGAGGGTCAGATAAGATGATGTGTCTATGGTGTGAATCCCCATGAGGGTCACTGTATTCCCCTTCCCTTCTGTCCCTTCCCAGGAATACAACCTTTGTTCTTGGTTGTTTGTGTAGACTTCTCAGCATTTAAAAGTCAACAACAAGAACAAAAGAAAACACCCAAAAAACAAAAACAAAACAAAACGTGCCTTGGATTCAGCCTCTGATCAGCAGTAGCCTTGACACACCAGTGTCTTCAAGCAAGCACTGGTATTTCATATCAGGTCCTGTTGCCACCAAAAAGGTGAATGGATGTTTCCCTGTTTGATAAGAAGCAAAGAAAGAGCTTAAAGCAGGGTCATGGTCAAGCCCACTCCAAGATAAACATGAGTTGCCACTAGATGGCACTGCTCGTTGTTGTTCATCAAAGACAAGGGACTCTTTCTCCTTTCTTTCTTTCTTTGTTTCTTTCTTTCTTTCTTTTTTTTTTTTTCTGCACTGGTTCCTGGCCCAGGGTGTCTGCAACTGGGATTCTAATCATACCAGAACTCTTCTGTTCTCTGAAGAGAGGTCCTATTTTCAGCATATTATCATCAAGATCTGAGGCCCAAACAGACTCCACCTACAATCTAGGGAAATTACCTCAACAGAGTTGTCTTTATCCAGAGGTGATTTTAAAAAAATATATTGTATTTGGATGTCAATGTTCAAAGGTTCCAAGGCAGAACATTCCATTTCAAAAGAAGGTGTGATGAATGAAGGCATATAAATCTCGTAGATATATGTAGAGGCTGGAGCAATTTCAGAAATCACACCATACAAATCAAAGTGGCCTTTTCTACATCTTCTCTCACTTTCTCTTATTCTTACTTACTCACCATCTCATCCTTTCCTTCCTTCTTTCTTCTTTGCAGTCTTTTTAATTTTTCACAAACTCCCAAATGGGAGGGGACTTGATCAGGAATCTCATTTACGGTTGGTCTCAAGCTACAGCAACAGCCATTTCTTCTCATTCTTCCTCCAAATGATCCAAAGCCAGGGTTAAGGTTGAGGTTGAGGCTGTGGCGATGGACTCACAAACTATTCACAAACCCCAAATCACTTTTGGAATGCCGTGTAGCCCAGTCTTCGTAAGGTGTCTCACTTAAAGGAAGCCATGTTTAAAAATCATGTAGATCTTTACTGAAGGTTTTCTAGAACAGTTGGTATAGGACTCTAGAGACTACCTTCCATAGAAATATATCTGAAAGTTTCCAGTAGACATATCTCTGTCAAATTTCCCACTTACCCCAGCTTCTAAGTGTGGCCCTCCTCTTCCCCTGGTTCTCTAAACATCCACTCTTTGATTACCCTTCTCTACCCCTACATCCTTTTCACATTCCCTGTCCCATCCATAATGTTGGGCTCATACTCCCTGTCATGCTGAGTCCCCTCACACCCCCAGAAGTTCTTTGTTAGGCCAGTCTGACCCTGTCTGCTTCCAAGAATGAACCCATTACCCAGAGGAACAATGTAGAGCAAGGTACCATGTTGTCTAGTGCAGAGTCATGGAGTGTAGTCTAATAGTTAAGCACATGAGCTTGGAGCCAGATTCCTGTATTTAAAATCCAGCTTCCCCAATTGCTTCCTAGTGACCTTGGACAAGTTACTGAACCTCTTTGTGCCTCAGTTTATCCATAAATAAAATGTAGGTGATTATAGTACCTACTCCAAAGGGTTTTGTGAGTACTGAATGAGATAGTATAGTAAAGGACTTAGAAGAGTGTCTGGTTCAGGGGTGTCTGGCTGGGTCAATCAGTGGAACATGCAACCCTTGATCGCATGGTTGTGGGTTTGAGCCCCATCTTCAGTGTAGAGATTACTTAAAAATAAAATCTTAAAAAAAATAAATAAAGAAAAGTGCCTGGTTCAGAGAAAGCACTACATAAGTATTCACTATGACTATTGTTATTATCACAATGGCTATAATCACTACCATGATCACATACCAGGTATAATGGTAGATAAAGACAATATAAGAGTATATAAAATAGATAGTATCTTTGTCTTCATGGAGCTTTCAGGCCAGTGGAAGAAACAGAGAAGTCAACCAGCACTTGCAATTCAGCATGATGAGATTATGAATAGGACAGCCACAGGTATAATAAGAGCACACAGACACAGAACCCATAGCTGGGAGTTGAGAGAACACTTCCCTTTAGCATGGACACCCAAAAGGGATCAAGGAGTAATCTTTATAGGTATGGCTACCAATACACTTATCTCTCATGGCTTTTGTGGGAAAAGCGCAGCAGGAAGGTGAGAGCCTTTTCCCATTTCTGCTGGGAGTCAACATGGCTCAGTACGGTGAGACCCAAAGAAAAGCCGGCACCATTTTGCAACCTGAGGGTTTTGTATCTTCTGGAGCCTTAGAGGCTCCCAAGACAGGGCATATATCAACATGGTCAGAGCAATAGGATAAAAATGGGCTTATTTCCGATTTTCCTCCTGGGCACTCCCTGAAATTCTCAGGCATCCCTTCAGCTGGAAGGATGGTGAAGAGGAGGGAGAGTTCTATGACTTTTGGTAGGCTTGATAAACCAGCTGGGACAGGAAAATATAAATACCTATAACCATGGAAAGTAAACTTCTCTTTCTCCTGTGTTTAAGGGATCATAAAATATCCAGTTTAATCAGTTAACACACATATATTAAATGCCCACACTATAGAGTACGGAGATACAGTAACAAACACAAAACTCTCAATGGACTTGCATTCTAAAGGAGAAAACAAGCATGAATTCACTTATAATCCGACAAAATGTGTCATTATAAACCCTCGTGAGAATACAGAGGAGAGTATGGAAACTAAACAGACATACCAATCTATATCTGGCCTATGGAGATTACAACGGTGAAGAGGATAGGGTACGAGATGAAAGCAAGGACATTAAAGTCATTTAGAGATTAGCAAGATTGTCTGTCCAACTATGAATAGAAGGTTATATTTTTATTTAAGCCAAAAATAGTCATATAAATTTATGACTTTCTGAGTCATGGTTCAGGAAGATGTGGGAACACTTTGGGGATGCCATCCATGCCATAGAGAAACCTAGGGCAGAACAGTAAAAGTAATTCCAGATACTCTACCTGTCCACACTATAGGCTGAGCCCCCGGCCTCTTAGGGAGGAATCGGGGGCCTTAGTATGCTATGTTTACCCAGCTCTCCTCTCTCTTCTCCAAGAGATCTGATTGTCCCCTTAATCCTGCTGACACAAGAAAGAATGGGTTTCTCTTTGCCTCTTCCTCTTCCTACCTAGGCATTCCCTAGGTAAACTGGATTCATTCTACCAAGCTGGAGCCACAGGAATAAAATCCTTTCCCTCTTCAAAACTTCTTATCTCATTCAAGATGTCAAGAACCCCACTCTTGAAGCTCTGTCTCTGAGCCAATAAACTTCAAGGCTCAGATCTTTGATAGATTCAGGGAAGTAATGATATAAGAAGGAAATTAAATGCATGTCCTTAATATCTACAAAGAGCATATCAGTTTTAAGATAATAGAATTGTATTTCTTTGTCTTCTAATTGGATAGTTAAAGGAATGTTGTTCTGCAGGTTGCCTCTGGGTAAACTGTGGCAAGGGTTTCAAGCTCAAATACATTTAGGGAATGCTAAATTAAACAAAGTTAAATAGGTTTATTTCATGTGAAACCAACAGAGCCTTTATTACGCTAATGTGTTCTATGAATTCTGATGTGCTATTTCCCAAACGTATCTGACCACGGAACACTTTTTCTCCATCTTCTGGAAATACTGTTCTCTACACTACAGGAATGGAAGACATTGAGAATCCTTTGTCCCCAGAATTGGTGAAAACCTCCATCTCTCCATCCCACTTTCATTAAGTGAGCAGAGCAAAGTGTTAGGGCAAAAGTGTTTCTATATCTGATTTGTTTCCTAATGGGGCCTTTTCTTTATTTCCTAAAGCTCCGTGCCTATTTTTCGCTAAAACAGCTGTGACATCAGGGTCATGAGCATGAAGTACCTGGGGGTTAGACAGTTGAAGACAATAGAAATTAAAAGTGTTTATCCCATAGTTAAAAAAAAAAACCCATCAAGTATAAACCCCTCTATGCCAAAATGAGAAATAGGAGAACCAAATTCCTGGGCTTCTCTGGGAAATCTCTAGTGGAGATGCATGCGTGCCCCAGTTGCCCTTGTGAAGGATAGGACATGGATGATGGCTCATGGTTAAGGAATGCAAAATAAGGATCTTATGACTTTCAATATAAAAATACATATGGTATAAGATTACTGCATAGTTCCTCACAATCAGAAAGAATGCAAATACTCCCTGCATGGCCTGAACAATGAAAACAGAATCTGAGTAGACAGAAAATTGGGATCAACAGGAAAGTTCTGGCAAAACCGCTTTGGAGAGACAATAATGATCTTAAAATAGGTTCCCTAAGAGGGGCATTACCTAGGAAAAATCATTGAATCTCAAGGGATATGGATGAGTTTCTAGGGAGGACAATGATGGATGAGAGGAAATGGCAAGAGAAAACCGTAGACGGCCAGGATAATGGGCCCAGTGACCCTTTTACCTTCCTCAAACTTGTCTTCTGCCTTTGTGTAAACAGAGAAGAGGCCCAACTCGACATGCGAAGTGAAAAAAATGGGAAAAAATTGATATTTCATGTGCAGCCACATGTGGGCCGAAAGTAGAACTCTTAAAAAAAAAAAATCCATCCTATTGTACGTATCTCTGTATAAGAAGGATTGATTTACATGAGCAGCGTTAGCAGGAGAAATGCACAGCAAAGCAGCAGGGAGTTGCAGAGTTCCAGAAGAATCAGATAGGACTGGTCACTCTGTGCTTTCATGTATAGGAGCAAAGAAGCACCCTCAGAAATGAAGGAGGGGAATTTTTGCCCCTGACTCTATTGCCATTCCTTCCAGCTAAGAATTCCTCAAAATAAAAACATGATGTATGCATTCTTTTCTCTTTTCTTTCTTTCTTTCTTTCTTTCTTTCTTTCTTTCTTTCTTTCTTTCTTTCTTTCTTTCTCTCTCTCTCTCTCTCTCTCTCTCTCTCTCTCTTTCTTTCTTTCTTCCTTATTATTTTCCAAGTCAATCAGTAAAAACTGGTTATATTGGTAGCACTGCTTGAAATAAACTATGATACTGCCATTGGCCTGTGGGCATACTTGTTCCTCAGGAAAGAGTCAATAGAGATAGGAATGGTAATTTGAGCTGTCAGGAATCCATTTTAGCTCTTAAATAAACAAAATACAACAAAAGCTGCCCATACCAACACTACTGTTGTTGAGAACCCAGAACTGCTGAAAGAAACTGGGAGAGTCTGTGAGCATCATTGTTTTCTATATTCAATGTTCTCCTCACCCTTCTTACTGCTTCCTAATACCCTGTGGTGAGGAAACAGTACTCCATACCCCCTCAGCCAGACGTGGTCACTAGACTCAGGTTGGGCCATATTAGGATCATATCCTTGTAACCAAAGTGATTAGTCCAAGGTGCAGACACAGGATTAGGCTGGGTCCATCCAAATCTTCCCTTGGTGGCTGAATATTGTCTCTGGGCATGGTTTCTGAGGTTGGGTTTTATGAACCTGTTGGCCTATAAGCCTTATTGCCTTTTTTAAGCAGTTCAAGCTGGATGTTTATCACATGCAACTGAAAAAGACCTCCAGCTAACACAGGGACCTTGGTAGAATTGGAAGGGACTGTTAACTTCCTTTTTCTTACTCCCTAAATGTCTTCATGGAAAGCATACTATGTGCCAGACCAGAAGTACGGTGGTGAGCAAATACAGGTTCTGTTCACATTCAGGGAGATGAGGGGCTATTAGAAAGAGCAGGCATTCAATGATTGCTAGTAATTAATAAATTTCCAGTGTTCTCTAAGAAAAGGTAGAGGCCTTGTGTCTGGGGAAAGGGCAGCCAAGTTTCCACAGAGATGGCTGGCCTGAAGAAGGTTGAGGGTTAGCCTCATCTTCATGAGCCAAGGTCTCTTTTGTCATTTTTTAAAAAAATATTTATTTATTTTTGACAATGAGAGAGACAGAGTGTGAGCCAGGGAGGGGCAGAGAGAGAGAGAGAGGGAGAGACAGAGACAGAGACAGAGACAAAGAGAGAAGGAGACACAGAATCTGAAGCAGACTCCAGCTCTGAGCTGTCAGCAAAGAGCCTGATGCAGGGCTCAAACTCATGAACTGTGAGAAAATGACCTGAGCTGAAGTCAGTCAGTCACTCAAACGAATGAGCCACCCAGACACCCCTCTTTTGTCATTTTTAACCCAGGTAGCTACCTAAATTTTAAATGATGGTGACTACCTGAATTTTAAACTGTTTTTTTTTTTTTCTGACTAACTGAGCTATTCCAGCCTGTTTATCTGATAATATTTGTGGGAATATGAATTTTTCTGTACTTGTTTTGTTTTTACCATCTCTCACATTATTGAGTAGCAAATGCACCAGAGAAGCTCTAATTAGGTGGAAAAGTGGGACAAATAAAATTCGAGGAAAAAATAATAATTCTTGTTCTTCTGTGCTGAATTATCTTTGGAGGCTTAAAGAACTATAAAAATTCTGACATATCTCCATTTTTACTCAAGCAAAGATGAAAGTATAGGAAAACTGGGTATGTTTTGGTGCAAAGACTATGTACTTTTGCTGAAAGTGAACTCTAAAGGTATTATCGAAAACAAAGCTGGGCTGCTATGCAAATTAGCACCTGGCCAATCCTTGTGCAGCAACCTTTGCTTTGTTGAAATGTTTCCAAGTGTGATGGATCCGTTGTCCATCGATTCATAGCAGGTAATTTACATTTGTCAACTCTGATTTGGAGGCAGATATGATAACTCATATTGAAAGCCCATTTTCTTATCTTCCTCAGTGGAAGAGCTAATCTGGTTTACCATTTTTGTACTGTAGGGTATGCATTTCTCTCTAGTGTCTTCAGTTTCAGGTAGTTTTTGAATGACTTGCTATGTTCATGAATTTACATTTTCTCTCTTAAAGGAATATCTACAACTCTTTGAAATCGGGGACCAGGGCTTTGCTGCCTCCTCAGACTTTTTGTGTCATGCCTAAAGCATCTCATCCAGTAATTAATATTGATAATTATTTAACAAAATCTGTTGAGCTCCTGACATGTACCAGACACTGTTCTAGGTCTGAGAATTTGGAAAATTACTGTTCTTCCAATTGATGTGATTGTTATTTATCTCATTTAACATTTGAAAAAACTCTCATCTAGAAAGAAGAAGGAAAGAAGGAAGGAAGGAAGGAAGGAAGGAAGGAAGGAAGGAAGGAAGGAAGGAAGGGAGGGAGGGAGGAAGGGAGGAAGGGAGGAAGGAAGGAAGGGAAGAAGGAGGAAACTTCTTTATATTTATGAGTGCTACAATTATTTCACATGGCACTAAACGCCTTTTTTGCATACAACCTAGAGTTTTAAAATTATGTGATAGCATTCAGCAACAAAGCAGTTGAGGGCAGGCCATGAAAAAGAAATCAATGCAATTTCCTTAGAATTAATTTAAGATTAACTTAAAAATGAAAAAAAATTGGCTTATTCTCAGGGTACTGTTGTTGAACTGTCATCTAGAAGCTTATATAATTAGTGGCAGCATGTTAATTGAATTATGGCAATTAAGTCCGCGTTGAGACAAGAGGGTCCCTTCTGATTGGAGAAATTGCGGTAATTCTATAACCGTTCTCCGTGTTGGAAAGTTTCAGGACTGTGTCTCATCCTGCCTCTTAGTACTTTAGCTACCATGACATAGCCAAATCTTAATTTCTCTGCTGTTAATGATCTACTTTGTGAGTTTTCTGAGCCCCTGGATTCTTCCTCCCCTTTTCATGGGTGACCGGGTTGTCAGCATGGATAGGTAGGCTGGAGCCATGGAGAGGCCATGCAGCTTACCTCTGTTATGTTTATTACCAAATATCTTCACCGGTAAAGGTGTAGGGGGGAGGAAATGAAAATATTTGCAGGGGATAGTGTAGAGAAAGTGATTATCTTTTCAGCCCCTTCTCTAATAATGTCATTGTTGAATATAGGGTTGAGAAAACACTGAAGAAAGAGTTCACGTGAGTTTGGGAATTATTTGGGGACTGCAGGTGTCTACATTAACCCCTTTTTATAGATGCTGTAGAATGAACTACCATGGCCCTAACCTGATATTAATAAACAAAGTGGCCTTGGGAAATTTCCTTCCTCTCTCCAGGACTACATTTACTCTATAAAATGAGATCACCGTGGTTCCTTTTAACTCCAGAATTTTGCAGGGTTTTGGTCTATTCACAAAGTTAGCACCGTGTTTTCTAAGAATTTGAATATGGATTGTTGGCGTCCTATGCCTCGGGGTGGTAAGACTGTATGGACAGAATGTACACCAGCCAAACAGACTGATAGGAAGTGTATGTAGCTTGTACTACTTAGGATTGGCAAAATGGAGGGTCAGAGTTAAAGATTCTTTCAGGAAAAAAAAAACAAAACAGAAGGCAATGAAGAAGAAGAGAAGAGAAACCATACTGAAATGTCTGGAAACAGTAGTCCTGGGGAGGTTTGATGAGCCAGGCCAGCCACCTGATATGCAGGACACAGCTCAAAATGACAATGTGGGACCCGTTGTTCTAAAATTAAGAATTTCAGGGGTGCCTGGGCGGCTTAGTCAGTTGAGCGTTTGACTTTGGCTCAGGTCATGATCTCACAGTTCATGGGTTCCAGCCCTGTGTCAGGCTCTGTGCTAACAGCTCAGAGCCTGGAGCCTGCTTCGGATTCAGATTCTGTGTTTCCCTTTCTGCCCCTCCCCTGCTCACAGTCTGTTCTCTCTCTCTCTCTGTCTCTCTCTCTCTCCCTCTCTCTCAAAAGTCAATAAAACATTTTCTTAAAGTGGAGAATTTTAGGGGTGCCTGGGAGGCTCAGTCAGTTGAGCTTCTGACTCTTGATTTTGGCTCAGATCATGATCCCAGGGCTGTGAGATCAAGCCCCATATCGTGCTCTGCACTGAAACGTTGAGTCTGCTCAAGATTCTCTCTCTCCCTCTGCCCCTCTCCCCCACTGGTGCTCTTAGTCTCTCTCTCTCAAATAAAAAATAAAAATAAAAAAATCAAGAATTTCAAAATGGCAACAGCAGGGCTTTAAACTAAACATAGGGCCTTCTACATATTGGCCCTGGCTGTAGGCCTGGCTAGGTGGGATTAATCCTGTTTTCCAGGGTTTGAAATCACACTAACCTCCCCTCCCTGGGTCCCCTCGAATCTACAGGGCTCACTTCAAGTCAAGTCTGCTTTTCATTCAGTGCTATGTTTCTTTCTTGCTTGTTTTTTTTTTTTTTTTAACAGTGCTGCTAGCTGTATAAATATTTTACAGTTCCCCTATGAAAAGTTTCCAAGGGGCCCATGTTAAGGAAAAAATCTTTGAAAGGATTTTTTCCATAGCAATTAAAACCTTTCAAAGCACCGAGGGCTTCCCAGTCTCACGTTAGTGCAACAAACCTCTATTTTTTTTGCCCAGTTTGGATGGCTCTAGGTCTGAAAATAAGCCAGCTTTTTTGTTTGGTGACTTTGTGGGTTGCCGATAGACATTTGGAATTTAAATTCATTAGTTACATGGCAGATCTGTGGATGGAACTGACGGAGGGTTTAGGAATGCTGTGATCAGAAACACTAACGCCTATTTCCTGTATCTCATTTACAGGGGTAAAATGACTATAAATCAACCAAAAGCTCATTTTGGCTCCCCAGATGAAGTCAAATGTACACTCTGACTTATGCATATACCATTTTTAGTTAACGCACCAATAAAAATAATTGTGCAAGCCTAAATTTGGAAGTGTTCCCAGCGTTTATGACAAAACTTAATAAAGCCAGGCGCATTGAATGTAATATGGGAATTTTATTGAAATGAAATTAGTCCATCATGTAAGCTCCACATTTTCCTCAGATTTCTTGGACTTCATATGAGAGGTCTCCTGGGGACCCTAATAGGGTCCTGCAAAAATTCAAGTACAGTCCACAGAGACACAGAGTTCAGACTACAGCTCAGCAGTGGGTAGGATCGTGCACCCTGAGTTTCGGGGCAGCAAACCACACACACTTTTCCAAGTACGAAGCATGCCCGTACACTCTTCACCCCAGGGTCTAAGCAACAGACGTATTGTTGTGGTTTTACTCAGAACGTGGGACTCCTGGAGAGATGGGGGTGGGTGTGCATTTGTAATTCTAGTAAGCACGATATGAGCCAGAGCTTTATTATATAATTTCCCACGGGAACCAGCATGGCAGCCGCCATTGCATGTGTCCGTAGCGCTTGGATGCTTGGCCATCGTTAGGGATTGGAAGCATGAGGCCTGTGGGATATTTTGTGGCTGCTCAGAGGAGGATACAATATTTGTACATTTGAAATTTAGGGTTGGGGTGGTTGGTGTGAGGATGAGATCTGGGTGAAAGAAATCAAGTTCTGATACAGATTATATTTTGTTTACAGAAGTTTGCAAACTTTAATATGTACATAAACACTTCCTGGGGTACTTGTTAAAAAAGCAAACATGTAGGCCCCACCTCAAGAGATTAAAAAAAAAATTAATGTCTATTTATTTTTGAGAGAGAGATAGAGGACAAAGAGTGGAGGTGCAGAGAGAGAGGGAGACTCAGAATCAGAAGCAGACTCCAAGCTCTGAGCTGTCAGAACAGAACCTGACACAGGGCTTGAACTCATGAACCTCAAGATCATGACCCGAGCCAAAGTCAGATGCTTAGCAGACTGAGCCACCGGGTACCTCAAAAGATTTTAATTCATTACAGCCATAGATAGACCTAGGAATCTTCATTTTAAATAATATCTCAGATGAAATTAACACAATTGGTCCAAGGGTCTCAGTTTGCAAATTACTGCCATCAGGTTGGTCACAACAACAACCAGCAAACTTCAGTATATTTTATTACTATAGATTGAATGTGTTCCACACCCCCAAAATCATGTGTGGAAGCATAACTCCCCAATCTCGGTGTTAGGAGGTGGGGCCTTTGGGAAATAATTGAGTCTCAGAGAGCCCCAAGGAGCTCCTCTACCTCTTCTGCTCTGTGAGGACACAGTGAGAAAGTGGCCATCTATGAACTAAAAATCGGGCTCTGGGGCGCCTGGGTGGCTCAGTTGGTTAAGTGGCCAACTTTGGCTCAGTTCATGACCTCACGGTTCGTGAGTTTGAGCCCCGCATCAAGCTCTCTGCTGACAGCTCAGAGCCTGGAGCCTGCTTTGTGATTCTGTGTCTCCCTTTCTCTCTGTCCCTCCCCTGCCCATGGTCCATCTCTCTCTGTCTCTTAGAAAATGAATAAAAACGTTTAAAATTTTTAAATAAAAATCAGGCTCTAACCAGACACCGAATCAGCCAGTACCTTGATCTTGGACTTCTCAGCCTACAAAACTATGAGAAATAAATTTGTTCTTTCTAAACCACCTCCTCTGATTTATAGCATCTCAAGCTGACTAAGACATTACTAAGTGTTTATTTTTGAGGTGTTACTATGTGCCTAGCGATAGGTCTGGACCATCTTTCCTGCTACATTTGGACTGCCATCTAGATAGCTGTCTAACTTACTTTTTAAAAAACTCAGGGGACAGATATTTCATAGCTTCTTTTTATAGCCTGGTCAGTGCTTAATCATCATTACTGTTAAGACTTTTTTTCCCCTTAGGTCTATAGAAATTCCTGAAATTCAAGCCCATTCTCCTGTTCCCTCCTTAGAAAGGATGGAGAATATTTGGATGGTCTCTTCATGGTAATCTTTTAGGTAAAAAGAAGGTTAGAGTTGTCTCCTCATTAATCCACAAGGAGACAGATATGCTTGTGGTCAGAAGCTTGTTTCCCTCCATAAGTCTCCAACCAGTGGGTCCAAGGATGGCTGAATTAGACCTGGACTGCAAACACCTCAGGTTGCTTCTCATATTGCCTTCATTATGGAGGACTCTGAGGCTTTAAGGAACTGGTTTTAGACACTGACATCACCACTTCCAAGTTTACATAGAGAAAGTAACTCTCTTCTTTGAGTTTCTTTTAAACCTCGTTTTTCCTCCTTTCCCTCACCTTCTCGAAACTTCACCCTCTAATTAACAGACTGGAAAACCTTGCCTGACCCGTGTGGTTAGAACAGAAAATGAATTGGGAAACTGACATGGAAATTGGGCAATGTCTTTTCACCTCTGTGGCAGTGGCGGACAGTTCTGAGGTGGCCTCCGGAGGTTTATGCTTTGTGTGATCACCTCTCTCGGAGTGTGGGCCAGGCCTGTGACTTGCTTCTAATCAATAGACTATAGTGAAGGTGATGGGGTGTCATTTGTATAGCTATGTAATGTTACATAAAATTCTGCCTGGCATGAAAACTGCCCCCAGAGACTCTCCTTGATGGCTTGATGAAGTAAGCAGCCATGTTGGGAAAGTTCATGTGGCAAGAGACCATGGATGGCCTCTGGGAGCTGAGGGCAGTCTCCAGCCAACAGCCTGCAAGAAACTAGGGCCCTCAGCCCTACAAGTGCAAGAAAATGAATTCTGTCAATAATCAAAAGGAACTTGGAAGCAGATTCTTCCTGGTCAAGGATCCTTGTGTAAATGCAGCCTGGTGGGACCTTAAACTGTGTTCAGACCCCTGACCCATGAAAACTGTGAGATAATAAATATGGGCTGCCTGAAGCTACCAGATTGGTGGTAATTTATTACTCAGCAATAGCAGATGAAGATAATGACCACTTGATTTGACTTACCCAGCTGTGTGCAGAGGGAGTATATAATGCTTATTTGGAAAGGCCTCCAAAGAAACATTTAACCTAGGTGCCAGGCTCAAAAGGGACCTCGTATTTATATACTAGTAAATATTTCAAGTTTTGGTGGATCAGAACCATGCTTGAAATCTTTTGTGACACTTACATGAAAGCTTCCTTCCTTTAAAAAATAATTATTATTATAACAACTAGCATTTATTTATTCTGTACTACATGCTCATTGCACTTTGAAGTGTTTTGTATATTCTAATTCACCTAATTCTCTTAATTGTCCTAGTGGAGAGGCAGTATTATTAATCCCATTTTACAGATGAGGAAGAGAAGGCACTAGGAAGTAAGACAATCAGCTCAATTATTAAATGAATTTGAAAAAAAAAGATGAGGATCAAAAGTAAGATAGGCTTTTGGCCTTTGATGTCTAATTATGTTTCCAAGTATCTTCATTTTTAGGCTTATGTGTAGCGATTATGAAAACTGGACATGGCATGAGCCTCTAAGACTTCTAAGGTCTGTGTGAATTCATCACAGTGGTATTTCACCTAATGATAACAACATCCCAAGTAGGCATCAGTGAACAGTTGGGTGAATCTATAAATGCTCTTTATTTCTCTAATGTTTTTATTTTTGAGAGAGTGCAAGTGAGGAGGGCAGGGTAGAGAGAGAGGGAGACAAAGGATCACAAGCAAGCTCTGCTCTGACAGCAGGGAGCCCGATGTGGGGTTTGAACTCATCAACCAGGAGATCACGACTGGAGTACAAGTCCGATGCCCAAACCACTGAGCCACCCAGGTGCCCCTTGAGTGAATCTGTAAAGGTGGAAATGGTGGCAACTGAAACCCATGGACCAAATAGGAGTTTTGCAAGCCTACTAACTTTGGCAAGTCATTTGCAATGTTGTCTCTATTTCAGTGGCTTTATCTGGCATAGTTACAGTTTTATTGATCTTTCAAAATTTAGATACAAAAGGCTGAACTTGACATGGTCAATGGAAGTGCAGTTCTGTGACATTCATGGGTTGTGCTGCTGTTTTTATGTGTCCCAGAATGATATTAAATTACCTTTGGAAAAAGCAGCATCATATCCCAAGCTGGTAGGCCTCCTATGATTTACTTCTTTCTGCAGGCCTTAAATTTAGTCAGGCGTTCCCAAATTCTACTTGCAGCTTTTTTTTTTTTTTTTAAATTTTTGTTGGCTGTAAGAACCCTATTCAGACTCAGCTAACATGTTTTTAGTGAATGCTAGGGGGTAATTACAAGTGTCTTCTCTTTACAGATTAAAACAAACTGAAACTCAGAAAAGCTGAGCTGCATGTGGTTAAACTATTAGAAATAACAGATGACCATCTTGCTCTGTGCTTAGGACTCTATTCACAGTACTGAGCTGAGTGTTATGTATCTGCCCCATCCCCCAAAAATTCTTTTTTAAATGATTTTTTCTTTTTTTTTTTTTTGTTTGTTGGCTTATTTATTTTGAGAGACAGAAAGAGAGAAAGAGACAGAGCAAGCGGCAGTGGGGGGCGGGGGACAGAGAGAGAGGGAGAGAGAGAATCCCAAGCATGCTCCAAGCTGTTAGCACAGAAGCTGACTCAGGGCTCAAACTCACAAACTGTGAGATCATGACCTGAGCTGAAATCAAGAGTCGGACATTTAACAGACTGAGTCACCCAGACGCACCCTGATCCTGCCCAAAAATTGTTAATGGGAAATGATAGTGTGATAGACCACACTTCCCCACCTCCGTCATTCTTGAGCATGCAGAAAAATTAAGTTTTTTCGATTTGCCTGATCATGTGATCAAAAATGGTGGTGGGGAGGGTGTTTTAATTAATTTATTTAAATTCAAGTTAGTTAATATACAGTGTAGTGTTGGTTTCAGGAGTAGAATTTGTGATTCATCACTTACATATAATACCTAGTGCTCATCCCAACAAGTGGGCTGCTTAATGCCCATCACCCATTTAGCCCATCTCTCACCCACCTCTCCTCCAGCAACCCTCAGTTTTTTTTCTGTATTTAAGAATCTCTTATGGTTTGCTTCCCTCTCTGTTAGTATCTTATTTTTCCTTCCCTTCCGAATGTTCATCTGCTTTATTTCTTAAATTCCACATATGAGTGAAATCATATAACTGTCTTTCTCTGACTGACTTCTTTCACTTAGCATAACACACTCTAGTTCCAACCACACTGTTGCAAATGGCAAGATTTCATTCTTTTTGATTGCCAAGTAGCATTCCATTGTATAAAGTTTCCACACGCAGCATGGAGCCCAATGTGGGGCTCGAACTCACCACCCAGAGATCAAGACCTGAGCTGAGATCAAGAGTCAGATGCCAAACTGACTCAGCCACACAGGTGTTCCAAAACGGTGTTTTTTCAGTACACTGGGAAGTCTCCACCTGCCTGGTTGTGTGATCTCCATAATCATGCACTCTGTTGGGGACTTAATCCTTTGGATACAAAGGCTTTTTGGTCTTTATAAGTTTCATTAAGACTTTATCAACAGAGTATGAGAGGTAGAGCCTGATGGGATGTGGGAGTTCAGAGCCATCCAGGGGTTCTTGGAAAAATTCTCACATAAATTCTTCCAGTTAAAAGTGGCATGATTTGGGGTGGGGGTGAGGGGCACTTGTAATGTGGCTCTCTTAGATGGGCACGGCTGAGCCCTGAAGTGGAAGTGCCTGTCCTAGAACATTTGTAACCAGACACTGTACCAGTTAGACTTGTCACTGCACTTTTAGCCTCCTTTAACAAACATCTTAAAAAGTTCCTAAATATGGAAATGTATAAGCCTCAATCCCCACCCCTACTTCTGCTTTGTCCTTTGGTCTGGTCTCATTATATATGCCATGCCCTGAGCAGTCCCCTTGCAAGAGGGTCCCTACAAATTAAGTCTCCTGTGTCTGGGGAAGTGAAGAAATTTCCTTCCTAGAGAGAATTGGGAGACTCCAGGAGCTCCCATGGTTGGTGAGAAGAGAGCAGAAACTGACTTGTGAGGTATTTGGGAGGTTATTAGGGAGGCCAGTAACAAAAGAAGAGAGGAAATGAATATTCATTATGCATTTCTCAGACCTGAAGACAATAACCTAATTTGACCTGTGCAGACTCATTCCTTAGTAGTGCTATATCCACTCTCTTATCTCACTTCATTCATGTGTTCATTGACACTTACTGAATCCGTCCTATGTGCCACACATGATTCTAGGGATGGGGATTGAACAGTCAACTGAATTCCTTTCCTCAAAGCAGAAATGGTTCAATGGAGGCTTCAAACACATGAATACGTGATTGCAACCTAGATTAATAAAGTATATGGGACCATGTGGGCAGACAACCTAAGTGCACGTATTAGTTATTTATTGCTGCATAACAAATAACCCCAGATTTGGCACACAAAAAACATTTGTTATCTTACACAGATTCTGAAAGTCAAGAGTCAAGCAGTAGCTTCACTGGGTAGTTCTGGCTCAAAGTCAATAATGAGATTGCTGTAGCCATCTTTACTTGGAGCTAGAGATCTGAGAAAGAAACAGAAACTGCAGTGTTTTTATAACCTAGCCTCAGAAGTGACTCACAATCTTCTGCTGTGTTTTATTGGTCACAGACCAACCCTGACCCACAATGTAGGAGAAACTACGTGAGGGCATAAATACCAGCAGACAGTTTCCTTGGGGCCATCACGGGAGCTGACTATCATACCCAGTCTAGGAGCATCAGGGAAGGCCCCCAACAGAAATGAAGACCACAGGAAGAATAGAATTTGAACCCCAGTATCCTTCCACAGTTGGTGAAGATTTATTACTATAAATCTTTCCAATTTCCTGCCACCATCTTTTCCTTCTCTGAATGCTTACAGTGGCCACAGGCTCCCATATTGGGGTCATCCAGTCGAAGGTCCCATCACTTTCTGAGTCAAGATGAAAGGGTGATATAAAAGATGCTAAACTCTGGCCACTCTGAGCCAGCATCAGGAGCTTTATCTGAACTCTATTAAGACCCTTGCAATATTGATCAGCTGATAAATGATATGGGTCATAAATATGGACATGTATCATTATTAATGATGCAATGTTGAGACCAAGAAGATGTCATTCTAAGGGTCAGTATCCAGAACTACCAACCAAAATTGCTAATATCCAGTAATGTGTGTTCACTAAGACTTGCTTTGGTCTTCATTTAATACTGACTTTATGAGAAGTAACTGAAGGTCAGGGATGTTTAGTAGAGTTCCAAATGAATAGCATCTTAATATATATGCTCATTGTTACAACAATGTCAAAATGGAAACAGACATGTACAACAATCACAGTTCATTACTTCTTACTTGTCACTAATCAACATTTTTAAAGCATCACTTATAGGTCTGGTAAAATTTGCTGACATCTGCAAGGTGTCGAAGATAACAACCATTAACAAAAGACTAATCCCAGAGACTGGTTATCTTTAAAATTGATATTCCCTATATCAACAGAAATGAGAAAGGAAACTAATGAGTCTGAACTTTAAATTCATCATCTTTTTGTGCGCATTTGTGATCTGAGTCTCAATCAATGTGAGCCTAGCACTCTAGTCCCCAGAACACAGGAATGATGTCACATTTAAGACACCGAGAGCCGTTCTGTGTCAAAATGGCTATAAAAGGAGTGTGGAAGCTCCTAGGACAGTAGGAGTGACATCTACCTGAGGACTCAGGAATACCCACCTCCTGTTCTCATAGCCTTCAATTTGTTTGTTCTCTCTGACTCTTGACTTTGTGTCACTGCAATGTCCTGTGCAAGACTGTGCTGAAGGTGACTTGCACCAGCTCACAAGAGCCAATTGTTATATTTTCAGGAAATTTGTAAGCCAATTATTAAGCATAGCAACGATTAAAAATTAAATTATATATGCTTACAATTAAATAAACTATATTAAAAAGAAAACATAATACTCAAAACCAGTCACTTCCTAATGACCTGGCTAAATTTTATTGTTATCCATGTCCTTCAGGCTATTTATCCACGGTGAGAATATTTGCTCCATAAATATCAGCAAGCACTGCAAATCAGGGATTTCTCCCTGCCGAGAGAAACAGTTGTTAACCATTTACCAGCATTCTAGAAACATCTCCTTATTACTCCCAAGTTTTGTGCTAGTCATTGAGCCAGATTGTTTGGGTTTAAACCCAAGTTTTGCCATTTAACGAGCTGTGTGATTAACCTGTGTCAGGCATGTCAATTTCTTTGGGCCTCAGTTTCATCATCTGTAAAATGGAGATAATATAGCATCTATTTCAGAGGGTTTTATGCGGATTAAAAGGCTGATATTTGTAAAGCATTTTGAGACATGCCTGAAACTTACTGAAGTGCTCTGTATTTGCTAAATAAAATGAAATAAATACTATTCAAGGGGTCACTATTCCCTTCTTTGACTTCATCTCACTTGTTTCTCATTTCTCAAAATCTATTCTATTCTTCTTCCACACTAATAAAACATCCAGTTTTTGTGGTTCACATGACCATGCAAAATAAAAATTAGATTTCTCAACCTCTCACGTATAAATTCTGATCAAGACACTAAAACCAGGGGCAATATGTGGTAGCTTCCAGGAATTTATCTCCAGTGACAGTTGGCACATTCTTTTTACCCCTTTTCTATTCCTTCTTCCATTCTGGTGACTGAAACTTGGAAGTGATGCCTGGGGCTCAAGCCACCATATTGGAGCATGAGAAAGAAAGCCACACCCTATGGATGATAGAAATTTGGACAAAGAAATATGATATAAGTCAGAGCTGATGGCAAGAAAAAATATAAAAAGTAGCTGAACTATGTTCATGGTTTAAAATAGGAAAGGATTCAGGTTTCAGAGGTCTTTAGAGCTCCACTTAGACTGAATGATCTTCTCATTCCAGATCCACGAAACAGCTAACATTGTGTGTGTTCTTGGATTTCTGGAAAATTCCATCTCCCTTATTGCCTTGTGCATCTTTATAATAAACCTTCATTACCTGAGCTAATGTAATTGACATTCTATTCCCTACAACCAAGAGTGAAACTAACTAAATATTATGGTTTGCAATACAGCCATAAACCTATAATTCTATATACGGCAGGTATATTTTGCTTATTGACATTTTCCTGCACAGACAAACTTACACCACAGGAACTGAGGACTTCTCCTTGGGAAACGTTCTGTATCCTCGTGTGGTCCCTGGGCATTAAGTTGCATCCCCAAGTATCACCTGTCACTTTCTCATCTTGAGAAGATCCTGAGCTTTTCTCCCACACTATCTAGAGTGTTATATATTATTCATAATCAATGTTGCCCTTGGCTTTTCCCAAGTAGACAGAGTTTGCTTCTCTTTTTAACTCCTTTCATTGCTCATTCCCACCTGAGTTCAGCTCCTGAGCTGAGCAAGAGTAAGCACCTGATTACCAGCTCCTCAGAGCTACTCCAGCTCAGGAATATCACAGCCTTCCCCTCCCAGTCTCATCACAAGTAACCAATAACATACAATATTTTCCATACAGCACTACTAAATAGCTGATCAGTTAATCAGACACAAAAATTTGACTTGCATTGAGATATTATCTGACTCTATGATGGATCCTATCATTGACCTGTACAGAGGTTTTTAACTCATCCTTTCAGTTAAAATAAAGGGAAATTTAATATTTGTAGAATACGTGGGTGGAAGGCATTGTGTTAAGGACACCATCTTATTCACCTTTTTACAGCTAATATACCAATCAAGGTTTCTAGTTGCCAACAGGAAAAACAAATTCTTGGTGACAAATGGAAAAGAAATAAATTGAAAGGATATTTCAGAAGTTCATGGGATTGTCAAGAGGGCCACAGAACCAAGGTTGGAAAATGGGCAGGAATAAAAAAAGTCAGCCCCAGTACATTAGTTGTATATGATATGCTATTCGTGTTAACAGATAAACCATGACATCCAAATGGCTTACAACAATATACGTTTCTCACTCAAAGTTCAATTAGTATTTGAAGAAAAGAAGGAGAGGCTCTGTTCCAGTCACTAAGGATGTCAGGCTGATGAGAGCTTTAACATTTTCAGCACATGGCTTCCAAGAACACCTTGAGCCTCAACATTCTGTTAGCAGAAGGGAGAAAAGAGGGAATGGAGACCCATGTGTGAATTTTTATAGATCGAACCTAGAAGCAACAGACATCACTTCTGTACTCATTCTATTGATCAGAACTCAGTCACATGGCCACACTTAACTGCAGGAAAGATGAGAAAATCTAGTTCGGCTGAGGCCCAGAAAGAGGAATAACTAGCCAGTGTCCTTCCCAGTCCATTTTCTTGTCACTAAATATCCACCCCATGTTTCCTTCCGCACAGAGAACACAATTACCCCCCAACACACACACACACACACGCGCGCACACACACACACACACACACACACACACACACACACACACACCAGGAAAGATAAACCACAGCGCTGTCCAGTCACTGAGTTTAGCATTAAGCCCAGATTCCTGGGGATGCTTAGAATCTCCAGCAGGTCTGGATCCACAGCTCATCATGGTCTAACTACCTAACTGGAGAGACAGGCTCCCTACTGACCCCTCCCCCAGCACATCTGCCATCAGTGGTGGTACAAGGACAGAGGAATCCTGGCAAACCCACTCCTGTGGACAAGAGGAGTTACAGCAGTCACTGGTACATAAAGATATTAAATGCTCATGGGCAGGCTCTGTGAAAACCTTGCCCCGAGAATGAGAAAAGTTTATAGAAGAGACCCTAGATCTGCTTTCTGGGAGAAACTGTCTGCTTCAATGTTCTTCATGGCCCCTGACTCCACCATCTGGAAGTTTCTTCTTTGTCCTTTTCCTCCTTGAGCACTTTGACATGGATAGAGGAAAGTATGTCCTCCTTAGAAGCTGCGTAGCTTTCAAGACCCTTAGATTGCTAATAAGTTTGGGAGCCCAAGACTTATTATGATACTCAGTCTTGTTTTAGTTCAGACTTATGGTTTCTTTGGTGGTATAATTTCCTCAAAAGCTTAGTAGACATCTCACCTACCTGCTTCCAATTAGCTCCCGCGTTGGTAACCAGATCCAAAGTCCTTTCCTTGTCAGAATCCTCAAGCCTGATTTATGGCTCCCTAATCCCCATGATGCTTTCCTTTTCTACAGGCTGAGGCCATAGAATCTGGATGGGAAGACCTCACCCTTGATTTGATTTGACCTGCAGGGCTAAGTCTTATACAATCGATTTCTTACTGTTTCAGTTTGTGAAGCAGTCAATTTTTCCAATTTTTCAACATCCCTAGTTTCTGACATTCCAGTTGCATTTTTGTCTGAAAACAAGCCAATTCTTTCCTGACTTCAGTCACCTTTTTGCAAATTGCCACTAATGTTCTGTTTTCCAACCCTTTTCCCTAGAGATAAAGAATCAGCCTGCACTTGACCTGTCTTCTGAACTCTATCAATTCAGTTTTAGCAAGGATCTTGCCAGCACATCACATAGACCTTCATCTGTCCTGTGCCCAAGCCTGTTTCCTTGCCACTCACATGCTCACTGCTTACCCCAAATCACGAATTTTAGGTTTTTGTTATGGTAATATTCCACTTCTTGTACACATGTGTACATGAGTTAGGGAAATTTCACTACTATAAAGATAAACCTTGAAATCTCAGCAGCATAATACAATAAAAGTTTATTTCTCATCCACTAAAATCTAATTGGCAAGGAGGCTCTGCCCCTTACAGCCATTCAGGGACCTAAGCTGATGAAGCCTGTTCCATATTCAACATGTGACTCCAGGCTGTGGTGGACGCCACCAGCCAGTGGATAGACAGAAGTAGAGAGATTGTGAAAGGTGTGGTAGAAAGTCTTTCTGTGTTTAACTTGGAAGTGTCAAGTGTGCTTTTGACAGCAACTTATTAGCCAGAACTTAGTAATAAGTTGATTTACTTACTTTATTTATTTATAAGCTGATTTACTTCATTTTATTTTTAAGTTTGTTTACCTATTTTGAGAGAGAAAGAATGTGAGCAGGGAAGGCACGGAGAGAGAGAAACTCAAGCAGGGTTCACCCTGGCCCTGCAGAGCTAAAGTCATACCTGATTTAAAAGGGAGGCTATAGGGGCGCCTGGGTGCCTCAGTTCGTTTAGCATCTGAATTGGGCTCAGGTCATGATCTCATTGTCTGTGAGTTTGAACCCCTCATTAGGCTCTGTGCTGACAGCTCAGAGACTAGAGCCTGCTTTAGGTTCTGTGTCTCCCTCTCTCTCTCTCTGTCCCTCTCCCACTCATGCTCTGTCTCTCAAAACTAAATAAACATTAAATTTTTTTTTAAAAAGAGAGACTATATGGATATGAAAAATACAGTCAAGCAGTATGCCTGGAAGTAAGGGAAAGTAAGGGAAAATGGGTGAAAACCGTAGAATCTCTTCCAGAATCTAAACCCACAGCCAAAAACATGCTAAACAATAGATGAGTGAGGGCGTCAGTGCTTTTGCTGCATAAGGGCTGGACACTGAAGCTCGTACCGTCAAGGCCTCCAGCATCACAACAGGATGCGGTCCTTTCCCCCTGAAAGGGCAATGTTGCTGCTGCCGTCACCTTGTCCACAGCTCAAATGGGTTCTCTGTGGTTTTAAGTCACTTCTCTAAACACTAGCACCACATCAAAACCCAGAGCAAGATGTGTCGGACCAGTGGAGCTCAGATTATGCAGCTACTACTCTCTTATTGCAGATAAGACTGAGACCAATTCCACATTTTTAGCTCATGGAATGAGCAACAGACTCTGTCCCCATTGTAACTCCCATGATGAGAAATTCTCCAAATAAAGATGGGGAGTCAAACTAAATCAAAGGAATTGATTTCATGATGCAAATTTTGGCAAACATGGCAAGCTGGTAGCAGAGTATTTTGAGCAGCTGGAAAGTGACCTACTTTATTCCATATGTGTATGTGCATGTGGTCATGGTTCCTATCTGCCCAGAATATTGAGGTTTTTGCCCTCATCTCCACCTGTCTTGTTCATCATTGTATCTCTAGGGCCTAGAATCGTGCCTGGTAGTTAGTAGTCACTGAACGAATATTTACTGGGGCACCTGGGTGGCTCAGTCGGTTAAGCATCCAACTTCAGCGCAGGTCATGATCTCCCGGTTCCTGAGTTTGAGCCCTGCATGCTGACAGCTCAGAGCCTGGAGCCTGCTTCAGATTCTGTGTCTCCCTCTCTCTCTGCCCCTCCCCCACTCATGCTCTGTCACTCTTTCTCTCAAAAAAAATTGAAAACATTTTTAAAATTTTTAATAAAAAAATAAATATTTATTGAATGAAAAACTCCTTGGTCCAGCAAGTGTGCCCATTTGCTGTTTCTGTTTCTCGTTCTTCTGATGACGAGTAGGGACTGGTAAAAACGTAAAGCAAAAAGAGCGAAAGAGCTTCAATATTAGATAGCTAGACCAAGCACAGGCATGTCCCTGCCTGATATCTAACTGTGGAAACACCTGCCTGGTTACGTGATGGGTCACATGACAGAAAGGAAAGCAAAAACCAGAGGAGGGAAGAAAGAGCAGTAAACATTGCAAGATTATTTTTAAGATTTTTTAAAGTTCACTCTTCCTAAAGGACATACTGATATTTAAATCTGGAAATTAAGAAAAAATAATAATGCAAAAAGATTTTTACCCTTGGTCTATATATTTGGAATGTTCTCGAGGTGTTTCTTTTTTTTTAATTTTTAATTTTTTTTTAATTTTCGTAGGCTAGCAGATTTGAGTATGTATCATGGGAATTTGTGTTTGCCTCTTGGGAGCATAGGATTCCTTTCTGGAAATGTGAATTATGACATCTCTTTGGCAGAAAAAGATTTGCACTTATAGACATTTTAAGTGGCACTGAACTTACATGACAACATTTTTAAAAGACAGCCGGCTAATATGGGGCCAAGACATTTAATTTTCCTCTTTAACAAGACAACCTTCTTTCATTCTGTATTATTTTAGTAAGAAAAGCTATGACGTGCATTACTCTATTGTACTTTTTTTTTTTTTTTTTGGCCCTGAGGTAGACGAGGTTAAAAAGTTATGTGCTGCATGAGGTCTTTAGGAAGAAGGAAAGATGGGGAAAAAGAAGTAGGAAGGAAAAAATCCAATGAAACGTACATTTAGAATTAAGATCTTAAAAATTACAAGAGAAGAATGTCAGCCTCTGTAACAACAGGAGAAATTTCGGGAAGGGGGTACCCCACCTCTTCAGTACCCTCTGCAACAGGGATCTGGACCTTGACACCTCACAGGATTGTCTTGCATTGCTGCTGAGGCCACTTGTGAAAAGCTACCATCTCTTAAGGAGACAAGACTGTATTTTGAACAGAGTTCACCGTGGCCTGAAGGGCCCTATCCCTTCTTCAATGCTTCACGGCAATAGATCCTTAGATTTCGGGAGAATGGAGCAAAGTACTTATTCTATCAATTCTATGTTTGAATAGGAGCTGGGAGGGAAAATCCAAAAGCAAGACAAAAGAAATGTTTTGCTCAAACAACGCAGAAGTGGAGAGTCTGCAGGCGCTGGCCAAAAGGCTCTTCAGCAGGACTGAGAATATTAGCCAAGGTGTTCTTTTCCAGGATCTGTGTTTCAAATACTTCCTGGTATTTGCAAATGGCCTTTGAGTAGGTACAGAGAGCTTTTGACGAGTTCACTACTTTTTGATTCAGGGTAAGATGAAAGAAGAAAAAAACCGTTAGGAGAACAGAATCAAAAAATTGATTTTAATTTCTGAGCACGTTGGAGTTAATAGTTTTGGCATCTCGTGTTTTATTTCAAGGCTAATATGCCACGCCATCTGCCAAGTGTCGGTGTCTTTATTAGGTTACCATGGTATATAAAAAGCAAAATGCTTTACAAAGTTTTTGAGCAGGATGAGTTTTATTTCTCCCTTCAATTTTTTTTCAAAATGTAAATTAACATGTTTTCAACAAAACTGTTGAAATTAGAGTTATAAATATTGAGATGCTACTACCCAGTAATTTAAGTCCTTTATTTTCTCTTAAGATCTTAATTTTTTTTTTAAATCTAAGAATGATCCTGAGGTTTAAAGGATTTAAAATATATATATGTATATATATTATGAAATCCATAGCAGTGCTAACCATGGAATAAATACTCAGAATTATCTCCTCAGATTTTTTTCCTAAAAAAGGACCTTTGCTTCAACTATATTTAAGAAAAGTGAAACTATTTTCTTCTTTTGTGTAAGCTGGGAACAAAGTACAGAAGCTGGAAGAAGATAAAAAGAGAAAACAAGCTTTGTACACTTTTTGACATAAACCAATGATTGTCACCTTTAAGCTAATGAGTTCTACGCACTACTTTGCCTCCGCCTCTGAAAATGCAGTTTGAGGTGGCAATTTGATTCAACTTGGTCCTAAGCTGGATAGGTTTTGCTAGTGTTTTTGAAGACAGCGTATGATCAGTCTGCCTCTTAAAAGCTCAAAAAAGTTTCAGACTCTCTCCTCCTTCTGTCTCTGGGGAGAGTTTTCCAGGCTTCATTTCTTCCATATGCTTTACCAAAAAAATTTTTTAGTAAGTTGTTTATGTCCAGAGACACATGCACACATACACCAGAAGGCACACACACATATGTGACAGCAGTCATATACACTTTTGACATACTTTGGAATTCACATAAGCAAAGGGGGGTTGTGGAGATTTCTGGCCCACCAGTCTCACTTTTATCACTGAAATGAAGCATGGTAAGGATTGTTCTGGGGAAGGATTTCTGTAGCCCGTGACCTAATTTTGGGATCACACACACACTAGGTCTGCGCCTCCTGTAAGAGTTAAGATTTAACTGATAGGGAAGCGGGCACTCATGGGAGATACAAAAGTACTCAGCATCACTGCTCATTTCCAATTAAAACTGGTGTTTCTAATTAAACACTAAACTACTGAGCTCTGTTCGGATCCACCATAAAGAAATTGCATTCCAGGGTGTCTGGGTGTCTCAGTCAGTTAAGTCTCTGACTCTCGATCTGGGCTCAGGTCATGACCTCACGGGTCTGTAAGTTCGAGCCCCCAAATGGGCTGTGCACTGATGGTGTAAAGCCTGCTTGGGATTCTGTCTCTCCTTTCTGCTCCTCCCCTGCTCATGTTCCCTCTCTCTCAAAGGCAATAAACTTAAAAAAAAAAGAAAAGAAAAGAAAAAAAGGTAATTGCTTTCCTAAAAGCAACATGGGGAAAGTATAGGACATTCAACTTTCCAAGTAAGCCAACAAATATTTGGTGGGTGACTATTATGTAGGAGGAACTGTACTAGGTGCCGAGAACATGACTAAAATAGACCCTGCCTCAGGCATCTGGTAGCCTCAAGTCAATAAGAACTTGCCTTCCTCAATGATGGATAACACTCTCCTTGGAAAACTAAGAGCCCAGAGATTAGAAGCAAGACCTCATGAGGACAGAATCTCACAAACCTGCTGTCTGTTTGGTGAGATAGATTCCATTTGAGAAAAGGGGGGAGCAGAAAAGAGAATGAGAAAAGTCAGATTTGGGTCATTGACTTGGTGAACATTCCAGAGGCTGCTACCCCGGCTTGTACTGAAAGCTACTGAGGTTGTCGGGGTGTGGATACATAGTTCGCTTCTTAAAGTAATTTATTCTCCAAAGAGTTGTTGGATAAACACTTGAACTTGTCTGGTCATATCTAGCCAGCCCCTAGCTGACCAGCACTCCTTGGAACTTGCAGAATTCTCACTAAAAATCGGCTTATATAATACTCTGTCCCCTCTTGGAGTGATTAGGAAAACATTGCTGGTTATGAGGGGGGAAAACTGAGGCTACCCTTGGCCAGTGGAGTGGCCGCTGATTGGCCACTTTGCAGGTGGCTCACCAGCAAGGCTTCTGCCAAGCCATTGCCTCCTCCCTACCCCAGTGATGCAATATCACCCCACCAGAATGTTTTGTTCTCCAAGACCCTTGTTTCAATGGGTACATCCCATTAACAAGGCCAGCAGATGTCAGTCCTGATCCACTTTTTCTCAGTAATGAACCAGGGAGGAAGAGCAGATCTGATTTCCCAATCACTGCCTTCTCTTTGCTGGCTTTTCTTCTTCCTGAGATGGAGGCCCCCTGCTTGGTTTGCTTTGTTAATATTTGCATTATTCAATAGTTATTATGTGATAAGCATGTTGTTTGCTCCAGGTTTCGGTTGGTTTGTTTTCTGGTGCTTTTATTCGTAGCTGGTGGCTTAACTTGAGTTACAGCTGTGGTCTGTATATTACTCAGGGTAGGTAGCATGTATATTTTACGGCTTCTTACCTGGTGCTTCAATAATCCAAAGTTGGGCAAATAAATAAGTAAGTAAATAAATAAAACATAAAATCCAAGGGGAAAGTCAGGTAGCTTTTATTCTGCAAAATCATCTCTTTGGTGTCGGCATTTAGACTGACCTCTCTTAGGATGAAAAAACCTCAGGTCTGCAAATAATATGGCAGATGCCTCTGAATGCACATATTTTTAAGCTTTCTGGTTAAGAAATAACAGTATCCCTGCACATCTGTCAAGCAAGAATCATGTCCCTGAGTGAAAATATTTTTATGTCTAAAGACTAAGTTATTTATCATCAGTGCAAAATGGAATCGTTGTAAGTAAACAGAATATAAAGCTACTGTTTATAATGCATTATGCAATTTGTATCATAATAGTCATTCTGAAAGCACACTTTAAATTTGCTTATTGAAGATTTAAGCTCCAGAACTTGTTAGTGAAGCAAAATGTATGTCTCTGCCTTTGATCTAGTACTTTGTTTGTTACCGCTGATTAGCTGTTACTTGCATCAAGGTGAAATTGTCATATAAGATGATTTCAACATTCTAGGAAAGAGTATGAACTGTTGTGAGTTGGCCAGGCGCAGAGTACATTTGGGCACTCCTATGTTACAGCTTAAATTAAATGTTAAATATTTATTTACCAAGTTGCTTAATTTAAAAAAATGAGAACTTTCTTCATTTACTAAAAATGTCAATAAAACCTAAAATATATACGCAACTTTTGAATAATTCCCACTAAATAATAGTGTAGTATTTTATTTCCTTTCAAAGTATGACTATTACAACCAGAGGCATAACATTGCCTTTTTCCACCTAAGCATAACTTCTGCATTTAAACAATTTAAAAATCAAATCCAAGTAAACTTATTTTAATAATCTTCTGGGCTTCGGGGATCAAAAAAATTATTATTTCTAATTCTTAGTATATGAAAAGTTAAACACCAAAGACTAAGTATCTGCAACTTCATATTTCAAGCTGATAGTTTGTTTAAAAGCTCTTTGCCTCTTCTTAATTAAAAAGGAGACTCGATATTAATTAAAAGATACATATATACAAAAGTATACACGTAAAATATTTTCTCAGCCTGTACATAAGATTTTTGTATCATTGTTAACCACAAATTTAAGAGCAAAGCAGAGGTAATTTTTAAAAATTTGTTGGCTTAGCCTGTAAAATCACATTCTCCTTCTCTATTCAGCTATCTAGACCAGCGACATTCAACAGAAATATGTAATGTGAGCCATAAACACAAGCCACACGTGCAATTTTAAATTTTCAAATAAGCACATTTTAAAAAGGAAAAAGAAACAGGTGAAATTAATGTTCAAACTATTTTGCAATATATAAGCAGTATTTATATTGAAATGGTATACACTTACTGTATGTGAGATATTGTACTTTTTGCGTCTGCGTTCTGAATCTTCGAAATCCTGCACGTATTTTCACTTACAGCACATCTCAATCTGCACTGGCCACATTTCAAATGCTTGGTAGCCACATGTGGCGAGTGGCTGTTGTTTTGGACAATATAGGTCTCGATGATCAAATCCCTATACTCAAACACATCGGCTGAATGGCTTTGTAGAATATTACTGCGGCTCTGATACCATTCTAAAAGATTTATATGTCGGAGCTAAATTGTTAGTGGAAGAGAGTTTGGGGATGTACAGGAACTCTTTGTCCTGGTTCAGTTTTGCTTTTAACAGCTTGCTTTGCTCTATAAAGATACATCAGTCACCCTCAAGCTGTGGGATCCTCTGCTTGTTCATGCCTATGATGTTGAGTTGCTGAGATAGTCACTCTGGAGAAAATGACCTGAAACAAACATTCTAAAATGGCCCAACTGAGAGGGGCAGAGCCTACAGGAATCTTGTCAGCGATCCGTTCAGGACGTGGAAAGAATCCCAGTGTCTGCCGACTTTTGGGTTGTCCGGTGCGCGATCCTGAAATGTAACCCTGTGATTCCTAAAAGAATGTCAGCCCTGTGTTTCGGATATTCTGGGAGAGTCTAAATTTCACATGGTTTGGCTAGTTTTGTTGTTGTTGTTGTTGTTGTTGTTGTTGTTTTCAAATGCCCTTCTTCGGCCGTGCGTCTCGATTTGCGGTTCAGAAAATATGGCCACTCTGGCCAAGTTCCCTCCAGTTTCAGTGCCTGCTTTCCAGCCTTTCAGAGCTGACATAGGATTATTTGGAAATGGTGAGGGAAAGAATAGAAGAGGCCTGGGGATAAATTGTAGATATTTCAGGGAAAAGAAAAAGCACAGATACTCTGAGGTTTATCCCCTTCTCGCAGGTTGTGAGTTTAGTCAAGAAGCAATTAACCTGAAAAATGGAGAGAAATCTACAAAATGCAGAGGAATACATTTCCTTGTCATTTTCATCTTCTACTATTATACCCCACTCCAAAGTCCTTATCAAAAATAAATAAAAAGCCATGGGTCTTTGCCAGCTCCAATAATATAACCCAAAATGGTATGGGAAATATTTCTATTAGGTAAGCATATTGCGTAGAACCTGGAACGCAGTGGGCACTAAATAAATGGAGGTCATTACTATAAATATGCTGGTGATGAACCATCCAGGCAACATGAGAAAACCAGAAGAATGACCGAATGGCGCCATCTCTTTAATATCTGTCATTTTTCTGCTTTATCTGTGTGTGCTCTGAAAGGCAGTGCATGCCCATTATATCTTCTTTGTACCCTCCTGAATAGAATCTTATTTTCTTCCTTATTAACATACCTTAATTAATAGAGGTGCATTTGTATAGCTACTAGAGACAGAACACCTCAGTAGGATAAAGGTTTTGCATCATATTGCTGGCTGACTTGTTATTCCCCTATTAAGTTTAAAGAAAATATTTGTACCAAGGTATAATCATGACTCCGTATGGTCTTGAAGAGGAATTTAATGGTTTTCTTAAATTGGTTCTGAGTCCCTTCTCAGTCTTGGGTCACATGAAGACTTAAGAAGGATTTCTTAAATCTTGTGGAAAAAAATTTTTTTATTCTCCACCCATTTTTCAATTCATAAAGAGATATGTCACATTGGGTATTTTTAAATTTCTTGGGATTGAGAACTATAGATTTTCTCCCAAAGTAGCACTTACTTATTATCTTAACTCCTACCTAAATTTTTGTAGCCCTCACTGAACATTTGCAAGCAGTTCAAGAGAATTTATCTAATAACAGGAATACACAGTTATCTTTGCATATTTACCAAAGCCACTGTTGTTTGCACTGTTTTCTCCCTCCTCAGAGACTGCATGAGAAATAACTGAATATAATCCTGCAGAAAAAGCATAGAGTTGGACACAGTAACAGCAATTGTATTAAAGTTCAGTTTGAGTAGGAGTTAGGTTTTTTGTTTGTTTTCTTTGTTTTTGCATTTCCACTTAACATCCGTGGCCCCTTTATTTAAAGAGGAAGTAAGCCAGAGAGAGAGAGAGAGAGAGAGAGAGACAGAGAGAGACAGTTGGACATACATAGTTTATTATAAAGAAATAGTGTCTACTCATCTTCCCAGAAACAAAAGGAAGAGCTTCGTTAGGGCCCCCAATTCGTTCTGATTTGGGGGAGCAAAATCATGTGTACTCCTTGTTAAAGTTACGGCATGCCAGCACAAGGATCTCCCCAAGTCCATCTGCATGCCCACACTCTTGGGGGCACTGCTCTTCTCTTTCAATGGCATTGAAACAGCTCTAGAGACCATAGGAACCTCACATTCTGCTACGGAGAATGATATTTGGTCACAGTCAGGCTCCCTTGACAATGACATTTTCTCTGAGAATTCTGCGCAGCTGTGTCACTGTTAACTTTTAATGAACATCCTTCCTTCCTTTGAAAAGTTTCGGTGAAATGAAACGGATGTGCAATTTCTGCTTTCGTCTCCACTTTGTGTGGGATAATACACAGTGATTCTGCATGCAGAGGTTGTCTGTGACATGCCTAATTTGGGGCATTTTGAAGCTAATAAAATAATTTTGCCCACAGTTACATGCAGATGTAAAACAAGATTTTTTTTTCCTGAAAGCCCAGACCCTAAAATATCTCATAACCTATAATACACCAGAAAGTGGAGAGACTCACTCCCAGCCTGAATTTGGGCCCCACCGTTCATTTCGGGGGATTGCTGACTCAATGCAACACTCCGGCAGGAGACGTGCCAATCGCTCCTGGGACAATGAGTGCACAGAGGCACCGCAGTGTTATTTTGGAGCATTATTCTTTCTTGGTTTCCACAATAGCTGGGATCTGATAATTTAGCATTAAGCCTCTTTTCAACTATATGGAACTGTAATAAGGTGATTTAGCCAATGTGCCTGTCCATTGTCCCAGAGATTCTGTGATCTATTATGCAGTAATGTGTCAAAAGAAAAAAGAAAAAAAAAAAAGAAAGAAAGAAAGAAAGAAAATTGGGGAAAAACATAAACCAACTAATTATCAAAAAGATTAAAAGCTGCTTTGAGCAAGCTCTTATTTATTGGCATTTTTTTATGAATCAATATAGATATAGGAATCGACTGCAAAGCCTCTGGGTACATTCACATAATGAAAGCCCAATTAATATCCAAAAGCACAGTGCCCTGCCGGCAACGGTAGCTCCAAGGACAACCACTGGCTTCGGCAGCCAACACTGACAGCTGCAGTGCCCCGATAGAAAACAGCTTCAAAGGCCCGATCCCCGCCCCACCCCCACCCCAGCCTCGACTGAACACTCCCTTCAGATCGCCCTCACTGAGGCAAGACCCTGCAGAACAGATGGGATACCAGAAGCAATCCATGGCTATCTGTGATGTCACCAAATGAGGCATTTTGGGATGCTGTCTGGGTGGCAAAAATGTCAAAAGAATATGAGAGGGGGAGGGGGAGGGATGAGGGAGAATTATAGGTGAAATTAGCGTAGCCGGGCGACCCAGTAGGTCGGCGAATGGGCTGTGTGGTGGTGGAAGAGGTCATACTGGGTCCAGATCTGGGCCGGCTAACATTTCAGGTTTATTTTTGTGTGGATTAAGGGAGCTTTACGTTTGTTGGGCTCACAAGAAAAACATGTGGCTCCATGTCCCGTAGGCCTGTTTGCTTTGGATTTATCCAGGACGCAAAGCCCGGGCCAGCCTGTTGGAGACGTTTTTCGGACACTTGCAATTGCCTTGACCCCCGCCCCGTCTCCATCGCGGCTACCTTTTTTTCAAACGGGGTCCAAGGCTTCTTCCTTAAGATACGACATCTCTTGATTTTCTATTAGTTTTTGTTCTTTTGCTGCCGCAAAATAGGAATCAGTGTCCTAGACTAGAAATACTGGGTGCTCAAATGAGACCAGCCAGAACTGCTGTCCGAGAATCTTGTTCTAAGTAGCCCTGGGGGGAACGCATATAAGGAGACCCCAGATCAGGCTGTCAGGCGCACTCGCGCACCATGCGTTGAGATCGGGGGCACCCAAAGCAGGCTAGTAAAGTAAAGCTTGATTAAATAGATCATCAAGAGAAAGAACAGACCCACATAAAATTTTTCATTCTTGCAGAAGTTGAGTGGGCTGGAAGAGGTTATGAGGGAAAAATATTCTCCTTTGCCTTGTAATACTTGTAATTAATAATAATTTACTTAAACTTTTACAGCCCTTTAGGGTTTATAAAGATTGTCCATTTGATCTTCTCAGTAAATCCAGGATCCTTTCAGGCAATCATTGGAGGGATACTATTGTACAGAGGAGGAAGCTGAGGGTCAGGGCCGTCAGTGACTTGCCGATGGTCAAAGTTGGAAAATGTCAGATGCCAGGTGTCACTCTGAGCCTTCTAGACATGAAAGCTGTTTGAAGAAATCCATGAAACAATCAGTGCTTTTACTGATTTAATTTTTGGGCCCAAGCATTGTTTCCTCTATGATTATTGTTTCCTCTATCATTACTCTTATGATGACACTTGTCATGGTGCATTTGCACTTGTTTGTTTGTTTCCCCCACTACAAGATGGGGAGCTCTTTGAGGGCAGAGACTCTTTTATGCATCTCTAGTACCCAGCATAATACCTGCGTATATCAATCAGTAAATACTGTTAAAAGAGGATGGATGAAAGATGGGTGGATGGATGGATGAATAATAAAGTTTATTTTAGCTATTTGTATCATTTAGCAATGAGCAGTTTGACCTCAAAGCTCCCTCCTGTGGCCTTGGAGAAATGGAACATGTTGGGTTTAACCACTTCAATATCTGCCAATTTGCCAAAAATACTGTAACTAACATTAACAAGAAACAAAAAGGAAAGATGACCAATTCTGATAAATGAGGAGGGAGAATTATAATATATTAAGCAAAACAAAAAATCTGATAGGAAAAATAAGACAGTCAGTCACTGGAGGCTTTAATTTTAATTTTATTATAGATTCTTGGGAATTGTCCCTGCAGACAACTCAGTGAAGGCCGTCTCTGGAGCTCTCTGCTGAGGGAGGTGAATCCTCACATTTGAGGGCTTCAGTTACTTTTTGGATGGCATCCAAATTAGCATCACTTCAATATGGAGCACTGGATGTGCCCGACTTGGTGTTAAATGTGGAGAAGGTTACCAGGTGGAGCTGGGGTTGGCTTCAGCTGACAAACTGGGAGGGGTTATGCAGAATGCCCGCACACACCTTCAGTGCAGGGCTGTGTCCCAGTGTTTAAAAACGAATCCATGGGGCGCCTGGGTGGCTCAGTCGTTTGAGCGACCGACTTCGGCTCAGGTCATGATCTCACGGTTTGTGTGTTTGGGCCCCGCATCGGGCTCTGTGCTGACAGCTCAGAGCCTGGATCCTGCTTCGGATTCTGGGTCTCCTTCTCTCTCTGCCTCTACCCTGTTCATGCTCTGTCTCTCTCTGTCTCTCAATAATAAATAAATGTAAAAAAAATAAAATAAAAAAATAAAAATGAATCCAAATCCAGCACACAGAGGAGGTTGCTGTGACCTCCAATATGAGTTGGGAGCAAGGTCAAAGAGGCTTAACAGACAACGTGGAAGGACTGGATGTAGAAGTAGGAGCCAGCGATATTGGGGGAAGCAAATAGCAGGTGGTGAAATGGACTCTTCAGGCTGTACCCAGTGCTGTAGCACCACAGAGATGCTCCAACGTGCTGGAGGTGTAGGCAGCACGTTTCTCATAAAATGACTAGAGTTCAATTTGTTGGATAAGGAGATAGGGTTGGGGGAAAGTTATTACAGGAGCATTGCCCAGCTAGGTGCAGAGAAAGTTTAATCATCCAGAAAGTGCTGTCCAATTCATTACTCAGAGTTCTATCCTGACATGTAGAATAATGCAGAAAAATGAAATAGACTCACCTAGCAAGGACAACAATAACAGGATTCTCAAGAACACAAATACTTAAGATGGTGGAAGTTATTAGATCTCTCTTAATGCTCAAGTAATAAGCATATTCTACTTCCGGAATAGATTGCTAAGCAGTTCATGAATTAACTGCAATGTGGCTAGCCAATAATAATTACCAAGTATTAGTTTGTATATGTGCCAGGCACTGTGCTAAATGCTTTAAATGTGTTATTTCAGAACCCTCACCACCACCCTATGAGGTAATTATTTCTCTTAATAACTGTTTTATTTCAGAATAGTTTTAGACTTAGTAGTTACAGAGATAGTATCGAAATTTCCAGTACATACCTCCACCCAATTTCCCCTCTTATTAATATCCTCCATTAGTATGGTACATTTTTCACAACTAATGAACCGTATTGATACAGTATCATTAACTATAGTCCATACTTTGTTCAGATTTCCTTTGTTTTTACCTAATGTCCTTTCTTTTTTTCTGTCCCAGGACACCACATGTCTCCTTAGGCTTCTCTTGGTTATGGAAGCTTCTCATATTTTTCTTATTTTTGATGACCATGGCAATTCTGAAGAGTACTGGTCAGGAATTAGGTAGAATGTCCCTCCATTTAGATTTTTCCCATGATTACACTGGAAAATGAGTCCTTGGGAGGAAAACCATGAGGGCCAAGTGCTATTCTCATCACATGATGTCAGGAGTGTCTGCGACCAGCATAATTTATCATTGATAAGGTGAAGCTGCTTGAACCCATGGACGAAGTTGTGTTTATCAGGTTTCTCCACTGAAAAGTTACTCCCTATCAATCTCCTTTCCATACCGCACTCTAGGACAAATGCTCAGCCCATGCTTAAGGAAGGGGAGTTCCCACTCCACCTCTTTGAGGGAGCAATACCTACAAACATTATTTGGAATTTTTCTATATGAATGATTTATCTGTTCTGTCACATTCATTGATTCACTTATTCGGACTCAAGTATATTTATTTTATACTTTTGGCTATAATCCAATACTACACTTATTTTGTTGATTAAATTGTCTCAGATTTGGCCATTGGGAGCACTTTCAGTTGGCTCTTATGTCTCTTTGACATACTCTCCCTGTTCTGGATTTTTCTTTAGGATCTCCTCACTTCCTAGCACTATAAGATGCCTCAGGCTTATCTTACAGATTCCTTGCCCCAAACTTGCAAAGAGTCCTGGCTCCCGTACTAGAGAAGGGTACTGAAAACCACGATCTGGGAGTGCCTGGGTGGTTCAGTCCATTAAGCGTCTGAGCCTTGATTTTGGCTCAGGTAATGATCTCATGGTTTGTGGGATAGAGCCTCATGTCAGGCTCTGCGCTGACAATGTGGAGCCGTCTTGGGGAATTCTCTCTCTCTCCTTTTCCCTCTCTCTCTCTCTCAAAATAAATAAATAAACACTAAAAAAAACTAAAAAAGAAAAGAAAAAGAAAAAACAAGATCTGGGTGTTGGATATGGAAGTCACTATTTTTATTTTCTGTATGTTATACATGAGGAAACTGAAGCTTAGAAATATTAAGTAGCCTGCCCAAGGCCATGCCTTAAAAAACTGTGCAACCTAGATTAAAACTCAGGTCTGTCTAATCGTGATTTCCTGCTTTTCTTTCCCCTCTTGGGAAATCAGCCTGCCTTCCAATGAACCTTAGGTAGTGTTGGACGTTCTCCTGCGTTCTTGACATATATTGTATTTCAGCATTTTCTGTCTTACTGTCTCTGAGATCAGATTTTGACAGGGTTTATTCAAGACAATGGCACTTTGGTTAGTGGTTCTAATCTAAAATAAGTATCCCCAGAGGTAGTGCTGAGGGTCTGAAAGTGATTTTTCCATATTTTGGGAAATCTAATAGAAATCATACGTTGATCCATGACACAACTGCCCAGGCTAAGGAGAATGTCACATTTCTTTGATTCTATGTCAACTCATTATGGCTGGTTATTTCAAACCGTTTGACACTCTGATTGGTTGATAATGACTTCATAGGAATTTCTGAAGTTGGAGAGGATAATAAAGAGTCTTTAGGGGTAGAAATGCTGGAAAAGGCCCACTCGTTACCATTCTACTTGTGATCCAACTCTGATTGAAGTGGAGCCATGATGAGAGCTGTCTATATGAATGTGGCAGGAAAAGAGTAACTTTTTTGGATATAAAGTAGACATCTATATATTTGGTTTATGTTTTACCAATTTGCTGTAATGTTTTAATGTTCAAAATTCTGGTCCAAGTTACTTTTAATTTCTGCTTCCTTTTAGATGCCTGCTTAAAATTTTTAAAGTGTACACATTGGAATGTTTTTTTTTTTGTATTCTATTTTCTGAAGGGAAAACCTATATCTTACTGTAGATAAGCATATGGATCTATTTAATATGTTCAAAAGCAATGCATATGAATGACTCAGAGGCTGTTTGTGGTGCTTGGATGAATTGCCTGTTCGGATGGACTCAGAAAGGTGGGAGGAGAAAGGGGGAGAGATGAACTTGAATGGGGGAGGAGTAACATGTGGTTCTAGAAAACAAAAGAAGCATGAGCACCAGGAGAAGATAACCAGCTCTGATAGAAGGAAAGTTCTTAGCGGATATGAACAGAGCCTGACTTCGCATACAGTTCTGTTCACGTGAAACCACATGAGGAAACAGTACAATTAAGATGTTTAGAAATAGAGAATATCATTCTAAAGAAACTTTTGAGGTCATCTGATTCATGGTTCTCAACTCAAGGCTACACACAAGAATCACTGGAGACATGTTCAAACAGTACTTATGTCCAGGCCCCACCTCTTAAGTTTCTGATTTAATCGGTCTGTGGTGCAGCCCTGGCATGGAAAACATTTTAAATTCCTCAGTAATTTTAATGTGCATCCTAGCTGGAAACCATTGATCTAGGTTTTTTTAAATTACAAAATATTTCAAATGCAGAAAAAGTATGGTAAAAATGTGTTAGAGACCTATGTATTTACTATCTAGATTTAGCAGATAACTTACAGCCACATTTGTTTCATTTACTTTTGTCTTTTAAGAAATAGGGACTCAGATACCCTAAGTCCCTTGTCCACCATCACATCCCATTGCTTTCCCTCCATCTCCAGAGGCAATTGCTACCCTGAAGGTGGCGATATTTGGCTCATCCATATTTTCATATCTTTACCTCATAGGAATGTAGGTACATATGGTTTTGTTTGTTTTAAAATTTTATTATGCTATAGTATATGTATCCTTTTGCATTTTGCTTTTCTTACTCAACATTATGGCTTTGCAACTCATCCCTATGTTCAAGTTCATTAATTTTTTAAAAGTTTATTTATTTTGAGAGAGACAGAGCAAGTGGGGGAGGGGCAGAGAGAGAAAGAAAATACCAAACAGGTTCCATGTCGCCAGTGCAGATCCCGATGCAGGGCTTGAACCCACAAAACTGTGAAATTATGACCAAAACCAAAACCGAAAGAGCTGGATGGTTAACTGACTGAACCACCCAGACGCCCCATCAAATTCATTAATTTTGACTGCTATATGGTGTTCCCTGGTAGAAATATCTCAGAATTTATTTATTCATTCCCTTACTGTGGGGCATTTAAGTTGGTGTTCCCATCTTGTTTTCTTCTGGTCTTAGGATAATAAAAATTCTGCACTGGACATCTCCTTGAGCACACAGAGCATGCTGCTCTAGGGTGAAGCTGTCCTCCCAGCAGTGCCTCTCAGTTGAGTAGAAAATGTGGAGACTCTCAACCCTTAGGAAACATAGGTGGGAACAGATTAAGACAAGGTGTCATTTCACATCTCTCAGACCAGCAGAGAATGTTCAAGTATGGCAAAGTGGGCATGTAGATTGGTATAATTATTTTGGAAAACAGTGTAGCAATAATTGTGAAGTGAAACATGGGCCTATTTTTACAATGCAGGGCGTCTTCCGGAAGGGGAAGCTCCTGCTGTGAGAGCCTCCTCAGGCTACCCCAATGAGTTGGATGAATATGATCATTCTCTATGTGTGTCATGATGGGAAAGAGATCGGAAAACCTGCCCCAAGAAATCTACCTATAGGTGGACGCTATTCTCCAAAATAATTATATCAATCTACATGCCCACTTTGCCAGACTTGAACATCCTTTGCTGGTCTGAGAGCTGTGAAATGATACCTTGTTTTAATCTGAATCTTCCTGAAAAATCAGGGAGTAGTTTTTTATTTTGTTTTTTTAAGTTTATTTATTTATTTTGAGAGAGACAGAGACAGTACAAGTGGGGGAGGGGCAAAGAAAAAGGGAGACAGAGGAGCCAAGCAGGCTCTGCACCATCACTTTGGAGCCCAACATGGGGCTTGAACTCATGAAACAGTGAGATCATGACCCTGAGCCAAAATCAAGAGTCGGACACTTAACCGATTGAGTCACCTGGTGCCCCAAATCAGGGAGTCTTAATATATTTATTGGCATATGCTTATGGTTTGTGAAATACTTGTTTCTATCCTTTGCTCATTTTTTCACTCAATTGTTTGTTTCTTCTTCTTACAGATTTGCAATGATTACTTGTATTCTGGATATTAATATTTTGTTGGCTATACACAGCTGCACATATTTTGCTCCAATATATGGCTTACCTTTTATTTTTAGGGCCATTTTTCATAAAAATTTGTGTTTCCTAATAGATGTTTTAAATGAAGAAAGTTGATGCTCATGGTTGCACAGTACTGAATGGTGTCACCATGTCTGCTGTTTAAACAGTGCCGTGAGGTCAAAAAGAACACGGGTCTGAACCCAAGCTTACAGACAGAGCTCTTTTCTCAACCTGCTTCTACTAGTTATTGCCAAATCCAGGCTTAGAAACAATTTTTTCATAATAAGCAAATGAGTACATGATTAACTAAGACACACAGGGGTGAACAATCCTAAGTCATTTACTTGTTATGTGCCAAAGCTGCCAAAATCACACACCATTACCCAAAGTGTGCCGTATGGAACCCTACTCCTTAAAAAAATATTGTGGTCAATTTAATTTTTCATTTTTTCTTCTCTTAAGAATTTCTAAACTTATTAGTCTGTGGAATCCCCCTTTTCCGTGCAGTATCTAATAACATCTCAAGAAACTAATATCCTATGGAACAGATTTTAAGAATCTCTTCACTTGAAAACCTTTGTCTCAGGTCATTAAGACTGCCTTCCCTTGTGTTGGGAGTTTATCTAAATAACCTAGCAATTGTATGAAAATGGAAATACAATTTTCATTTTATTGAACTGGTATTCTGTAAAGAGAACTAATAAGGCTAATTTTGTTTCCTAATGGAATCTTGTGTGTTACTGGATGAGGATGCATAATAAAACTACCTCGCTTCTTTCATGTGTGCATCTCTAATCATGCGAGAATTGTTGGAGTGTATGGGATTGTGATCGCCTATTGAGTTCTGTAGTATAAGGTATGGCTCTTTGGAAGGGTCTCTCACTTAACTGAAGACCTAGATATCCACGACAGAAGATAGAAACTCAGAAGTTGGATATTTGCCAGGAGAAAATTTTCTCTCTGAACTCTACTCTTTTGGGCCAGAATTTAGGTAATTGGCATATGTTTATCCATACATATGCTCCTAAGAAGGACAGGGCACCTGGGTGGCTCATTCCGTTAAGTGTCTGACTCTTGATTCCAGCTGAGGTCATGATCTCGTGGTTTGAAGGATTGAGCCCCATGTTGGGCTCTGCTCTGACAGCACAAAGCCTGCTTGGGATCCTCTCTCTCCCTCTCTTTCTGCCCCTCCTACCCGCCCCCAAAATAAATAAATAAACTTAAAAAAAAGAAGAAGGAGAGTTTAGAACTTAGGCCTTTAAACTCTGAAAAGTAAGGCATCTTTATGAGATGAAACTAAGAGCACTTACTTTATGTGTAAGAGGCAGGTTTTTATTATATATTTTTCTCTATATTCGAAATTTTGAACAAGTATATGTATTATCTATTCAACAACTTAATCAATGAAATTAATGATTGACTAGATTTCCTCTTATGATTCAGCATGTTTGTCAAGATCACACTGGGTTTCTGACCCCATGTTAGGGTTATAAATTTATATATACAGAAGATTACAAATATATAAATTATGCATGGAAAAATAGCAAGATCTATCAAAATTTTAACTGCAGTAGCCTTTGAATTGCTAGGAATATTGGTGGTTTTTTCCTTCTTTCTAATTAAGAACTTTCTATAATAGCATATGCTACTTTTCCAATGGTTTAAAAAGTTGGTTTTATTTTTAGATGTACGAGAAAAAAATTTATATAAGTATAGCAGATGTTGATATAATTTTAGTGTTAATATACGTTTTGCAAAGACCTCCGAGCCCATTTTGGAACAATAACTGTATCGTGTATAATGATTGGCCACTAATTATCATAATTATTAGAGGAAGGCAATTAGAAAGTGATAATACCCACAAGCTTTGGAAATAGAGAGACTAAGGGCTCAGGTCCCATGTTTATCACTTATTACTGGCTGACCTTGGGTAAGTTCCTTAAACCTCTCTGTACCTCAGTTTCTTCATTTGCCAAGTGAGTAAAATAATGTCACATACCCCAAAAGTTTCCTGAGGATGTCATTTAGATGAGCATTCATCAAAGCCCTTAACCCTCAGTGTAGTTAACACATAATGTGAGTCCTGAAAACTGTTAATTCTTACCAGGGGTTTGAGCCCAAGACTTCCAGCTGCAGTGAAATGAATGTCTCATATGTGAGACAGACATTAGCAGGCCTATGTGCTTCCAGAAGCGGTCTACCTGAAAACCAGGATGGAAAACTGGCTTCTGGGAGAGAAATACCATGAAGCACTTCTCAAGAGCAGGGTTCATTTTTTTTTTCCTACAGTAAGATGTAGTAAAAGGAGAAGGTGACATGGTGAAAAATCAATCAAGCGATCTTGGACACCAGGTATAGGGTTACCTGTGGGAAGGTGATAAAAGCAAGGACTGCAAAGCTACTGATCAGAGAAAACCAAAAAGGGTATTAGAGAGAGGGTCTGATACCAAGCCCTGAATAGAATTTCAGGAAAATGAATGATGATGATGGTCTGGGATTACCATGTTATAAATCAATGAGGTGGCTCAGATGATATCATAGACCAGACGAATAAAATTCAAATAGATATTAATAACACCTGACCTTGGATATTAACCTTCAACAGAGTCATTTATAATGTAAAATACCTGGCTGGACCATCTATCCTATAACCATATGGTTTTTTTTTTTTTTTTTTTTTTTTTTTTTTTGAGAGGAGGAGGTGGTAAAGATTGGCTTTGGAAAGAAAAAAATAATAATTTAATTTAAAACCAGACATTTGGGCTTTGAAGGCAAGAGGGTTTGGAAAGGTTTGGAAGCGCTGAGGCTGGGCTATCAAGTGTCATGGTGGTGTCAGGTTTGTTTTCTGCGAAATATTTGAACTAATTTTATCAGCTGCGTTTCTCTCGGGCTATTTACCACCTGAATATTTGTCGAGGCCTCTAGAGGAGGCAGCCAAACATGTACATCTGAAATTCTTTCTATTTGCAGCACAACTTGGGTGGGGAAGGCTCTCTGGTGACAAGGGTGGGGAGCTGACAGTAGATGTTGCCGCGAGAAAGTTGGGATTTCAAGAGCTGTCATCAAGATTGTGAGGTCTGGTTGCAGCCGATATTTTTCCAAATGCCAGCCACACGAGGATTTAAAAGAATGTGCAAAGAAGCATGTGGCGTGCTCCTCATGGAGCAAAAGTGGGCTAAGTGGCTCGCTTAGCATCACGCCCCACCCTGGCCAATCCTGAGCTTGGGCGCCCTAGCCCCTTTTCTTCAAGGCCTTGGCCACATGCCCTTCTATACAATTGTGACGAGATTGGATGAACCACAATGGTATTTAAAGCGCTCTTCCATGCCACTCTTGCAGTTGTAAGATTTCCCAAGAGGCCGTTGCCAAGATTATGTTCTTTCCCACTGGCTTTTAATTTGTAAATTGTAATGGGCTTTGGATATGGCAGTATAGGTGGTACTCTGCAAGGTGGCCAGAGATGAGACGGAGTGGGGTAAATCTTCAGGGTACACCCTCTCCCGTCGTGAAAGGTGCTTTAAAAAAACAAAAAGGCATAAAGATCAAATTCTCTTGTCAGCAGGCTGCTTGCAGAAACTCTGGTTTTAAAGAAAATCTGTAATCAGCTATGTCCTTATAGTAACTTGAAAATTGCACAATTTTGTTTAGAAGCAAGCCACCCTTAAAAATGAAAGGGAAACAGACCAACCACTGGATCATATTTCGCTCTATGTTTTTATCCACCCTTATCATGCAAACCATGCTGGCAGCGTTCCAGATTCTTAACACTGACTCTGACACTCTTCTCTCCTCTCCTGGTGTAACAGCGCTATTTGAATTATTAATTCTGGAACATCTCCTTCCTCTCAACCTGGAAGGCAAATGGATCCACCCTTTCTGGTCACTGAAAGAGTAATCCAAGGGATATAAGGATCCACTCGTATTTCAGTATTGAGCCCTCAGTGAAAGGAGCTTTATTTGAGAATAAGTCAATATCACCCTATGAATAAAACTGTAAGTGGATTTCCTAAGCAGGTGAACTTCACAAAACGATAAGTTACAAATCGTTCTAAGTGAATTTGCTACAAAGCTCTCTTTTTTAAACTGGTAGTGAGACTTTCAAGGATTGAGTATGCTGTGACCTCTTGTTTTCAATTTTTGTCATCTTCCTCTTGCCAAATAATCCTCTTCTTAAGAGTTCCACATTGTTTTCTTGAGCCTAAGGCTAAGCTGATATCTCCTAGTTACTTATTTCCAAGTTGTGGCACACACTGGTTGGGAAGCTTCCAGATACCCAGCCCAAGAAATGCGGCGTTCAAGACCTGGTAGTATTACCGGGGCTGTACTGCCGGCCAAACCTTATAATTATCTCTTACTTTTCTTGCTTACTTTTCCTTTTCCGGACTTTCATTCTCCGTTTGATGCCTTCCCCCGGTATTGGAGCGGAAGTACATTTCTTGCAATCAGTCTTGAGGCTGGGCTCTATTCTATTGGATAAACACATCACTATTTTCTATTATCCCATTGAGGGACACTCAAGTTAGTTCCATCTGGGGGCTCCTCCAAGCAGTTCTGCTGGGAACTTTCTCACACATGTAACTGGATACACTTATGCAAGAGCATCTTGAAGATTTATACCTAGAAGTAGAATCGCTGTGCCATGGGCTCTGTCTGTCTCAGTAGGTAATATTAAAGTGCTACCCGATGTGATTATCCCAAACAATTCCTTATTGAGGAGCTCCTGTGTGCCCAAGAGCATACAGCTAGTAAGTTTAAAGATTAAGGTTTTGTCCCGCACGTTTCCCTCTGTAATTTGTCCCCATCTTCTATCCCACAGACTCTTCCAGTTACAACCAGACCTGCTCGTACTCTCATTCCCACGGGCAGCCCTATAGGCCTAGCCAGATCTTTATTCTTTTTTTTTTAAATTAATTATTTATTTATTTAAAACATTTTTAATGTTTTATTTATTTCTGAGGGAGAGAGAGAGAGAGAGAGAGAGAGACAGCGCAAGCAGGGGAGGGTCAGAGAGAGAGCGGGAGATACAGAATCTGAAGCAGGCTCCAGGCTCTGAGCTAGCTGTCAGCACAGAACCCGATACGGAGCTCGAACCCATGAACCGTGAGATCATGACCTGAGCCAAAGTCGGACGCTTAACCGACTGAGCCACCCAAGCGCCCATATTCTTTTTTTTTTTTTATTGTTTATTTATTTTTGAGAGAGAGACAGAGTATGAGCAGGGGAGTGTCAGAGAGAGAGAGAGAGAGAGAGACAGAATCTAAAGAGGCTCCAGGCTCTGAGCTGTCAGCCCAAAGCCTAATGTGGGGCTCAAACTCATGAACCAAGAGATCATGACCTGAGCCAAAGTCAGACGCCCAACTGACTGAGCCACTCAGGCACCCTGCCAGATCTTTATTCTTAAGCGTGACTCTGGATTCTTGGGAACTCCTACAAGTAAAGTAGCCCTTATGAGAGTAAGGCGTGAGTCCCAGGCCTGGCTCAGTATATGTAGATTTCTGAAGATCCCAAGGCTTTCAGAAATGTAGGGATCTTACAGCCTTCCTGGGATGCCTGTCCGGTGCCATCCACCACAGTAGCCATGTGGCTGTTTACACAGAAATAAAAATTCAACCAAATTTAAAATTCAGTTTCTCAGTCACATTGGCCACGTTTCCAGTGACTACCGTAGGAGACAGAGAAGATTGCATAACATTGTCATCACTGTAGAATGTTCTGGTGAACAGTGCTGGTTTCAGCAATCTCTATGCCCCTTGCCGTGCTGGTGTGACAATCACCGGCTCACAAGTGGGTTTGAGGCATGAATACATATTGGAGTTGAGGGATGTGGGCTGATGTCTATGGGGTTTTTTGTTTGTTTATTTTTGGGGGAGAGAGAGAGAGAGAGAGAATGAGCGGGGGAGGGGCAGAGAGAGAGGGAGACACAGAAATGGAAGCAGGCTCCAGGCTCTGAGCTGTCAGCAAGGAGCCTGACTCGGGGCCAAACTCACAAACCACAGATCATGACTCGAGCCAAAGTCAGACACTTAACTGACTGAGCCACCCAGGTGCCTCTACAGGTTGTTGTGGTGGTGGTGGTGGTTGCTGTTGTTTTTAAAGAGAAAAACAGGGGCGCCTGCGTGGCTCAGTCGGTTAAGTGTCTGACTTTGGCTCAGGTCATGATCTCATGGTTCCTGAGTTCGAGCCCCGCATTGGACTCTCTGCTGACAGCTCAGAGCCGGGAGCCTGCTTTAGATTCTGTGTCTCCGTCTCTCTCTGCCCCTCCCCTGCTCATGCTTGCTGTCTCTCAAAAATAAATAAACATTTAAAAAAGAGAGAGAGAAAAACAGGAAGGAGAAGCTTCAGGCAAGGAATATAATAGAAGGGGGAAAAGGAGAAAGGGCAAAGATATGACCTTGATAAAAAGGAACAGAAACATAAATTTTGCGGGCTAGTGGGAAGTGGCCAGGAAGGCAGTAACACTTGCTCTGCTGGGGGCATTAAAACCACCACTGTGGTTTGATAGCCAAAGTCACTGAGACCCAGAGCTTCATTCAGCAGGTACTTTGATCATCTATGGCATGGAAAATCAGGCGGTCACTGTGAAAAACTTGGGGGTTAGGGAGCAAGAACCCCAGTGTGGCAGAGATCTGGGTGATGTGGGAATAGACAGAGGTGGACCAGTGACAGCTCCCTATTTCCAGGCCCTGGGTTCAAATCCCTGCTCCACTGCTCCAGGCTGTGTGGCTTTTGGAAAGGCCTCCTCTGCGGTGACTGTGTGGATTAGAGGTAACGCACGGAAAACACCACACCCAACAGAGAGTGCACCTCTGGAGATGGTTCCTCTTGTACTGTTATGACTCAGTGCTCTAGCACAAGGTTCAAGACAGGGGTGGTCCAGCCGAAATGTATCTTAGGAAGAACTCAGTCTAACGTCTCCCACGCATAGCACGGTGGTCCTGACCCTAGAAGGATTACTCGGCTCTCTTGTTTACCAAGTAGCTAACTTCAGAATTGGCTCAAAGTGAAAGAAGACCTTGCCCCTTGGTTCTGATGGTCTTGATAAATTTCTCTATTTACATCGCCAGCTTATGGGGTCAAAATCTGGTGTGTTAGGCAAAAATTGGTCCTTGGTTTGTTTTTCATACCTTGCCTTTAGTTCTCAAGCTCTCAATCTACCTTCTGTAACCCCCTGGGCCATCCAAATGAGTGTGATTAGACGGTCTTTCCCTTGCTTCTTCTGGGATTTCCATGGTTAAAGACCCAGAAGCATTCTAGATTTAGGTGAAAGGAAGTTTTCTGTGGTGCTGTGTGCCATTTAAAATTTTCCACTGCCTTATAGCTCAGAGGTGAGTCTAGTTGTTGGACTGAGTCCATTATTTCAAATATATTTAGAAAATTGTACATTATTTGGATAAGAAGTAATGGCAGAAGCCAGAAGTTTTCCTAGGTCCTGTTCTCAAAGGGTCAAATGATGTTTTTAAAATTTTAAACTAAATTTTAGTTAATTTTTAACTAAAACGTTTCCTTCTTTTCCTGAGAAGGAAGAGAAGGGAATTTTGTAATGTGAAAATAAATCAAGCTCTGGGGCAACCTTCTCACCCAGAGTCTAAGCGGTGATATACCACAGTGAGGAGAGGACTTTACGATTCCTGGTTCAATGGGTCAGGTTATTTACAAGCATTATTCTTATTATCATGAAAATTACCAGTAAGTAGGGAATTTTCTCCTTCATTCAGAACTTACACCACAGCACAAATAGCCTTTTATGTCTCAGCTGGTGAAACCATAAAGAGGTCCTTATTCTACAAAACAGCTTTTCACAGGAACCTAATTGAATTTTAAGAAAATGAATATGAAGGGAAAATACCTGTGCCTGCTCTTTCAATAGCTCTGTCCTCCCCAATCCACTCCTACTCAGTCCAACTTCCTTTGTCCTTCCCGAAAAGGCCTCAGGAGTTTCCAGGTGTGAGAACAAACAATTGTCACTCATTGTTTGAGATGTGGCTTCTGCCAGAAGGAGATCTGTTAAGGGACACTCTTTGGGGAAATAATAAATGTATGGAAAGTTACACGCGTGGTAATGATGTACTGAGATGTGATTGGTTTTAAGTTTTCCTGACCCTTCTCTTTGAAGCAGCTGCATTATCAGTAGATTAATACACTCTACTTGTGCAGTAGAAATGGCTACAAGAATGTCTCTCCATCATATCAAACATGTGACACCCTTGCTAGACAAGAGACACTGGCATCCTTCTCTGTTACCGAGATTTTTAAGACGTTAATATCAAAGTCAGAATTGACTCAAATCAAAGTGCAAAGGGCTGCTGTATTTTCAAACTACAGTCTGATCCTTTCTTCTGTAAAGGCTGGAGTGAGGGGGATGGTGGGACCTCTAGCTGACAATAATTATCCTATACTCACCTAACTTTTCTTCTTAAATGCCCTATCCCATGATCTATTTTTATTTTTGGTTATTTATTTTTTCATGTTTATTTATTTTTCAGAGAGACAGAATGTGAGCGGGGGAGGTGCAGAGAGCGAGGGAGACACAGAATTCGAAGCAGGCTCTGTGCTGACAGCACAGAGCCTGATGCAGGGCTTGAACTCATGAACTCTGAGATCGTGACCTGAGCCAAAGTCGGAGGCTTAACTGACTGAGACATCCAGGCGGCCCTACCATGATTTATTTTTAGAATATGATGACTGTTCACCTAAATGAACCTCAATTGTGGAAATTTATACAGTGTAAGGACAAAGTTGTTTGGGGGTTGCTGCATTGTAAAAATGACACATAATATAAATGGCTGTGTGTATTGAGTCCAACGTATGAACCAGCCATTGTGATAAGCTTCTCACATGTATTCCTTAATCAAATGTTTGTAATACCACTCGGAGACAGTTACTCTTCCCTTTAGGCAGCTGAGGACACTGAGACTAAACAGTAGCTTAGTAATTCACCCACATCATACTGCTCATAAGTGACTGAACCAGGGTCCCCACCAGACAAACCCTCACTGTCCGCAACTTAAGACTGTTTCTTCATTTTTGTAGCCAATGCTAACTGGTTAATTTGTCAATTAGTTATGACTGTAGTGATCACATAATTAGTCATCCAAACTGGGACCATTTCAAGAATAAAAGTGGGAGCTATTAAAAACTCTGCCAGGACAACAGGCATAAATGGAGGTTTTCCCTACAGAAATCTAGACGTGGAGTCAACTTAGTTGTTAGAAACTTTGAACATTATTTTCTGGAGGAGCAATGTCATGCATGGTGTTAGAGTCCTAGGTCAATCCATCTTTCATTTTCTTTCTTTTTTTTTAATGTTTATTTATTTTTGAGAGAGAGACAGAGAGACAGAGAATGAGAGAGAGAGGAGAATCAGAGAGAGAGGGAGACAAAGAATCCAAAGCAGGCTGTCAGCACAGAACCCAATGTGGGGCTCAAACCCACGAACCGTGAGATCATGACTTGAGCCCAAGTTGGATTACTTAACCAACTGAGCCACCTAGGCACCCCTCCATCTTCCATTTTCTTAAGGTTTTCCTTCAGAGGATCCAGAGCTCTCTTGCCCTCAAAATAAAATATTGAAGCAAAATAGCTCCACTGCTAAAATGTAGAATTCTCCTCCCTACTAAAACTCCTATTTTAACAAGAAGTCTTTCTCTCTCTTTTTTTAAATATTTATTTTGAGAGAGAGAGTGCACACTCAGGAGAGGCAGAGGGAGGGAGAGAAAGAGAATCCCAAGCAGGCTGCATGATGTCAGCACAGAGCCCTACGTGGGGCTCAAATTCACGAACCATGAGATCATGACCTAAGCCGAAACTAAGAGTCGGATGCTTACGGGACTGAGCCACCCAGGCTCAGCCAGCCATCCCCCTTTCTTGTTATTAATGTAGCAGATATATGTGTTGATTTAAAATTGCTTTCAATGATACTTAAAATTTATCTTAAAAGGCACCAAATAGTGCACACAATATATAGCCACTTGGATAAAACAAGAGGAGTTGTATGCATTGAATTTTTTGTCACAGGTATATTTATTTTCCATATGAAGTGAGAAGAAAAGCTAGATAGATACCTGCCACTCAGTGAAATTGTATCTTAAGCAGTAGGAAAGCAATCTGATTAAGGTAATTGGCACTGATTTTTGCATGACCAATAACATTAGCTTTAAAAAAAATTGACATCCCCTTCTAAAGAATCTTTAGTTGGTGGAATTTTAAGCAGCATAAAAGAGGGAAGTGAAGAAATTCAAGTGACGACAAGGTGGTCAGTCCTGCAGGAAAGAGTGCCTCCTAAATTGGTGCTACTCTGTTCGATCTATGTACTTCGTACTCTGTATAAGTTTCTTCCTTTTCACTATGAACCCACTAGTTTTCTAAAATGTCCACTTTTTTTATGGTGGAAGTTTAAGCTCCAACAACGATGTGGAAAAGCAAAAGACTGCAGAATATATAACCATTTAGAAATACAATTTCTAGACAAGAGACTGCACTTAACCGAATTTGGAGCCTCAAGGATACGTGGAATTTTCTGCTCTTTAGTTACGAACACAAACACTTCCAAGATTAAACTATACGAATAGTGGAGGAAAGGATCAATGATGCACGAAAGTATTGGCCATCTGCTTTAAGACCATGAAATGCAAAACTGTGTCCCTAAGCTAGTGCCTTACATAATTCAAACAGAAGCAATCCATCAGCCTCAGACAATGTATATTGGCAGTACGGAGGTTTTATGTGAGTAGGACAGAGACTTCTAATTTCCTACTCAATACCTGATCTTCCCTTATTACTAGTAATAGAACCCTGATTTCATTTGGGGCGGTGATTTTTGCCTCCTAACAGACAACATTTTCCAGGCTCCTTTGCAGCTAGGTGTGGCCATGTGACAAAGGTGGGGCTAATGAATTATGAGTGAAAATGCTTTGAGGTACTTCGAGGGAAGCTCCTTACAGGGAGTGAACTAAGCTAGGAGAGGTGTCCTTTATAATGACCAGAGGGACATCATGGCCTAGGGATGGAAGAACAGAGATCTAGAAAGAGCCTGGGTCCCTGATGACTTTGAGAAAACACCATGTGAGCCCCAGATAGCCAGAGGTAGGGTTTCTATTATGGAAAAAATAATCCTTAGGGATGCCTGGGTGTCTCAGTTGGTTAAGCATCCGACTTCAGTTGAGGTCATGATCTCACAGTTAGTGAGTTCAAGCCCCGCATCGGGCTCATTGCTATCAGCAGAAAGCCTGCTTTGGATCCTCTGTCTCCCTCTCTCTGCCCTACCTCCTCTTAAAAATAAGTTAGACATTTAAAAAAAAATAACCCTTCTATGTTTAAGCCATTGACATTAATCACTGTCATTGACAGTTAAATGCATTTCTGAGCTGACCGAACAAATAACTTCTCTTCTTTGCGAGAAAGACTATCATGGAGCAAAATGAACTCGACAGTCATTTATCATCTTTCCTAATCTTTGCATTTCCCTGTGCCTGCTTTTGGTTTTGTCTTGTTTTAAATTAATTCAATTTCCACTTTGTGAATAATCATCTTTCAACTCCCAGAAACCTCAATTAATAATCATATTGCTCATAAGATGACCCTAGGGGACATTTACTCAGATATTGTGACTGTCACCATCGTTGTTGGAACTGAAGTTATATACACAGATGAACTTTTCTCACGTGTTTATTTTCCATGTAGGGTGTCTCATTGAAAACAAACCCACTATAAGTCCCCAGGCCCTAGATGCAGGCTATGTTATGTATATTCTTTGAAGCTTCTTTCTTCTTTCCTCCAGGAAAGAGGGGAAGTAAAATCTTCAGTGAAAGAAAAAAAATATTAAGGAAAGAAAGAAAAAAAAGAAACAAAATAAAAACCATATTTTTAACAAAAGGATTTTTGAAAGCCTTGGAAAATGTTGTGTTCACTCACATAAGGCCCCACTGTTTTAAACATATTTTACTGTAATTTTTCCTTCAAAATTCTGACATGCAAAGTTGAACAGGGCTCCTTCAGTGTACAACCCCTGGACATGGAGAAATAAAAAGAACAGTATTCCAACTAATGCATACTCAGTGGGAATCATAATATCGCATAATTGCTTGAAATTCACAGGCCTATCCGATGTCATCTTCAGAAATATGCAAGTTTCCTTTTGTTTTCTGACTTAGAGATATTTCCTTGCTTTAGGGCTTAACCCTTCCATTGCTGCTCCTAATTACTGAAACATGATTGGAAATGAATATAGAGCCACCCTTCCTAAACCCACCCCAACTGTTAGGTAAGATCCCCAAAATCTGCCAACTTTTGTTCTAACAGAAACACAAAATATGTATTTAACTTTATCAGTGAACCTCAAATATTCTTTTTTACCCATTTCCTTCTCAACCTGTTTCTAAACACACACACACACACAGCCCTTTAAATTCCCACCAAAACAAAAAAACAAAACAAAAAAAACCTTGAAAGAACAGAGTTGCTATTTCAGAGCATGTAATGACATGTTTAAAAGTTCATCAACTTCCCTCTTTTAAAAAAATCTGGCAATGAGTCTAAAATAATAATTCACAAAGATTTAGAAAAAAAAATCCTTAAGACTTCTTCCTCTGTAACATTATGTAAATCATAAATATACCACTGGTCTGGAAGTGATTACAAGGTATGAGACAAAGGGTATTCCTAAGCAGACACTGCTGACAAGAAGCTCGCTTTTCCATTAGCATGTAAGAGGATTGGGGAAGGTAAGTTCTCATAATAGTTAATCAGAAATTCACAGCATTATGAAGAATTCCCAAATGTATGTGTTCCAAGAATAAATTCTAAGTCCTGGGCCGTAACTGATTGCATGGACTCATTACAGAAATGTGTCCTCTGATTCAAGGTGAATGAGCCTTTTGGTGTTCCAAGGAATTCTCCACTCTTCTCCAGTGTTCTCTTTGCTTCTCAATTGTCCTTGTCCCCGACCTTCAGGATCCCTGGAGCGAAGAGGAGGAAGTACTATATAAACAGTTCATTCTAGAAGTGTGAGTCATTCCCGAATCTGCTCCCCCAGTCCCTATATAAGTGACACCCAGTCACATCTAAGCTTCTCGATTACTTGTAGGAAGCATTTCTTTGTTTTGTCTTTCCCCACACCTTTCCAGAGGGGAAAGGTTGAACTTTTTCTCTCTCCTCAAAGTATTTCAACACTTGGGTTGGATACTCAGTTAACAGAACATCAAGAGTTTCATTTTGCTTGATAGTATTAGAAGCTAAGGCCAGCCAACTCATAGGGACACTGCAATGCCATTTTATAATTAAGCAGAGCACCCGCTGGACTGCATGTTATAACAGATGTTTCCTGGCCCCAGGTACTAAGCCAGCACATAGTAAAACTGCCCAGAGCCTCGCCCTGAGCCAAGATGGGTCAGTGTCTGGAACAACTCCTGTCTAGTGTCTCTTACTGTAATTAGAGAATGAGGCTAGCTTTTGGTCATTAATTCCATTTGAAAAATAGCCATGGCTAAATTAAAAAAGGAAAAAAAAAGAACCTCGGTGTGCTTTTAAAATTGAAAAGCCCAATAATAAAATGGAGATAACTTATGGGTGATTTATTATTTCTAACAGTATTTTAGACCTTATATAAATTCTGTACAATGATTTGCAAAATTCTTCAAGATGGTTTGCAAAATTTTCACTCCATTTATGAAATGGATAAAATTAGAGGCTCCTTATGCTTAGGCTGGAAAAGCGTTTATAGATGGGTTAGTACCAGGAAATCAAACTCAGATGTCCTAGCGTCCAGTTGGTAAAAGAACAAAGCAATCAAGGACAGGAACAATCATTCGGGCTTTCCTCTTCAGTTTTCCTTCATTTTCCTGTTTGAAGTGAGAGACAGGGGTGCAGGAATATACCTCCCTACTCAGAGAAAACTATGGTTCAAGCAAGGCTTCTATTCAGGTGGTGTAACCCCTGAGGTTAGCACTGTTCTTATCATGATCATTGTAGGAACAAATCTATTTTATAAGTACTTGACTTCACCCTAAAGGCACAAACTTGTCTAACACCAAAGGTAAAGAATGGCTCTGAAAAGGACAGCTTGGTCTCAGGATCATATGAAACTAGAAACCCATGGAACTTGGATTTCCAAGGAACTAGCACTGTTCTTACCAACTGACGTATAGAGGCTGTTCTCACCCCACAGAGTGAGGCCCACCTCTGGGCATCTGCTCTTTCTCCAGGAAATTGCGGACCTCCCTATGAGCCAGCAGCTGGGGAGAGCAAGGCACACCTAGGATGTTGCTCTAGCACAGAGGTATGCTTTCTGATAGGTCAGTCCCCAGACCTTAGTAGCGAAATATTTTTAATGACAAGGAACAACTGGTATTTACCTTTGCACAGGGCAGATGAAGGGCAGTAGAACATGATAGGGTCCTTGGGGCCCTTGTAAGCCAATGCTCTGTTACAGAGGGCAGCTACTGTCTACTGGGTTGAAATGTGGGACTTGACCCATATGGCCAGATCTTCTGACTTCTCAAGGGAAAATAAAAACCTGTGTCCTTCTATAAAATCTAGCAATTAAACTGTCATCTCATTTCAACACTGTAAGGGGTCAACCAAGTGTCTCTGTGGTCCAGATATGGCCTAGGTGCTCCAAATTTGCAACCTTTTCATTCCTGAGACAGACGAGAGGACTAATGCTGAAGTGACTTCCCCACAGGTCACTCAAGTGATCAGAACTAGCATCTAGAGCCCTTGACTTTCCATCCAGTTAGATCTGACTTCCTTTAAAACCAGTTCTAACACCGTTGAATACCTTTCAAGAGAGATTTGTAAACTACTTAACCTATTAAGTAGGAACTGAGATGATTTTAGTGTTACAGTTCTTCACAATAGTGTTTTCTCCCACAACAAAAAAGTAAAAACTCATCTCCAAGGATGGAAAAGATGACAAATTTCCAGAGATAACAGCTGTGCACAACTATGAGAAAAGATTGGTCCTCTGGTTGCTTGGAAAGTGCTTTTTAAATTTTTTTAATGTTTTAGTTGTTTCTGAGAAAGAGAGACACAGAGTGAGCAGGGGAGGGTCAGAGAGAGAGGGAGACACAGAATCTGAAGCAGGCTCCAGGCTCTGATCTGGCTGTCAGCAGAGAGCCTGACGCGGGGCTTGAACTCACAAACTGTGAGATCATGACCTGAGCCAAAGTCGGACGCCCAAATGACTGAGCCACTCAGGCATCCCTGGAAAGTACTTTTTAAACCCAGAAATGGACAGATCTCCAAGCAGGGTCTGAAAGCACCTTGTGGTGAGGGTTACCCATTGCAAGGCAAGAGAGCATCCAAGTTTGAAGAAGTTTGACTCTTAGGGGTCATCCAAGTTCCATGAGTTTCTAGTTTCATATGATCCTGAGACCAAGCTGTCCTTTTCAGAGCCATTCTTTACCTTTGGTGTTAGACAAGTATGTGCCTTTAGGGTGAAGTCAAGTACTTATAAAATAGATTTGTTCCTACAGTTATCATGATAAGCACTGAATAATGTATAGAAGTAGAGTCATTAGATGGTGCACCTGAAACTAACAGAACACTGTATATTAACAAGACTGGAATTGAAATTTTAAAATCTCAATAAAAAGAGAAAAGAAAAAAGGCAATAGGGAACCACAAAAAATAGATTTGTGGATCAATTCACGTTTATTCAGGACTTACGATGGGCTAGACCAAAATTCCCAAACATCTGATATTGCCTCACATTCTACATGATTTACCTTCCTTTTCCACTTATGATGTTATTCACTTAATTTTCTTTTTTAAAAATTTTTAAAAGTTTATTTATTTTGAGAGAGAGTGTGAGAGGGGAAGGGGCAGAGAAAGAGAGAGAGAGAGAGAATCCCAGGCAGGTTTTGTGCTGTCAGCACATAGCCCTTCAGGGGTTGAATTCATGAACTGTGAGATCATGACCTGAGCCAAAACCAATAGTTGGACATTCAAACAACGGAGCCACCCAGGTGCTCTTTATTCACTAAATTTCCAAAAAGCCCACGTACTCTTTTTTTCTTAAATAGAAAAAACAATGAACTATCCTGGTACTGGGGTTTTAGCAATGACTTAAGTAGCCCTTGATCTTGAGACTCCATGGACCATGAATACCTAAAGAACTAAATAAACTTTTAAAATTAAAGTCTTGGAAGTGCTATAATGAATGCAAAGGAGGAGACATTGATTTTCCTTGAGTTGGACGGGGGAGGTAGAGAGGCCCTCATCCCAAATATGACATTGGATTGAACCTTATAGAATGAGCAGGAATTTTTAAGGGCAAAAAGGAAGAGAAGGTCATTATGGGCAGAAGATGCAGCTGGAAGAGAGGCACCACATCCTACAATGTGTTGGGTGTTTGGGGAATAGTGAGTGGTGCAGTATAGCTGAAGCCAAGGACACATGAGGAGAGTGGCAGGAAAATCTGACTGGGTTTGGTTTTAAGTATATTAGTACATCATAGGGAGCATAGCCTCTTGCATGGACAATGAGGCGAGCCCCGCCAAAGTCTTAGAGCAGGAGAGTGCCTTATCTGCTCGGTGCTATAGGAAGAGAATTTTGCCTTCAAAAGGCTCATGAGGGAAGGGGCTGAAGGTAAGAGGTCAATTGGGCAGCTGTCCAAAATCTTCAGGCAAACGATGATGAAGGACCAACTGAGAAAGTAGCAGCTGAGGTGAAAGGAAAAGCCAGATTTGAAAACTTTTACAGAGGTACAAACAATAAAGCTTGGTGGCCAGTTGGAGAAGGAAAACGGAAGGAGTAAAGATTGATTCCAAAACCTTTAATGTGCCTGGGTGGATAAAAATGTCACCTATCAGGATCTAAGGGGAAGCAGGTGCTTTGGAGGGTGGAGTGGGGAGAAGAGGAGGTGGGGGCTGGTTGATGAGTTTGCACTAAGAGATATTACAGCTGAAATGCCTTCAGAAGACTGATTGTGCATGACATTGTATTTATTTTTTTCTTATTTTTTTATTTTTTAAATGTTTTATTTATTTCTAGGAGAGAGAGAGACAGCGTGAGCAGGGGAGGGTCAGAGAGAGAGGGAGTCACAGACTGAAACAGGCTCCAGGCTCCGAGCTGGCAGTCAGCACAAAGCCCGACACGGGGCTCGAACCCACGAACTGCGAGATCATGACCTAAGCGAAAGTCGGACGCTTAACCGACTAAGCCACCCAGGCGCCCCTGTGCATGACATTTTAAACACTCAATAAAGTTTTATGTGTTTTTTAAAAAGTAGACGACTCTGGTAGGTGAACCTCACCAAGAAAGCATTAAAAACTGGAACTTGGACTCATGAAGGAAGATTACCAGAGAAGAACTTGACCCATGTAGAAATAAATACTCAGGGGGCACCAGGGTGGCTCAGTTGGTTGAGTGTCTAACTCTTGATCTCAACTCAGGTCTTCATCTCAGGGTCGTGAGTTTGAGCCCCATGTTGGGCTTCATGCTAAGGGTGGAGCCTACTTAAAAAAATACTCTGAAAATGATCTTCAAATGATACAGATGGAAATTACTTATACTGAGAACCCCAACTTATGATAATTAAATAATTTGAATACTAGTAAAAGAAAGCACAAAGTAGCACTTTGACTAACTTCCATGTCATTTTCTCTGAGGGGAAAAAAGAAAAAAAGAGGGAGATCATTAAAAGTGCACTGGGCTTAGAATCATGTAGACAAAGATCAGAATCCTGATCATTTTCTTTACTAGATGTTTGAATTTGGATAAGTTATTATTTAATCCCTCTTAGCAAGATGCTTATATGCTTTGGGGAAGACCCTATCCTGGGGACTGGGAATATAATGATAAATAAACCCTGCCCTCAAAAAAAAAAAAAAAAAGCTTAGTGTGATGGACATGGAGGAGGGCACTTGTTGGGATGAGCACTGGGTGTTATATGGAAACCAACTTGACAATAAACTATTTTAAAAAAGAACTTAAATTATATTTTTTGTAAAACCAGAAGATTGCTTTATATGGAAACCAACTTGACAATAAACTATATTAAAAAAAAAAAAAAACCTAGAAAATTGCAATGAGACACTACTGTTGAACAGTCAGCCCGGTGCCTGACATGTAAAGAGTACTATGAATCTGTCACTTGCTACGTGCCAAGCACTTTCTATTCATTAGCTCATTTAATTCTTATACCAAAACTGTGAGGTAGATATTAATGTTGTTTCATTACACAGTTTGTACAAACTAAGCTTAGGCACCTTGCCCAAGTTCACGGGGAATAAACCAGGAGTTATCTGACTCCCAAAATGTCCCACTTCTTCTTTCCTTTGTCAGATGAGTTATGTAGGTAAGCACACCTTCTCTCTTAATGCCCAAAAATATGAGTAAATAAGCTAGAAGTTGTTAACCAAGGAAGTGCCAGTTGAGATATATGGCATATTCACATGAGGATAATCAAAACTGAAACTAGCCAAGATAGCGTGGGTATAAATTTCTTTAAATGATATTCAGAATGACTGAACCAGGGATAATGTCCTACAAATGTTCTTCAACATTTCATAGATGACCGAAGGCCACACAATCATATAGGATGGCCCTGGCTCTAGCTACAAAATAGCTCTCCTACCTGAAACCTTTTCTGAAACTGGGTAGGGAAAAAGAATTAGTGAGTCAATAACTTATAATTAAAGCATTTGGGGAGGAGGCACCTGGGTGGCTCTGTTGGTTGGGTGTCCAACTTCAGCTCAGGTCAGGATCTGAGGGTCTGTGAATTTGAACCCTGTGTCTGGCTCTGTGCTGACAGCTCAGAGTCTAGAGCCTGCTTCGGATTCTGTGTCTCCCTCTCTCTGCCCCTCCTCAACTCATGCTCTGTCTCTCTCTCTCTCTCAAAAATAAATAAACATTTAAAAATAAATAAATAAAAAATAAAAGCTTTGGGGGGTGCTTGGGTGGCTCAGTCGGTTAAGTGTCTGACTCTTGATTTTGGCTCAGGTTATGATCTCACAGTTTGTGAGTTCAAGCCCCACTTAGCGTGGAGCCTGCTTAGATTATCTCTCTGTGCCCCTCCCCCACTTGTTCACACATTCTCTCTTTTTCATAATAAATAAAAATAAACGAAAGCATTTTGAAAGTAATTTGCACTCTTAAATAATAGAATACAACTGCTTAGAAGTCATTCTGGAGTGAGAATTTTTACCACTCTATTCCCTTTTCACATCTTCCTCTCTGCTCTCACTCTGAATCTTCCTCTCCATTTCGGCCACACTGGTCCAGTTTAGGCTGTTTTCATTTCTCCCTGGTATAGTACTTGGTCACTTGTTCCCTACCTTCTTGTTCATGCTACCACAATTGCTCCAAGTCTTTAACCATTCAGTAGTTCTCCATCACCAAACAAATATACTCATATTCATGTAAGAACACAGGTTGCTTACAACCTGTGTTGTAAGCCTCCCAAAGAGGCCCTGCTATTTTCCCAGTTCTGCTTCTCAGCACTCAGCAGTTCCTCTGCTTGGGATGCCCTTCCCCAAGTTCATCATTAAATGCAGAGTCTGGGTTTTTGTGCATGGTGTGAGAAAATGATCTAGTTTCATTCTTCTGCATGTTGCTGTCCAGTTCTCCCAACACCATCTGTTAAAAAGGCTGTCTTTTTTCCATTGGATATTCTTTCCTGCTTTGTCAAAGATCAGTTGGCTGTATACTTTTGGGTCCACTTCTGAGTTCTCAATTCTGTTCCATTGGTCTATGGGTCTGTTTTTGTGCCAATACCATACTGTCTTGAGGATGACAGCTTTGTAGTAGAGGCTGAAGTCTGGGATGGTGATACCTCCCGTTTTGGTTTTATTTTTCAGTATTACTTTCGCTATTCGGGGTCTTTTGTGAGCGAAATAAGTCAGGCAGAGAAGGACAAATACCATATGTTTGCACGTATAGGAGGATTAGGAGGAACTTGACAGAGGACCAAGGGGGAGAAGAAGGGCGGAAATGGTGGGGGAAAGGGAGAGAGGCAAACCATGAGAGACTCTTGAATGCTGACAAAAACTGAGGACTGATGGATGTGGGGGGGAGGGGGGGATGGGCATGAAGGAGGGCACTTTGGAGATGAGCACTGAGTGTTATGTAGAAACTAATTTGACAATAAACTATTTGTAAAAAAAAAAAAAAAAGAAGATTATAAAAAAAAAATAAAAACATACTAAAGAAAAAAAAATGCAGAGTCTGGGTGCTTGGGTGGCTCAGTCAGTTAATCATCTGACCTTGGCTCAGGTCATGATCTCATGGTTCATAGGTTCGAGCCCCACATAGGGCTCTGCATGGACAGTGCAGAGGATGCTTGGGATTCTCTCTCTCTTCCTCTCTCTCTGCCCCTCCCCAGCTGACACTTTGTCTCTCTCTCTCAAAAATAAATAAACATTAAAAAAAAATTTTTTTTAATCAACCTAGAATCAAAGAGTCATCGCCTTTGAGAAGCCTTTCATTACCTTTCCATGTTCCAGTTTTTGTATCCCACAACATTCTGTTTATTATGGAATCTGTCACACTAGATGACTTTTACTCATTAACATGTTAATTTCGCCCTTGAAAGAATACATCCTCCTCTGTATCTTTGCATCTTTATACCCAGGTAAGCCCTGTCATAAATAGTAGGAGCTCAATAAATACTATTATTGTATTAAATAGAATTGAATTCAACTGCCAGTATCATGATCATCAAGCCATGGTTAGTGGGCTTTCGCAGGAGTATGACTTGTTGGTAGGTACTACATTTCATGCTTAGCATGGTGGAAAGAGAGAGAACCAAACTCTGCTTCTTTTTTAAGAAAAGTTTATTTATCTTGAGAGAGAGAGAGAAAGAGAGCTCAAGCAAGTGGGGGAGAGGAAGAGAGAGAGAGAGGGAGGGAGAGGGAGAGAGCTCGAGGTGGGGCTCAAACTCATGAACCATGAGATCATGTCCTGAGCCAAAATCAAAAGTCAGGTGCTTAACGACTGAGCCACCCAGGCGTCACCAAACTCTGCTACTTCTGACTTGAAGAGGGCCTCTCTAAAATGGGGGGTAAAGAAGAAAACGAGAGCCACCAAAATGTGTTCATTTTATCACTCTTGGAGGCCAGAAATTGGGATTTTAGCACAGGCCAAGCCACTTATCTTAGAGTGTTCTGACCAGGTTTCTGAGAAAAATACAAGAAATGAACAAAATTAAAATCTGGTCAGAAGGTTGCAGAAAAAGGAAAGGCACACGTTTCTGGTAGGGAATAGGAAGTGGTCTTGTCTTCCGCAGCAGGGCTGTCTAATAAATCTGGAGAGTTTTATTGACTTCATGGGCGCAAGAATAACCACCCGGAGAAGACATCGGGTTTCACTTATTTTTTTGGAAAGTAATTTTTCACAGACGCGAGGTTAAAAGAAAGTGGTTGCACGGGCCTCGGCTGGGGTGGTGTGTCTTCTGGGATGCGTAATGCAACTGGCTCTCAATTCTGGGACAATGCCCAGTCTCAGAGGTCTAAAGCCTCTGTTGAAAGCAATGAGGACAGAGTGTTGCCAAAGTTTTATGTATGCAACTGTAGATCAATTTTCTTAGTGCAAGGATAGACTTTGATCAAGAGCGTCTGGAGGGAGGGGTTTCGTTAAATGCTGTTTTCAACTCTTAATTCTACAGCTTTTACGTCTACTTGTTCCTAAGTCTACCACAGACCCTGAATGGCCCTGACACAGAGAAGCCCCTCCCCACGCCCATGTCTGGCTCTACAGCAGCAGCAGCGACTGGCACGAAAGGAGTTCTGAGGCAGAAAAGATACATGGTTTAGAAGGTTTTGCTCTTCGCTCCCTGATTTTTGGTCTCATGTTAGACCACTCAGAGAGGAAAATGCTTGAAGCTCTCCCCTTCCTGCCTTATGTCTGTGATTCATTAGGAAAGCTTGAAAATTTCCCCTGCACCAAGACAAGGTTTCCTAAGAAAAGGATTGATAAGGGCATATGTTCGTTGGATGAATTCTTCCTTTTAAAAGTGTCTGGCCAAGAATAGAAACTTCAGCTAGTTGTGGAAAGCTGAAGTGTCCCATTTCTGAATTCCCTTCAGTTGTCCTCATAATCATGGAAGAGACGGCACCTCAGTAACATTTCTAACATTTTGGAACCTTCATGGTGAACCTGTGGGGAACTTCTCCCACAGGGCAAGGACAACTTTTCTTCCCCAGGTCATGTTTCTTTCCTAAATCAAGAGCAAGGCAGATAGATGAGCTGTGATCTTGGCCAGTGGGGTGGCAGCTGGTGTGTGGGAGGCCAGTTAATCTTCAGAGCCCCCCAGCATTCTCCATCAAAATGTACTTGAATCTCAGAGTAAGACCATTGGATTGGAAAGCAGGAAATAAATAAAATCTAAAGCCACTCCATATAAAATAATCACCTTATTTTATAGATGCAAAAGTAAATGAGTGGTTTTGAAATGTATTTGTAAGCAACAAAATCCTTTTGCGAAGGAGGACTTTAAATAATAAATTAGCAAACATTTATTGGGTCCTTGGCATGTGCAGGGCACAAGGCTAAGCACCGTAGGTGTATAGTATTACTTAATTTAATCTTCACTACTCTTGGAGCACCTGGGTGGCTCAGTCGGCTAAACGTCCAACTCTGGATTGCAGCTCAAGTCTTGATCTCAGGGTCTTAAGTTTAAGCCCCATATTGGGCTCCACAGTGGGCATGAAGCCTACTTAAAAAGAAAAACAAAAACAAAACAAAAAACTTCTCTACCCTTCTTTTTTTAAAGTATGTATGTATTTATTTTTGAGAAAAGGAGAGAGACAGACCATGAGCAGGGGAGGGGCGGAAAGAGAGGGAGACACAGAATCTGAAGCAGCTCCAGACCCTGAGCTGTCAGCACAGAGCCCCACGTGGGGCTCAAACTCATGATCTGGGAGATCCTGACCTGACCCAAAGTCAGATGCTTAACCAACTGGGCCACCCAGGTGCCCCAAAAGTCCACTACCCTTAAATAGGCAGTTATTGTTTCTGTTTTACAGAAGAGGAAAATAAGAGATCAACTTGCTCCATGTAACATAATATATAACTCATCACATGAAGCAGATCAAAGCAGGGCTCTCGTGGTAGAATTAAGATTGCAACACCATGAACCTTTAATGGTGGCTGACTTCCTCTTCCACCAACCTCTTCTGTCTCTCTGAAGCAACCCCAAGGCTTTGGAGAGTAGAGTATCAGTCTTTTTTTTTTTTTTAATATTTTTATTTATTTCTAGGAGAGAGAGAGAGAGAGAGAGAGAGACAGCATGAGCAGGAGAGGGTCAGAGAGAGAGGGAGGTACAGAATCTGAAACAGGCTCCAGGCTCTGAGCTGGCAGTCAGCACAGAGCCCGATGCGGGGCTCGAACCCACGAACCGCGAGATCATGACCTAAGAGAAAGTCGGACGCTTAACCGACTAAGCCACCCAGGCGCCCCTAGTATCAGTCTTTTGACTGGATAACCCCTAAAGATTTTTCCCGTCTAATGCCCAGCGATCTTAATTCTTGAGATGTAAACTGTAGTAATCCTCAAAACAAGTTCCTGAAGACTGGATGTTGGCAAACCTTGATCTTCTTTAAGAGGCTGACTCAAAGCCACTTTTCACATATCTTTAAAGAATAGGTTTTCCAAGTTACTGTGCACCAATCAACGTAAAGATGAAATCAAGGAATTTTGCAGATGGAAACATACTGATGCTCTAACATTAAATGTGTTGTTTACGTTAGAACAGCAGTGGGAAAGTCAGGACCGATTTATATTTATCTAATAATTAAGTTACTAAGTATTCCATAGCTAACACATTTGTTTATGCATTCAATGACAAATTATCTCTTAAAAAAAATCGGCTGGATGCAAGCATTAGGTGTTAAAATTTTGACCTTTCACATTAACTAGATGTCTGTTAATATAACTGGCTTACTCAGAGCAGGAGGTTCATCAAGGAAAAGGGGAGACTTTTGATGTCTTTGTTAGCTTTTCACAAAGGCAAAAACCTCCATAGGCTGAACCTCTTAACTCCTAACTCACATCAGACATCCCTAAATTGCATGGTTTTCGTGTTGCTAAGGGCATGGGGGGATGGGGGCGTGGAGCAGGCTCCTTCTCACAGTGTGGTTGAAGGTGTAAATCGGTATAAAATTATCGGAGGGCAATTTGGCAATAGCTATTAAAAATGAAATGCTCATAACCTTTGACCAAATAATAATTCACCTTCTGGGAATTCATCATAGAGAAATACTCCTACAACTGCTCAAAGATATAAGTGTAAAATGATGTTTGCAAGGGTATTTGTTACAGGGAAAATTGGAAAGAACCCAAACATACATGAACAGGCAATTGGTTAAGGGCAGTATGGTTTGGCCATACAGTACAATACCATGGTGCCATCAAAAAGGAGATTAAAAAGATTATTTTTTTGCAGACCAGCACGGAAGGACATCTAAAACATAGTGCTACGTGGAAAACAGCATGTTTCAAAGTTGAAGTATAATACCATTTTTAGTAAAATAATAAATGAAATTTTAATATATGCCTTGAACAAAAATGTTAGCTGTTTTTCTCAGCTGTGTGGGATTATGGAAGATTTTCACTTTCATAGCCATACATTATTATAGTGTTTCAAGTTATTTATATATGTGTGTACATATATTTATATAGATATGCCATTACTTTTGTAATCAGAAAAAAGAAATGCTTCTGTAGCTCAGTCCCTTGAGAGCCCTATTACCAAAGTATAGAAGCCTAGTCCAAATCCATTAACTTTACTGGAAAATACAACTTAGCTGAAATTGGAACAGGGATGCCGCTTAACCAAAGGAAGGCCACTCATGGAAATTCTTCTGGCTTTTAGGGTCTACAAGCTCTTGTAATAATTACCCCACAATGGCGTGTTCTTTTAATGAGGAGCTAAGGAGAATAAATTCAAAAGGCAGCCAGTTTTTGAGCCAGCGCTGTAGTGAGGACAGCTGAAGACCAGGGACTCTAAGAGGTCTCCTCTTTAACCATGACTTGCCAGAAGGGGGTGGGGGGATGTTGTAAAACACAAAAGGCAGTTTGTGTTTAATTTTTACACTTTTATCAAACTAAGATTTCGTGCAGTTTACCTGCTCAGGGCAGATCCTTATCCCCCCCGGGTGGGGTGGGAGGGCTACAGCTTATACAATGGAAGGGATTCTTTGTTAGAAGGAATGCAATGTTACCAGGGTGCCTGAGTGGCACAGGCAGCTAAGCCTCTGACTTCAGCTCAGGTCATGATGTCCTGGTTCACGAGTTTGAGCCTCAAGTTCAACGCTGCGCTGGCATCACACGGAGCCTGCTTAGGATTCTCTCTCTTTGCCTCTCCCCCACTTGCGCTCTCTCAAAAATAAAGAAAGAAAGAAATTACTTTAAAAAGAATGTAAAATTACAAATACAAAATTAGGTACAGCTCTTCGGAAGGGGCCCCTGAAAAAGAGAGGTCCTTAAGCTAAGCTTAATTAGTTTCTCAGAAATCAGCACTGCTCTGACTCAGAGTTCTTAAACCAAGATAACAGTGGAGTGTAACAGACACGCTTCCTTTATTTAAGAATTAATCCTGCCAGAGAAGAGTTTCCGCGTCACCCGTGAAAGCTAGAGGCAGCACGCAGAACCCTGGGAGACTGGGCGATCTATGCTTTTTTGGGGGTACTTGAGCGTCTGTGGATGTTCAAGCTCTGGAGAGGCCCTGCTTGTTGACCATGGCAGACACCCAGTTCTCAATGCTCATAAAACCATGGCAGTCAGAGCTGGAAAAGATGTATTAGGTCATCGATCTAGATTCAGGTCCAAGGCAGCGAGGCAGGATGGCTCACTATTGTAGTCATTCCAAGCCTTTGTCCAGGCAGCTTGGAAATGTCTTCAGGGCTCCACTCTTAGAAGGCTGTTCCTCTCGTCTGGTTACTGGGCAAACGTGGAGGTGTTTGATGAAAAAAAAAAAAAAGCATTTTAGAGTTGGAGTCATACAACTACTTAATTATATCCATTCACCTAGATTTCCATCAGTGTTTTCCACATGAAGAAAACACGTTAGTGTAAAGAAACTCTTGTGTCTCTGGCATAAAGTTGCCATCAGGGAACAAATCACTGATTTTTTCCGGTGAGTTGTATTTCTACTTTGGTGGTGAGTTTCTTTTGTAGCCTTAGGAAAAAAGCTAACTTGCTTGGGTTCTTCTCAGCCAGAATTATCAAGAAAGAGTAATATTTAAAAGCTGCTTCTGTCAATAGAAAGTGACTTCCTAAATATTTATTTTGAGTCTGTTGTTGACCTGTTTTTGGTAAACTTGATGTACTCCCCATTTTTATTTTAGGCTTTTATGGGGCTATAAAAATGGGAAATCTGAAAGCTAAGTTTTTCTTTTTTCACGTTCTCCTTGAAATCTGTATTGATAATGATCTAATCTCCCAAAAGATTTTGGTGGCTACTTTTTCATAGCAAAGAGAGGATTGTTCCAGACTGGAAGGAGAGTAGACGTGAATTATTATTGCTTCATTAATGTCTGCTGTATGTTCTAGTGAAATCTCTTATTCCCTATGTCTCACGTGTATGTGCTTGTGTGTGTGTTTGGTTGCTTTTCCTTGTGTCAAACAGTCAAACAGTCAAACGACTTGGATTTGTTTGTTTGTTGTTATTGTTGTTGCTTTTGCCTTGAAAATACTCAGAACAATTCTTTGTTTGATAAGCAATGCCATGAGCAAATGTAAAGTGCTAAGGAATAATATGATATTTGGATATTTACATTTTTTAATGTTTGCTTATTTTTGAGAAAGAGGGACAGATCATGAGGTGGGGGAGGGGCAGAGAGAGAGGGAGACACAGAATGCAAAGTAGGCCCCAGGCTCCAAGCTGTCAGCACTGAGCTGGACACAGGGCTCGAACCCACGAACTGTGAGATCATGACCTGAGCTAAAGTCTGAAGCTCAGCTGACTGAGCCACTCACACATCCCTGGATATTTGTATTTGAAAGTTTATTCTATTTTAAGTCCAACAAGTGGCATCAGTGTATTGATGCTAGTGACATCATTACTAGTAATAGGCTCTTTTAGCAATGAGCAATCTTCAGGAACCTCTGTTTGTTTTTTTTTTTTAATTCCCAAAGATGGGTTTCCAGTTTATCAACCATCAAGAAATAAACCGCAAATGCTATCTGAGTTAAACTTAGGTGAGTTCAATTAGATTTAAAAAGTTGGCTGGGAATTCATCCAAAATGAAAAATGCACTCATCAAAAAAAAAAAAAAAAAAAAAAAAAAAAAAAAAAAAAAAAAAAAAAAAAAAAAAAAAAAAAAAAAAAAAAAAAAAGGCCATTTGAAAGGTATGGGAAAGAAGTAGAATTATGGGGGTAAAATTAATTTTAAATTTCCTGAACTGACGGGGCGCCTGGGTGGCTTAGTCGGTTAAGCGTCCGACTTTCACTTAGGTCATGATCTCGCGGTTCGTGGGTTCGAGCCCCGCGTCGGGCTCTGTGCTGACTGCCAGCTCAGAGCCTGGAGCCTGTTTCAGTCTGTGACTCCCTCTCTCTCTGACCCTCCCCTGCTCACGCTGTCTCTCTCTCTCTCCTAGAAATAAATAAAACATTAAAAAAAAAATTTCCTGAACTGAGAAAAATAAAGATAGACATTCTGGGTGTAAAAGGATTTTCCCTTTATTTTAAAAGTATTCAACATAGACATACAGTATGTCTATGTCTGGGGTTTCCAGAAAATCCACACCCTCCTTTCAGAAATGTGCCTATCCGTGCTAAAACATTACTAAGATAATGGAGAATAAAAATTCCAGAGAAGTACAAAATTCACAAAGGCGTAGTGTCCCTGAAAATCACTAGAAGAATATTTCCCAACTCAAAACATTCAATTTGCCAAAGGTTTTTTTTTTTTTATGATTTGTAAATGTACGTAAATGGAATCTTATAAAGAAAGTAGAATATTTTAAATGTACATTAAACAAATTGTCCTTAGGAAAAATTATGAAATTATATAAATTTAGTACTGTCCAGAAAAATACGGGCTATGTCATGAAAAGTTAATACTGCTGGTGACCTCAGTAATGTGAGCGATCCTAAACTCCTTACTGGCAAATAAGTTGTAAGCTCTTAAATATATGGATATGTGCCCTGAATAGAACACTTGAAACATGGTTGGGCTCAGTAAGTGTTTGTGGAACAAATGAACCTGATTGAATTCAGGTAGATCTCAGATTGTTCACCGTTCGCTATATGTTTCCCTGATTGTTTTTGTTAGTTATGCCTGATTTCAGTAGCAACCGATCAAATGATAGCAACTGTGTGTATCTACAACCCTGTCTGTGCAAAAGAACACTTTGAAATGTTCTCTAAAGTTCACATGTGTGTAAACCAAGTTAGGAGCTTGGTTTAAAAAGAAAAGAAATAAATTAGTTCATGCAATAGAGAATTCTAGTAGTAGACTAGACCCAGCTTCTCAAACAACATTGTTCCGGAATCTCTCTCACTCTCTCTCTCTCTCAATCCCCACTTGACAATTTTCTGTGCTGTTTTCATTCTTATGCATATATGTTGGCAAAAATGGCACCATTTGGCAACCCCTAGTAGAAGAAGATGGTTTCTTTTACGGTAAAAGCTGACTTCAAATTGTCCTAACTGGAGGGGGTGGAGGGAATACCCATTCCTGACCACACAATAGTGCTCCAGTGGTGTGCCAGTAGGTTAGTTTTCTGTGGCCACCATCATGAATTGCCACAAACGGGGTGGCTTCATAACGGAAGTTTATTCTTTCATATTTCTGGAGACTAACCATCCAAAGTCAAGGGGTCAGTAAAGCTGTGCTCCCCCTAGAAGTTCCAAGGGAGATTCTGTTTCATGCCTCTTCCAGATTCTAGTAGCTCCAGGCATCCCTTGGCTTGTGGTTGCATCCCTCCAATCAATCTCTCTGGTCTCATTGTCTCCTTCTATTAACAGTGTGTATGTTGTACTCCCTCTGCCTCATCTTATAAGGACACATGTGATTGTATTTAGACCTCCTTGGGATAATCCAGGACCATCTCATCTCAAGAGACTTAACTTAAACACAGCTGCAAAAATCCTTTTCCCAGACAAAGTCATATTCACAAAACAGGATTTGGACACATACATCTTTTGGGGGGGGGGGAGGAAACAGGGCTGGCACTATTTTAACTACTACAGCAGGCAAATGATTGACAATCTCCTTGACAGGAAAGAAGCCCTGATATACAGCATTTACATCATTGCATGGTATAAATACTGCCCATGGCCAATGCCAAGCTGCTGACAGGAAGTCACTGAACATGGGCTTGGGAAGAGATTCACAGTAGTGTGTTTACATCATGCAGATCTGACAGATGTAAGTAACCTCAGGAGCACAGATAATAGTAGAATGTATTCAAATAATTAGGAAGTGATGAATTTTGAGTGGCTAGTAAGTCCATTTTAAGTATAATGTACTTAATTGTAAATTCATGTACTTTAAATTTTAATAGTGATTCTATTTAACAACTGGCTCACAAAATTCCTAAAAATTTACCAGTTGGTTGGAATAAACTGGTCTGAGCCAGCTCTGACACACCACTGTATGAAATGTGTTGATTGATCAGGCCTGACTCACAGAGCCTAAGGCATAGGGCCATCAATATTCAAACCACATGAACTGAAAATGAGGTTGGTTGTTCCTTAAGAGAAAACTGGGGTGCAACTACTTAAAGGAAGACAAAGGAATAGATAACAACAACAAAATCACTTCAGTACTATTTAAACATATTTTAATGATTTCAAGCTAAGAAAAAAATGTTCAGTGAAGCTCAAAGCAGCTGCAGGTACAAGCAAAGCATTGTGGATATGCATGGATCTGCAAATCAGATCTCTACCTAAGGGAAAATCACTCTTTTTCACATTGTCATTTCACTTGGCTCATAAAATCTGTTTTTCAGCCTGGATACATGTGTCCCAAGGTGATCAGCTTCAGAAAAAGAGACATAAGCCAATGGTCTTTTTAAAAGTACCATTTCTTTTTAAAAAATTTTAACAATTTTATTGAGATATAATTTGCACATGATGCAATTCATCCATTCAAAGTGCAAAATTCAGGGTTTTTTAAAAAATTTGTTTTAATGTTTATTTATTTTTGAGACAGAGAAAGACAGGCAGACAGACAGAGCATGAGAAAGGGAGGGGTAAAGAGCCAGGGAGACACAGAATTTGAAGCAGGCTCCAGGCCTGAGAGAGAAAATGACCTGAGCTGAAGTCCGGCGCCTGACTGACTGAGCCACCCAGGTGCCCCTGGCCCAAGCAGGTTTTGATTGTGATGAAATTTATTGGAGTGAATCACCCAGGTGCTCCCAAATTCAGTGTTTTTTTGATACATCTTCAGAGTTGTTCATTCTCCACCACGATTAATTAATTGTAGAATATTTCATCGCCTCTAAAAGAAACTCTGTCTTTTTGTGGTGTCATCTTCCAGTGCCCGGACACTGACCCCAGCCGTCTGCAATCACTAATCTATTCTCTGTCTCTGTAGATTTGTCTACTCTAGAAGCTTCACACAAATGAAATCACACAATATGTGCGCCTTTGTCTCTGGCTTCTTTCACTCAGCATATGTTTTAAGGTTCATCAGTGTAGCATGGAGCAGTATTTCATACCTTTTTATTGCCAAATAGTATTCCATTGTGTGAACATACCACATTGTTGTTGACCCATTCATTCGTTGATGGACATTTGGATTGTTTCCCCTTTCTGGCTACTATGACTAATGCTGCTATGAACATTTGTTTAAAACTTGGACATAGATTTCATTTCTCTGAATCGAACGGTCTTTTAAGTTACAATTTTTAGTGAGGTCTCTCATTTTCTGCACATTTAAGGGTACCGTCATTCGGGAGTTAAATCAGAAATGCCGCACATAGAATTTCAATCATCTTAAATATTGGGCCACTCACCCTACCCCTGAGAAGCCAGGGTCTGCTCAGCCCAAAGGAGGAGTCCTGTTTATACACTTCAGGGAAGAGGGTGCCGTCTGTCAGGAGAAAGGAGGAGCTAGCTTGGGGTGCACTGTGTAGGTGTGGCTGAATTCCCCCTGTAGTACCTAAGTCTGGCCTGCCCTATTGTGGGCCTCTTCATAGGCCAAGTATAAAGAATAAAAAAAAAAAAACCTTCCTCTTTGATCTGGAAATCAGAGTCACGAGGCTTGGGAAGCTTGCCGGAAAGAGAGAATTTTAGCTTCCCTCATAGAGGTTAGGAGAGAGTTTCATTTTCTCCCTTGCATGATGGGAAGGTTTGTCCATGGGTTTACAAACCTGCCATGGGGAGGTAAAAAAAAAAAAAAAAAAAAAAAAAGCTCTATACTAATAGCAACTTTCTTCCAAGAAATTCAGTGTCTCAAACAGTCTTTCACTCATTCGCCTTAGGGAGTTTGCACAAATGTGAATAAGAAATGACTTCTTTTAAAATTTACACTCACCAGTTAGCCAATACTGGGCAGAAATAGAACCCAAAAAGCAGACCTCCTGACCAAACATTCCACTATAATATTTTCAATGAGCTTCTATAAATCAGTGCATATCTTTAAAAACAGGATCTCCCCAGAATATCCCCATGACTCTACTCACTGATGACTCCATTCCTTTCATCAGGGGCACAACTTGCCCCTTCCAAATTAGAATCAACTGTATGGCATGTGCCATGACATGGAAGTCTATTATTTACTTACAATTAAGGGCTCAGGTCTGCCTTAAAACAGGCCAGGATTCTCTCTTGCAGCTCGGCCCTCCTAATGCAACCCAATTGAGAACCCCTCAAGGATCCTGGGACTGACTCACTCCCGAGCAAGAATCCTGGTCACACACTGCAGGCAGAACACTGGGGCCTAGTCAGTCCTCTCTCCTCACTGTGTCTACACTTAGCTGCCTTGAAGCTGGGCTGCACTGCCCCTCAGAGTCCTACTGTTCATACTAGGGAACAAACATTCTCAGTTCTGGTTTCCAAAGCCCAACTCCGGTCCCTGGATGGATGGCTCTGGAAAAGCTTCCAGCTTCAGACCATATGCAGGGTCCAACCCAGCCCCCTCCCCCAAACCAAACACTGAATTCCTCCTGTCTGGCTTTTCCTCAAAGTATTCCTGTTGTGAAGTTCTCACTGCCCATCTCTGGGAGTGGGGGTGGGGGTTGGAATCTTAGGGCCACACTAGCTCATGAGGAATCTCAGGGAATCAAACCTGTAGAATATCTGTGCCCTTCCTCCCGCCCCCAGAAAAATGTCTGGGCCCCATAAATTCCTTCCCAGGGGTTCTCAGAGAATAGGAGATCTTTTTTTAATGTTTATTTATTTAAAAGTTTTTAACATTTATTTATTTTTGAGAGAGAGACACACACAGAGCACGATTGGGGGAGGGGCAAAGAGCGAGGGAGACACAGAATCTGAAGCAGGCTCCAAAGTCTGAGCTGTCAGCACAGAGCCCAACGCGGGGCCCGAACTCACAAACCATGAGATCATGACCTGAGCTGAAGTCAGACACTTGACCAACTGAGCCATCCAGGCACCCCTAATGTTTATTTATTTTTGAGACACAGAAAGCATGTGAGCAGAGGAGAAGGGCAGAAAGAGAGGGAGAGAGAGAATTCCACACAGGCTCCACACTGTCAGCACAGACTCCAACACAGGGCTCAATCTCATGAACCGTGATATCATGACTTGAGCCAAAATCAAGAGTCAGACACTAATGGAGTGAGCCACCCAGGCACCCTAGAGAATGGAAGGATTCTCTGTATCCAACTGGGGATACAAACTTCATACCAGTGTCCCATGCTACATCCAGCCTCAGACATATTCTGTTTCAGCCCTCATACTCTTAACCAGCATTGTATTTTAAATTTGCGTTAACTGTCAACAAGAACTAACTACACACTTTGTAGGGCCCAGCGCAACACAAAAACGCAGACCCCTTGTTCAAATTTAAGAATTTCCAGATGACCACATAGAGGCCCTTCCTGGGCCAAGCGTGGGGGACTGTGGGACTGCACAGGTTTGCACGCTCATTCAGTGTACCCTGCTCCCAACATTTCAAAAGCAAAAGATTCATAACCTCTCCTAAGAACTTAAAGAATTGGTGACTCCCGGTCTGTGCCCCTAAATGGATCCCCAAAACTGGCTGGTGTCAAGTTGAGACTTATATTCATTTGCTAGGGCTACCATGACAAAGTACCATCGACTGAGTGGCTTAGATGACAGATTTATTTTCTCACAGTTCTGGGGGATAGAAGTCTGAGAACAAGGTATCAGTAGAAACCCTTTTTTCTAAGGCTTCATCCCATGGCTTGCCCGCCCTGTGACGGCCGCCTTCTCGATGTGTCTTCACATGGTCTTCCCACTGTGCCAGTCTATGTCCTATTCTTTTCTTATATTTTCTTATATTTTCTTGGACTTGTGTCCAAGTCATTTTCTTATAAGGGCTTCCCCAGTCACACTGGATTAGAGCTGCCCTAATGGCCTCCTTTGAACTTAAGGGCATCTTTAAAGGCCCTATGCCTACAAACAGTCATATCCCACAGTGCTAATGGCTAGGCCTTCAACCTAGAAATTTTGGAGGTCAATTCAGCCCCCAGTGCAGCTGTCCACCTCAGAGAAGCACCGTGCTCCATGTCTCTGCACTAGCCTGGCCCCGACACTTGCCATGGCTCCTCTTGTGGCCTGCCATTCTTCCTCCTGTCCCCTTCTCCCACACAGGGGACCCTGTTCTCTCCTGTAGTTTGGGAGTTAGTGTCACTGCCTAGTATAGGACAATGGCCTCACACACCCTCTACCTCTGCAAGACTACTCAGGTGATCCTCGCTGTCCAGCTACAATCGGTTGCCTCAAAACAACACTCAAAATGTAGCCACTCTATAGAGAGAAGAGTTCAAGTGCAGTGTAGAAAGAAGAAATCAATTGCCATGAGGTGCACATGACTACTCAGTTTGGTGATTCGACTTGCAGGTTTTGGGAGAGGAAACTCTCAGCCACTACAGAATTTTTCCTGGGGGCTGATCCTACTAAAATCACCTGACCGTATAAGGGATGGCCTTAAATTTCAGTGGAATCCCAAGCATACAGCCCCTTAGAGAGAGCATACTCTCAAATTGGTCTTTGTACCTATTTGTAGAAATGTTAGCCAGATTATAGCTGAAAACTCTGCTAATTCTGGGGGCGTTTTTGGTCTTATGCCTGGAACTGTTGAAGCATATATTCACACCTACCGCATGTAACACTCAGTAGCATAATTTCCAGCACGACACTTTCCTACTTTATTTTTAAAAGAAACAGAGCAGAGACTGAAGACCTGCTCACTCTGTTGCTTTTTGCAGGAGGCTCCATAGAAGGTGAAGGGGTGGCTTCTGTGCTGAAAAGAGGCATATTTTGCCTTTTTAAAAGAAAAGAGGGCACAAAAACCTTTGCTCAGAATCAGGGAACCCAGGCTGAAACATTTGTACCTGTGTGCTCATTAAAAAAAAAAAAATAATGTCCAATTTTCCAGGTTCTTGGAGAATGATAGTGTGGTGATGAATGATAGAGCTTGGACAAGACTTTAAAAGCCATCTTACTCTAACCCCTTTGGTTCTAAGACAAGGAAAGGGAGGTTCTGAAACGTTTAGTGACTCGCCCCAGACCACTGTTCTTCCTCAAATGCACGTCTTTTCTCTCAGGTCAGTGGGCTTCCTACCCGACCAGGCTACTTCAAAACAGGCATTGCCCTGTGGACTTAAACTGCATGTAAAACAACAACAGAAATCCTCTACACCTCTCTCTACACCAGTCTCGATTGAAACTCCAGAGACGAGAAGGCAAAAGCTATTTCAACTTCAGCTCCCTTAGCATACAGAAGAAAAGGCATCTGACTGACCCGTGGACTTCTCTGGCTGGACTCTGGTCTTCCCACCCTCAGGTCTGCGGCAGCGAGCAGTGCTGACTGCCAGTCCGACACCAGGGGGCGCAGCATCCTTTGTCCTGACACAGGCATTGAAGGCAGGCTCTCTGAAGTCTGAAGCCTTCTCTGAAGCTGGGCCTCAAAAAAACAAAAAACAAAAAACATAAAAAACACAAAAACAAACCTCACTTTCCCTCCTTCCACAGTTTCTCTCTGGAACCAACCCCCTCCCCAACCCCCCTCATTTATCTTAAAACCGTTTTTTTTTTTTCCTTCCTCCTGGACACTCACACTCTCCCTCTGTACCATCTCAGATTTGTGCATCTTGCAGGGTCTTGTGCATGTTTCTAGAAGGGCTTTTCAGAGAGACCAGCCCCTCCCCAGCGGCTCCTCTTCTGCAAAGCCTAGGAGCCCCCAGCGGGGCCTGTCACTTGCTCTCACTTAGAGCCCCCTCCCTGCTGCCCCCTGCCACCAATACAGAATTTTGCTTTTCCTGACAGAATTATCACATGCATCCTCTAAAATCCCTCTCCTTCCACTCACAAAAATAGTAACAAACAAATGAAATGATCGGTCCTGGGAAGCTCACACTGCTCAGCATTCACCTTCCTGGTCCTGAATGGCTAACATCAGCTTTTGGTGGGGGGTACCTACCCAAAGGGACAGCCTGAATCATCCCTTCAGCCCTGCTTCTTACCCACCCACTGTGCACCCCAAGCAGGAAAGTGCCTCCCTCTGCCTTCACCAGCTTGGCTGTCTGTGTTCTCCGGCAGAAGGAAATCTACCTCATATGCACCACAGTCCCCGGTCCCAAAGACTCCATGTTCCCATGTTTCACAGAAAAATGAACATCCCTTTCCATTTTAAGACACTTCTATACCTGGTCCTCTAAGCACAACACACCCAAACACAAATCCCCATGTCCCCCAAGCACACCTTTTTGCAAAGAACCCAGAACATTCACCATCTCGAACTGAAGAGCCACACGGCCCTACCCAGGCCTCTGAAAAGCAGCGGGTCTAGTTACATAAAGACATTTCAAGTTTACAGTCCTCCCCTCCAACCCCACACCCCATGTCTCATTTGAACCTGCAAACAACCCAGAGCAACAGGCAGTGAAATCTGAAGCTGAAGAGGCTCTCCCCAGTCCCAGGGCTAGTACAGGCTGCAGGCAGCACAGAGGTGACAGCAGCTAGGTGACAGGGACACAGGGAAAGCTGTCGGTCCATTTGCGTGAGGCCTGGAAGGAATGCAACCCTCACAAATAACCACCAGGTTATCTGCACCGAGAGCGAGAGCGTATGGTCTCAGCTCCTGGAAAACTGTAGCATTAGCGGGTGCAGGTGGAGAGGAGAGGAAGGGGTAACATGAACTCTGACCTGATCCTTCCTATCTGTGGCTTCACTCCTTGGTTATCCCCACTCACCTCCGCTAATGTGGATAGTCATGGCGGTGCTGGGTCTGAGACAGGTAGCCACAGCTGGTTATCTTTACTGGCAGACCCCCTCTCCTCATTCAGAAAGTAATGGTAACATCTATTAGGTATGGACAGAGCCACTAAAGGAGCGAAAAATATCAACATCATTCTGGAAGAGGAGGCAGAGGAAGAAACTTACTTTCAGTTTATGCCCTTTTGGATTATATGAAATATTTTGATTTATACACTATGTTATGCTTATAATTTTTACAAATTTTTATTGGGGCTAATAATGCTCTTTAGAGTTACTGTAATGACAACCTATGTAAAGCATCTGGCACACAGTGGATGTTTCCCAAACAGTAGTGTCTTGTTAGCTACACAAGCCTCAAAACTGGAGCAAATGGACTTCAAATCAAGAAAACCTGGGGTCTGGTGCAGACTCTTTGCTCAACTCACCACGTATGCCCTTGGGGAAGTCCAGTCCCTTCTCTGTGCCTCAGTTTCCTTCTCTATAAAGTTATAAGGCACCATCCAATTGAATCAGAAAACAGTGGGATGAATTTCACCACCCAAAGTGCCTGAGGCACCCTCTAAAATGCAGACAGACATAGTCTTTGCAGAGGAGGCCTCACAGGCTTGAGCTCATCAGGCACAAACCCTTCCTTTCCTAGGAGAAGCTGTCCTCTGGGGTAGGCTGGAGATTGCTGAGTAAGTTCTGAAGATAATACAGAACTGAAGTTAGGAAACAAAAAGTCATGAACACTGTGTAAAGCCATCAACCTAGGTAGGAGCTGGGGAGGGACGGGTCTGGCTATTCCTTGTGCGCAGTTGACCCCATGATCATTTCCAAGGAGATGCCCTCACTTGGCAAAGGGGTGCATTTCAAGAGCGGGGCCCCTGGCCCAGTCAGAGCCAGCCCCGGCCAGGTGCCGAGGCTGAGAGTTCTGTGTGGGGCGCAGGGCCAGCTGTGGTAAGGCCAGACCCTACCCTCAGCACCCCCAGCAGCAGAACTGAGCTGAGCTGCACTCTGGATAAAGTCAAAAGGAACCTGCTGCCCAGGAGGTCTAAACTAAAGCACCTCTGAAGTTCCCTCATCATTACCTTTATCCGAACAACAACAGTGGAAAAGTGGAGAGACCGGGTCATAGGAAGTGCAGACGCTCAGGCACTAAAACAGGGGGGACCTGTTCTGGGGCACCCCAGTTCCTGAGAATCAAATAGAGATTTGTTCCTGGAACACACAGTTGATTCATTTCCCATCCTACTCTGAAATCGGAGGTTTTCCTTGTAAGTCTCTCTTGCCAGCGCTTGGCCTTTGGGGACCGGAGGCAGGTAATCTGGTGGGCAGGAAGGCTGTGACTTTCTTTTCGCCCTGTGGTCTTCTTCCTATTTAAAGCAGCACCGCCTGTCAGTAGCAGCGAAGTGCCAATATTTGCAGGCAGGAAGATTTTCTGACATTGGAAGGGGTGGGGGCGATCAGAGCAGATGGGAGGCCCTTTCCCAAGACCATCAGGCAGGGCAGAAATCGGTTTCACCCACACCTCAGGAGGAATCACCAGCCCCCACTCTCAGGGTCAACACTCACTCGGAAAGTATCTGCGTTTATATTTAAAAAAAAAAAAAAATTCCCCCGAATCTTTGAATTACTTGACCACACCAGTTACAATGACATCTTCCCCCAAAAAACCGTGTTGTCACTGCCTAAAGGGGAGGTAGTGTTTTTAACTCTTGAGGGATCTGGAATAACGGTAGCAAAGTATGCCACACCTGGAAGACCCCTCCCTTCTTTTTTGGGAGGCCTAGCGATCTAAGAGGCTAAAAGGGGGTTACGGGAGGGGGAGGCGGCTTGCAGAGAGGCTTGGGCAGGTAGCAACAACTCGCCTGATTTCCAGAGGCAAAACCAAATGAATAAAAATAGCTCCGACCATCATACTTTGACAAACCTACATTCTGAAAATTTCTGTAATTTTGGAGAGATTCCCTACCATTGTACATGACAAGTCACTTTCATAGACAGTTCTGCATGCATGGCCACTTGTTAAAATGTCTCTGTGCTTGCTTTTCCGCGTGGTTCTTTTCTGCGCCCGTTTGTATCTCTAATAAGCAGCATTGTTTATTATCCTTGGGTCCGTGCCCCTGGGATTGAACTGAAATAAAACAGGAGCGCAGAGGCTGAGCGCTGGAAAATACGCCGGGTTTCCCAGGCCCCGGAGGGTCCGGGGCAGCGGCGCGGCGGCGCGGGGAGAGCCCACCCGCGCGTACGCACTGAGTGAAGGGCAAGTGAGCGAGAGTCTTTCCAGACGCCGAGAGGCCCTGGGCAACACGAAGCCCGGATGAGTGGGCACAGGAAAGAGGCACAGTGGGAAGGGAAATGCCACTTAAGACTGGCAATAGGGGTGTGACTTAGGGGCCGAACAGACTAATACTGTCAGGATCATGAAAGACTGCCGCGCGGGAAGCGTCCTGAGCCGTCTTTTAGCTCGAAGTCTCAACTCTCGTTCCTGTGCAATAAATTCTCATTAACAAACTCCCGTTCTTCCGCGCAGCCCAGCCGTTTTCGCTGTCAAAACGAGTATCCTAAACAAGATGAGGCTTACCCCGCTCCTTCCCTGCAGTGGCCTAGTACTGGTCCCCATTTCGTTTTAAGCCGAGTGCTTTGTGACCGTGGAGAAAGTGAGCGCATGCCCCGAGAAATACAGCGCCTCCGTACCCCCAATCACGGAGAAAGACTTACCGTACCCTCGGACCCCAAACGGGCCCGGCGGTAGGGCCGCTCCCAAGTCCCAGGGCTCCCCCAATTGAGTGGAGTTCGCCATCAAAGAGCAGAAACCCGCATCGGAGACACAAGGCAGGGTGCTTTCCTGCATTAGAGGGGGACCTCTCCGGGTTTCGTCCAGCCTGTGCCTCCCACGTCCCCCCGAAGTAATGTCGGTGCAGGCTGTGCAAGAGAATTTGCCCTAAAGAATGTAATTAAACGCGCGCGCCACACCCGGGCTGTGCGCTTCCCAAATGAGTCTACCAGCCCCAGGGCCCTGCCCGAACCGTCTTCCCCTCGGTTCTAGGGTGAGACGAACCCCCCAGCCCCCCAGCCTCTGAAAATTCCCCCAACGGGCTGCAAAGAGTGCTCAGATTGTCACTGCTAACTCTGCTTTCGCGTCGGGTTAGGTTGTTTTAAGATACAGAGATTCTGTTTGCTCGCAAGAGCAGAGTGATTTCCCTCAAGCAACTCGTGCAAGAGCTTTAAGCAGCCTCTGGGTTGCCGCGCGTCCAAACGGAGGAGTTTCCCGAATTTTAAGAAGTAGTAAAGTGAATTTCGGTGCAGGGAAACGTGTGGGCTGTTGGAGTGCGGGGTGGGGGTGGGCGCCGAGGAAGCCGCCAGGAGGCTTTTTGGGTTTTTTTTTTAAAGTTAGAATTGCACCAAGCCGGCACGAACCGCGCCGCTTCGTGGTTTCCGATTTTCGAGAATCGTGCGAGTTTGGGCGCATCCCTGCAGCCAAAGGCCCCTCACAGCGTTCTAGGGACTGCTTCCAGTTTCCAAAGAGCCCCCGCAGCTCGCTGGGTAGAGCCAGGCGCCGCTGACTTTGTCCACTGCTCCCGGCTCTCCAGTCCTATCCCCAGTCCTGACAAACCCAGAACCGTCCCGCCGCTGCGGGGATTGCGCGGGAGAAAGGAGGGCCGAAAGTCTAGACCGCGCGTTCTCCCAACAGGTAGTTTCACCCGGGAGCTGGCCCGTTTTAAACATTCAAGGCTGGGTCGCCGGAGCCGCGCTAAGGTGGAGCCCAGAAGCAGACACCTATGGAGTTTTGGAAGGGAAGTCGCGTCCCGGGAGTCACTTTAAATAACCTTGTTTTCCCTCCATTCTCCAACTTCTCCCGGAATAGCGTGAGCTGCGCGGTCTAGAATGGAGTTCAATGAGCCCAAATAAGCCGCTTCAGGCTGTAAACACATCTGATTTGTCCTCCCACCACCACCACCACTTCCTCTCCTTTCCTTTTTCCTTTCCTTCCTTTCCTTTCTTTCTCTTTCCTTTTCTGCTTTCTTCCTTCCTTTTTGCTTTCTTTCTGTCTTTTCTTTTTTGGGGTCTTTTTTGCTTCAATGATTACTACAGAACCCAGCCAGGCTTTAGAGAGAAAGACATTTATTTGAGAATTGGGAGATTCCCCCTTCGAAATACACTAGGCTCCAGAGCAAAAGAGGAAAAGGCTGCGTGACACTTGGATGGTATAATTGAATTATGCCTTTCCCTGGTGCGCAGTGAGGAAAAGCAGAATGCCAGGCCGTGTGTGGAACGGGCGGCGGCGGCCTCGCGCTCCAGCGGGCGCACCACGCTTCCTTCCCAGCGCGCAGGGAAAAGTTGGGCTGCGCCCTTTGAGCCTGCCCCCTGCAAGGGTGTGCGGGCCCGACGGGGCCGAAGCCTGGTCCTGGCTGCGCGGCACCCTCCGTTTCAGCGGCGCCGGACAGAACGTCCCCGCCTGAGGCCGTGGGCGCACGTGGTGTGCCGAGACCCGAAGCGCGACGCGAAAGGGCGCGCGTCGCCCCAAAGATCCCTGGCGCGCGCAGCCCTCGCTGGGCGGGGGAAGATGGGGGACCGGGCCCCTGAGCGGGAGGATCCAATCCCGCCTTGGCAGACGAGCCTTTCTCGCCGTTGCTCCGAGCCGTCGCCCTGCAGTGCTTTCGGCCCTGGCACAGACCGCCCAACTACCGGCTCTGTCTTGTCCCATCTCTTAAAGAAACGTCCCGCAGTCAGCCCCTCGAAGTCTCTGCGGCCGTGGGCGCACCTGACCCAGGACGCTTGGATCTTTAACCACCTCTGGACCTGGCCTCCGCGTAGCACCCCGCCCGCTCCCCAACGCCCACCCAGCCCTGCTGCTTCGCCCTGCGCCTTCACGACTAACCGCGCCACCTAAACTTTCCAAAGTTTTCTCGAGCTCCGCCACTTCAAGTTCGCCTCGGCTGGCGCTGGCTTGAGGAGAAAAAGAACCGCCGCCTCCCCTCTCCCCACCACCCGTCCACGTCTCCTCTCCTTCCCCTCCGCCTCCCCCTCCGCCGGGAGTGCAAACCTTGCGGCGGGAGCGCGCGGCGCAGGAGCCCCTGAAGGCACCGACTCTGCAGGGGACGGAGTTCGTTTCGCATCCCCCACTCTCTGCGCCTCGGCCGTTCCCGCCCCCTCCTCCCCCACCTCGCTTTCGGCGGGGACCTGCGGGCTTGTAGTTTAGTTTTGTTCAATTTTATTTTTTTTTTCTTTTCAGATTTTTTTTTCCTTTAGGATTCGACCCTGCTGGAGCCTCGAGCGTCCCCCTGCCCTCCAGGTCCCGGGCGTGGGGATCGGGCGACGCGCTCTTCGTGCTCGGCGGGTTGGCTCCCGAGTAGGGGCCAGGGGCTCCCTGGCCGCGATTTCTGACGCCGGGTTTCGTCTCCCTGGGAGACCTTGCGTCTGGGTGGGAGGCAAATCAGCGCCAAAGCTCGGGCCCTAGGCAGGCTTCCGGCACCCATTGCCCCCGCCCGCGGAGTAGATGCGGTCTGCTTGGGGGGCTGTTTGCATACTTGTTTAGAAGACGGGAATAAGCGGGGGCCTGGAGACCCCGCTCTAACGCCATCCTGAGGTCTTCCCGCACAACACAGGGAATTAGAGGTAAAAAGATTCGCTCCCTCCAGGTTGCGCAGCTCCGTGTGCCCAGCCGAGAGAGACCACCACAGAATGTGTCCCCCAGTTTGTTGGTTTGTGGCCTATTATGTTTTTATTTTGTCTGGGATTAGCGGGGTTTGAAATTTTTGTGGCCAGCCTTACTACCCCGGGGCTTCAACTTTCAAACCAACAAGTCAACGGGAACGTTCCGGCGGCGAAACAGGATCTCCTGGTGCGCCGTTGGGACACGTGCGGGGAACAGAAACGAAATCCCCCTCTGAGGGCGCGGGACGGACGCCCCGGCCTGAGGCTGCAGGGCCCCTACTGAACCCCGCTGGATTGGTTTTGGAATCGGACTTGACCCCACCAGGGTCATGGCCAGCACTTCGCTTTGATCTTCGCACGTGCCGGTTGTTGGCCACAGAGGACGCCTGCCCCTAAGCGACGTCCGTAGGAGCTCGCGGGTTGAGCCGGGCTGCGCCTACGTGCCCAAATCAGAACCAGGTTTACGTTCAAGGTTAGGAGGATGTCGGTTACCTCGTGTGACCTGGGACGTGAGACGTCCACCCTAAGCGAAGTTGGCTACGAATGTCCCCTCCCCCGAGAGTCTCAGGAGTCCCCGCGCCCCACAACGTGCTCTCTTTCCAAACCCTGGGCAAACACGTGTCCCGCGTGCTACCTCGCTCCCTCTGGCCGCGCCTCCCACAGGCCTCTCTCGGACTGGGCCTGCCTGGAGCCAAGGTCACATCTTCTGGCTCCCCAGCACCCCTCCCCCAGACGCCGAGTTGGTCCCTGCAAGTCTTGGCCCACGTTGTCACCAAGGCTGTGGGGGGGGGGGGGCGGCCTGGAAAGGCGGGACTTTCCTGGCCCCTTCAAATGGCACCTTTGCAGAAGCAAAAACTTCCGACGGCCGGGAGGGGGGGGTCAGGGGGGGCACCTTTGGAAAAAGGAGAGGGACGGTGATCGAGAGGAGAAAAGTTATGGTGGGAGGGGCGGTGGATACGGTATAAGTGTAAGCAGCTTGCTTCGTAACAACTCACCCTGCCGCCCCTAAACCTGAGGGGCTGACAGAAGTACCAAACTCCCAGAGGGTGGGGCGGAGGTGGCAGCCTGCTTTGTCCCCAGAACCAGCCTGCACCCTCCAACTGTGAGCAGCCGGGCTTTCCAGGGCACAGGAGTCCATTCCCATCTGTGTTTTGCTTCAAATATAAAGGACCCTGCTCACAAAGGAGCACCCACTTCCCTTCCCCCCCCCCCACACCCCAACCCTTCCTAGGGAGCCAAGTCCCAAGCCCTTGGACTGTATGCACTGATTTTTAATCTCCAGCATCCTAGATTTCTTCGGAAGATTTTAAGGCAAGCAAAGGGAAAAGGAGTTAGGATTAAGAACAAGGACTGGGCATTATTTTGGAGGGAGGCCTAGAGATGGATTCAGAATCAAACGTGGATGAATTGGGGAGTGTTTTGAAATTTCCCTTCCTTCAGAAGCTGTCTGCTTTAGACTAAAACTGATTTAAATTACTATGAAGGACAAGAAGCTAGGAGTCTCCTCAGAAACAAAAAAGTCAGAGGCTCTTGGGATATCCCTTTCCCCTACCCACCTCAAACAAATAAGAAGTGGGTCAGCTTAGTGACTCAGTACCCTCCAACAAGGCATTGGGCAGCCTGAGTGTGTTAACAGTCCCTTCCTTCCAGAAGGCCAAGCCCCAAGGGTGACCCAAGACAGAGTCCCCAAGCCCGCACCCCAGGGTCTGTCCCCTGGGACAGAGCCTGGGAAGGGCCCGCAGGAAACAGGTCTGGGTGTGAGGCCAGGGGAGATTATCAGATCAGGGGAGGGATGGCCCAGTCACTCCAATCCCTTCAAAGCCCCTCTGCTGGTGGTTATTTAAAGCCTCAAGTTTATATTTCTCATCCTGATGCCTAGGTTAAAAAAAGAGGGATAGAACATGTACAAGTGTTTGGAGCTATTTATGTATGTTCTCCATTTACTTTTGTTTGTAGGGTTTTCTTCTTTTTGTCTTTCCTTCCTTCTTCCCCTGGCAGTGCTGGCAACCCTGGAGGGGGGGGGTGAGGGGGAGAGTGAACTTGACCCGTTTATTCTTGTTAACCAGTCACAAAAACAATGAAAATATTACCTCTCCATACTTACTCTGATCTTTTAAAATATTTACATATATAGCCAGTTAGGTAGAAACTGGTTAGGAGTGAGGGATCACCAAGGCCCTACTGGTAAACTAGCTAATCCTGTCCCTTTAAGAAAAATCCATAAAGCTCTTCCTTCAGCCCAGTGTCTGGGAAAGGAGCAAACTAACTGCTTGGAACAAAAGAGACAAAGAGGCCAAACAACAAAACAAACAAACAACTCCCTCTCCCCCCCTCCAGACAACAATAGACTAGACACAGCAAGTGCAGTGACTGCCTGGCTGGCTGCTGCTGTCCACCTGCCAAATCTCCCGCATTTGGCTGGAGACTTTCCCTCTCGCCCCACTCCCGTCCCCCCCCCCCACCAAGCCCTTTCTGTCTTTCTCTGTGTGTGACTCTCTCCATGTCCCTCTCTTGGGGTCTGGCTATGTGTGTGTGTTTTGTCCCCGTCTCTGTTCTGCTTCTGCTTTCACTTGATGTCGCTCTGTGTCTCAGACCTCCATTCTCTTTCTCTCTCTGTCTCTCTCTGTCTCTCTCTCTTTAAAGGCCCTCAGCATATTAGCATTCTTTGGCATTTATTTATCTATTTGCTAAGCCATTGCTGTGGCATCTTCAAACTGCCTCCTCAGGACTTGTGTTACTCTGAGTTGCCATGGGCTCCAGCATCCTGTTTTGTATTTTGTTTGTAGCACTTTTCCCGGGGAGGATCCCAAAGTCCATTTGCACTTCGGTTTTTAACCATTCCTCCTGTTCAGATCTTTGCTCTTTTTCTATAAGGCTTTTGGCACACTACCCCCCTCCTCGTCCCCAGCAGCCCTTTCTCTGCTTCTTGGCCGCTGCTTGAGACTCTCATGCATGCCTGCCTTCCCTTTCTCTCCCTCTCTCTTCCTCTCTCTCAGGCAGCCGTTATCACCCCCCACCCCCACCCCATGCTCCCCTAGTCCAGCCTTTTCCTTCCACTTCCCTCCTCTCCACCAAATGTTCATAAAATACTGTAAACATTTTTGACTGGGGATTGCCTTCCTTTATGGAGTGAATATGAACACTCGGAAAGTGGGGAGTGGAGATAAAAAAGAATCAATACATGGAGGCTGCAGACAGCAGAGGCTGAGTGTGGAGCAAATGTGCCTGCCAACACTCTGTCCCCTTTCACATGTTTTTTTTTTTTTTTTTTTCTTTCTAATAAACCCTTTTGTGATAGCATCTCTCCTCCTGAAGCATCTGTGTCTGCTCCAGGGAGATCCAGGGGACACCTGGCTATGGCTCTCCTCTCCTGGGCAGCAGGTGACCAGTGGGGAGGCAGCCTGCAGCTTCATCATGCACATTCCCACCTCCAGCCCCTCTCGGTCTCCCCAGGAGAAACTCTGAAAGGCAGAGGCCCCTGGCAGTGGGGACGAGGTCTGCAGTCTCTCCTTCAGACGGGAAGTGTCTGGGAAGTTGTGAGTAAAACAGGACTGAACTGTTCATCTAAAACAGATTAGAGAATTCCCACAGCTGCATGGTATGGGTTTGGCAAAATGGTGGCACCCCCCAAAATAGTTTGTGCCCAGTAAGCAAAGAACCAGGGCAAATGATCTCCCTAAGCCCCACCCTCCCTCTTCTCCTCCTTTCTTCAACAATGTACAGACAGACAGATGAAAACAACGTCAAGGGTAACTCTGAAGAGAGAAAAACCATTTATAGTCTGAGAAGAGCATAAAAAACAGAAATAGGAAATTTATCCTCATTGTTTGGTTGCTTGGTGATAGGACAATGTTAAGAACCACTTAAGGAAAATAACGCACCTGTGCACATGCATAAACACAGGTGTACATGTATGTGTGTCTAGTTGGTGGAAAGTGGTTGTTAAGAGGAAAAGGGAAGAATTTTGAAAGCAGGTAAATAACCTGGCCACTTATTAGCTAAGCAACTATATCTACCTCACAGTGGTGTTCTAGAGATTACATGGAATAGCATGTATGGAAAAGCCAAATGTCTGTGCTCGGTAAATGAGACTTCCTTCTTCCCTCATTTCTTCCCTCCCTCAGTTCTTTCTTTTCCTTCCTTCCTTCCTTCCTTTCCTTCCTTCCTTTTCATTCCTTTCCTTCCTTCCTTCCTTCCTTCCTTCCTTGCTTCCTTGCTTCCTTCCTTCCTTCCTTCCTCTGTCCCTCCTTCCCTCCTTCTCACTCCACTGGCTTCCTCCCTGGCTACCTTTCCAAGGTACAAGCAAAGCAGAAACCATCCAAATAGCCCAAATTTTCAGATTCTAAGAGAAACTTTGCTTCCCTTTGAGTCCCAATATTGTAGCAGTGCAGACCACACCACAGCCCACTAATTCTGTACACAGATACCACCTGGGACCATTTGTTCTCAGATGGAATTATTTAGCTCCATTATTCAACTCCCTCCTTTAGAGTCTTTCTTTTTGTCATGGGTAAGGGGAGAGAACCCTTACCCCACATTCAACCATTGACATGTTTTTAGTTGAGACCATGTGCCCAGAGAGTTGCTGTTTGGGGAGACCTTATTAAAAATCACGTCATAGCCAAAATGTCTGAGGGAGAAGCAGAAAAGAGCATTTTCTAATGGAGTGTGGTCCTGACCCATAACTCTTCAACTGGGAATGCTGTTTTCTTGGTATTTTGACCTTGTCAAAGTGACTGATTTTTTTTTCCTCCGGTGGAGTCACTCTCTACCTAAGCTGTTTCTTGAGCAGTGTTTTGGGACAACACTTCAGTGCATCTGGAAGCAGTCACGGGTGAAGGCGCCCGTCCTGGCCCTCCACCAGTGACTGTTGCCGGGACCCCTGCTCTTTCTTTTTCTTTCCCAGAAGCTGAACCGGGTTGTAACAGCAGCAGGCAAGCCCATGAGCCATGGCTGGGGCCCCAACTTCAGTGGGTGGGAGAATGAGCACATAAAATATGTTCCCACCTTCGACTTCCTTTTTCCCTGGGTCTTATTGTCTGTTCTACAGATATTCCATTTCCACATTTCACTGGCTTCCTGTACATTTTCCTGTTTTAGCCCAGCCTTAACAACCATCGAGAAGTGCTGACACTGGAGCATACTCAGGGAGGGTGGCAATCCCTGTGGCCCCTAACACTTTTGGTCATCTCTTTGCCCTTCTCTCTTCTTCCCTGTTTTCATCATGAGGCCTCTGCTTCTTTTGACATGGACGTGGAAAACTGTTGTGTCTTTATCCCTCTTCGGGTATTCCACTTTCCAAGCAACCTCTTTCTGTGAACTACAAATAGAGTCATCTTGTCCTTCCTGGAAGCATTCAGATCCCATGTACCAGGCATCTTTGGTCAGTGAAAAACTTGCACAAGCGAACGCGAGCACCATGAATTCCCCAATTCTGATAGGTGTGAGTGTTGTTGGGCAATTAGTCATGGAGAGATGTTCCCCTAAAATGGAAGGGACCACAAAGTGCAATGCCAGAAGACTAGCAGCCTCTGAAGCCTTCCAAAGTCTTGTCTTTTATTCTTCTTGGGCTCTTGTCCAGGCAGAAGCCTGAGATTATGTTTCCTTATTTTGTCTTTGACCTACATTCTTCATCCAGGAAGGCTCCACTGCCATACCAGTGGCAGGAAGGCATTTGTTGCTGCATCGGGTACAATGGGTATTAATGTCTAAAGAGCAAACCCTTCAAATGCTGGTAAGTCCTCTGTCCTTTGCCTGACTTTGCTTCCAGTGGGCCAGCTTTCACACTAAACCAGTAGCTCACTTTGGGACCACCTGAGAGCTTTTAGGTGGGCACTATGGCCTGCAAAGTTAAAGTCTGGAGAAATTGCCCAGTGTAAACACCCACTACCGGATCACTAGATTCCAAATACATCATTCTAAGTTGGTAATGTAATTTGCATTCTTCACCAGGAAAAAGTTTGAGGTCAGTTTCCTGTTTAAGAGAAAAGTTTGTTCCTATTTGCTAAGGTACAACAGTTCTGTATTGACCCTATTCTATACAACAAGAAGCCTCCCAACTTAGGACTCTTTGGAGAAACACTTTATTCTCTGGGGTGGCTCTCAACTATGGCTGCACATAGAATTACCTGGGGAGCTTTTAAAAAGAGTTACCAGTGCCTGGGTCTCTCCTCAATCCAATTAAATCTGAATTTTTAGGGGTGTGGTGTGGGCATTGGTATTTTTTTAAAGCTCCCCTGGGTGATTCTAATGTTTAGCCATGGCTGAGAACCACTGATTTATAGGTTGAGAGAACAGGGCATCGTGGTGAATAATGCTCTTGCCTTTAACAAAATACATAAGGAAAGCCTACCATACGTGGTTGGCTGAAGATGAATGGATGAAGTTGATGGCCACTGTGCTCCACTCTACACATTTAGGATTTAGTGGCCAAATGCTGATGTGCAGGTGTCTAAGCAGAACATCTATGAAGTTAAGATCAACTTCGCTTCTTCCCGGAGTGGGATTTCAAGTGGGACTCAAAGTGAGAGCCCCAAGTTCCATTTTGGGGTCTATTACTAACGAGGGAAGTGATCTTGGAGAAGTCTTTGGGCCTTAGTCTGATTATCTTTAAATGGGAGTGGCTGAAAAGAAAACTCTATAATTTATGTTGGTGGACTCCAGCCTTACAGTGTATTGTCAAATTCTCAGAAACCCATAAGCTTAGCCAGGCAATTACCAAATTCTTTTGGAGGCTGGCACACTTCACTCATGCATACTACTGACAACCATCCTTCTGATGTTCCACCAAATCCCTTTCCAAAAACCCTAAGTATCAGAGTGTTAATTTTTAAATAATACTGGGCTCCCTTAATTCTCTCCCCTGGTCTCTTACAAATTAGCAGATGAAGGGAATGGAGGAGTGGTAATGTCTATGAGCGGTGGGTAATGACTAACAGAAGTTTATCCAGTTGGATAAATGTCTAGTGGATTGCTGCTGGGGTCAGTGTTAGTTCTGGTCTTAATTAACATCTTCATTAATAGTGTGGGAGAGGGAATAAACAATAGCTAATGATATTTGCAGATGGTAGTAAATTCAGAGGTGTTGCTACTACCAGTGAGAGCAGCAAGAGCCATGGGGATATCAGATATGTGAACAAGAAGTGATTATAATGATGTTTGTTCTGGAAAAGGCAGAATGAAATGTTTCGGGGAGGGAAATGACAGGGGAGACTGAGAAATGCTGAAAGAAACAACAATCGCTATCATTTGTAACTTGGGTGAGCATTTGGCAAACGAGGCAGCTGATGGCCTTACAACTTCTGTTGCGCATACTGAGATGTTGTCCTGAACAACAATAATAATCATAACACCAATGATCGCAGTAATAATACCCAACATTTACTCAGTACAGACAATATGCCAGACAGGGTTCTAAGTGATTTATATGAAGACAATTTTTATTCCTGAAATCATGGTAGAGTTCTCTTAGGCTCTCTAAATATTCTGACTGCAGCCTTACCAGATTCTTGGATTTCTAGGGGTCCAGAGACCCGTGAGTACATGGAAAAATGAAGAGTATAAAAAGCGATGGGCAAGTGAAATAGAGCATGTAATGTGAGCTCTTTTCTTAGGCTCTAGAGTAGAGGCACCTTTGTTTTTTCCTGTCCCCAACCCAGTACCATCCTTTTCTCTCATTAAGCAATTGCTGGATTCACATGGTTGGTCAGGGTAGACAGAAAAATCTTGCAAAATGGAAGAAGGAAGAAGGGAGGGAAGGAAGGGAAGAAAGGAGGAAGGAAGAGAACTGAAATTTACTGCCCCCTATCACAAGTCACAAAGTAGCTGTAGTGCAAGGTGTTGAACTGTGTACATATCACAAGTTTTCTTGCTTGACCTTTACATATCTAATTCTTGCAATGACTCTCTCTCATAGTTGTTGGCCATCACCTCCATTAGTGAAAAAAAAGACTCAGAGAGGTTAGATCACTTCCTATGAACACACAGCCAATAGATTGAGTAGAGGTTCAAACTGCAGTAGATTTACTCCTAAGCTCGTGTCCTTTCCAAGCATGAATACATATTTTCTTTTCTTTCATTTCAGTCCTGCCTGGTTAATGACAACATACAGCCACACATAGAGAGCCAGAAGGTAGAAATATTAAGAAGAGAATAAACACTGAGGAGCAGAGGGATAAAGGGAAAGTAGCCAGTATACACATCCACTGCCCAATTCAATGTGATTGAATTATTTATAATTATATTTTGAAATTAGGAAAAATGGAATTTGCAAACAAGAAAGGCTTCAAGACAATGGAACCCATAATAATGTGGATTTGACCTTGAGGGAATTTGGCAGAGAGCATTAGTATCTGAGACAAAAGTAAACTGAGAAGAAAAACATTTGAATGCTATAAAAGCCAAGACTCTTCTTGGCAAATGTGAAGCCCAGGGCCAGATGGATGCCAAAGGTCTTCAAAATTATATCAAAGGAGCTTTAGGAAGTTGGAAACATGTGGCCTGGGCATGCGGTGCCCCCTCCCCCAACCTCACTATGATATGGGTCTCCAAATGTCAACTCTGGGTTAGAATTAGGAACTGAAAATTTTAAAATGATGAGATATACATTTCAGAGTAGATACATAAAAGGTATAGTTCAAAGAATAAATACAAAGCAAACACCAATGCAAACATGACCCAAGTCAAGAAAGGCCACATTGCTAAGACCTCAGAAGTCCCCTCCCCCTCAGTTCCCTCTCAAGAGACGTAACTATCATCCTGATTTTTCCTGTGATCATTTCCTTGCTTTTATTGTTTTAATATATATTCTAGTTTTAGCTCTTACACAGGTCTGTTTTTGAACTTTATATAAATAAAATCATACTGTATGTATTCTTTTAGGACCTGCTCCTTTCTTTTCGACCATATGTTATATATAAATAAACTACAATATATTTAACCATTCCACCTTTGTGGGGACTTATGGTTGTTTCTAGTTTGGAGCATTCAAGAGCAATTTTGATGTGAACTTCCTGTGCATGTCACCTGATGCACATGTGTGGAGTTTCCCTAGGGAAAGGCTAGGGAACTACCACCCACAGGCCAGATAAAACCCATTGCTTATTCGGGTATGACTTGGAAACTAAGAATAGTTTCAGTGTTTCTAAATGAGAAAAAAACAAGAGGACACGCATCTTTTACATACAAATATGTAAAAATAATAAATTCAAATTGCAATGTCCATAAATAAAGGTTTATTGAAGCATAGCCAGGCTCATTGCTTAAATATCATTGACAGTTATTTTGTGTAACATGGAAAGAGCTGCGTAGAGGCATCTGAGACTAACTGTGTGGCTCACAAAGCCTAAAATCTGAATCTGTGTGAATGCACAGATTCACCTCCATGTCAAGCTGGACCCAACTAAAATGTTTAGTCCTTTACAGAAAAGGACGCTAATCTAGAGCATATTCCTAGAAGGGAAATCATAATGATCTTACACAAAATAAGATGCTAAGTGCAAAACAGCCAGCACAATCCCTGGTAACTTATAGGAATTACTATAAACCGAAAACTCCTTTTTCTCCTACGTTCCACCTGGGCTTCCCCAGATCCAAGACGTCATCAGGTTGTACAGTCCTTTTCCAAAAAAGTCAGATCATCAGCTGGCTGACAGTTACCATAATAGCTGATGACTTTTGGCTTAATATCACCACAATCCCAGTACCTTTGGGTTTCATGCATTTTAATAAAAGATCTTTGAATAAAAATAACTTTTAAGCCCACAGGAACGATGGAATTAAAATCCACAGATTTCCAAGTTGGAGTAGATTCAATATTTCTTAGAGAAAACTTGTTGAGAAACAAACCAAGCACCTGAAGAGTTTACCCAGAGAACAATACAACAGAAGAGTTCATGAAAATACCATATTTAAAAGAGCAAAGTTAGAGAACTAATACCACTTGATTCAAACATTATTTTGTTATAGTGACTAAGATAGTGTGTTATTGGCCTCTAGGTAAGCAAATCAATCAAAGAAACACGTATATGGACAAATGAGTTTCCACAAAGGTATAAAGGCAATTCAGTGGAGACAAAAAAGGATATCCATAAGAAAAAAATGAATTTCAATCCATATCTTGCACTTTATATATCAAACTTATCTCCAAATGGATTATAGACCTCAGTGTAAAGCATAAAATTATAAAAATTCCAAAGGAAATAGGGAGACAAATCTTTGTGCTATTGGATTACGCAAAATGTCTTAGATATAAAACCAAAAGTACAATCCAAAATTTTGAGTTCATCAAAGTTTAAAAATTCTACTCTTCAAAAGGTGTGGTCAAGAGACTGAAAAGAAAAGCCACAGTCTAGGAGAAAATATTGTGAGCTGAATATGTGAGAAAGGACTTGTATCCACAACATACCAAAACAAAACAAAACAAACAAAACAAAACAAAACAAAACACCCAACTATGATAATTGAACAGTAAGAAAAGAAACACCTCAATTTTTAAAATGAACAAAAGGTCTGAACATGCTTTACTAAGAAGATACAAGAATGTTTAATACACATGGAAAAAGATGATTAACATCAAATGCCATGAAGGAAACAAGTATTAGGAAAACATATTAAAACGATAATGGAACATACCACATTGCTATTAGAATGGCTCAAAATAAAAGACTTGATCATTCTAAGTTGGTGAGGATTTGAAAGAACTAGAATTCTCATACATTGCTGATGGAATTATGAAATGAGACAGCCACTCTGGATAACCATTTGACAGCTCCTCAAAAAGTTAAACCCTTAAAGAGATACCCAGAAATGTCATTCCTAGGTATTTACCTGAGAGAATTGAAAGCTTATGTCCATGTAGAGTCCTGTGCATGAAATGTTCATATCAGCTTTCTTTTAATAGCCCCAAATTGTAGACAGTCCAGTTGCTCATCAACAAGTGATGAATAAATTATGACACAAGCATACAATGAAATACCACTCAGTAGTAAAAATAAATGAACTATTGATAACATGTAATAACATGAATAAATGTCAAAATATGCTGAATGAAAGAAGCCAGACAAAAGAGAGTACCTGTTGTGTGATTCCATTTTCATAAAATTCTAAACTATGCAAACCAAGTTTTAATGAGAGAAAGCAGATCCGTTCGGAGGGATTACCAAGAGGCACAGAAAACTTCCTGAAGGTGATTGAATTATTTCTTATCTTGACTGTTGTGATAGTTTCACTAATGTACACATATTTTAAAACTTATCAAATCATACACTTTAAATACATAGTTTATTGTGTGGCAATTATTCTTTTAAAAATGTGCTTTTTAAAGCTCACAAAGACATTGCAACATCAAATGAGTGAAATTACAAGCTACAAAGTGGGAGAGAAATCAGCACCAGATAGAACTAACAAAGGTCTCATGTCCCAAAAGTATAAAGAACACCTACAAATCAATTAAGAAAAACAAAACAAACAAACAAAAAACAGAAAGGCCCAACTAAAAATGGGCAAAATATTTGAACAAGCATTGGACAAGAGGCTATCCAAATATCCAATAAAGAGATGAAAAGCAGCTAGCCTCATCAGTCATCTGGAAATGCATATTAAAACCACACTGAGATATTATTACACTCTAAAAATAGAAAAAGATCAATTAAACAGCGTTGATAAGGACATAAAACAACTAGAACTCTCATATGTTCTCATACACACTCATACAATCACTTTAGAAATCTATTTGTCATTATCTACTAAAATTTATCATTGGCTACTTCATAACCTGAAAATTCTACTTCTAAGTTTATGCCCAAGAGAATGCATACATATGGATGCTGGAACACATGTAGAAGAATGCTCATTTCTACATTATTTTATTGGCTCTAAACTGAAAATAACCCAGTGATTGTCAAGTATAGAGTAGATAAGTTGTGTTGTATTCATACAATAGAGTCCATATTGCAATGTGGAAAAAAAGAACGTTGTTATCTACAACAGCAAGAAGGATTGCATGAAACGTTGAGCAAGTTGTTGAGACATTAAAAAGCAAATATATATTTTCCTTTATATAAAGTTCAAAAACAAACAATATAACTTTGTATTGTTAGAAATCAGGACAGTGGTTATCTTTGAGAAGGATGATGGGGTAACTTCTGGATTTCTGGAGTGCCAGTAATTTTCCATTTCTAAATGTGGATGGATGGTCCTCTAGCTAAACACTTAGGATGTGCCCTTTTCTACGTGCATGCTGTAGAGAAGTATGATCTTTTTGTTGCTGTATAATGTTTCATTGTATAATTAGATAATAATTTTTTGAATTTTTCGAAGCACAGGAAGAGAGATAGGGGCAGTCACTGGATCTCACCTTTGACAGATTCAAAGAATTAGGCCAAGGCTTTGGAAGTACTTCCTTTCTCCTTAGTGACCAAGTCTTGTGCTAAGGTTGCCCACATTTATGGCTCCCTGATAGGGGGAGGTAGGGCCTAGAATGAGCCCTACAGGAAGGAGAGGAGATTTCACCGTTGGGCAAAGCTTCTTTATTGGGGGTGGGCATGTAGGGGAGAAGAGAAAATTTGTAAGAGTCAAAAGTCTAGAGCCACACTACCTAGGTTCAAATTCTGCCAGTGACACTTGGGAGCTATTGACCTTGGATAAGTTATTTACTTCTCTGTACCCTAGGTGTCTCATCTGGAAAATGGAAACAATCTTGTACCTGTACTTTAGGGTGCTGCAAAGGATAGTACACATAGCTCTCGATCAGTTGACAAAGCTCTACAGAGCTCCTCAGAGGCTGCTCCTGTCCCCTATTTTCTTTTCTTTTTAAATTTATTCATTTATTTTTTAGAGAGAGAGAGTGCACATGTACTCACACATCCGAGCAGGGGAGGGGCAGAGAGAAAGAGGGAGAGAGAATATCCCAAGCAAGCCCTGTGGTTATCACAAAGCCTGATGCAGAGCTTGAACCCACAAACCACAAGATCATGACCTGAGTTGAAACCAAGAGTCAGACACTTAGCCAACTGAGCCCCTTAGGTGCCCATATCCCCTAGATAGCTATCCCTGATTTACTGTATGTTGCAAAAAGCTTGCGCACTCCTCTTTTCCATCTTTTGATAAACACCTCTTTGCGAATTTTCTAGAATTCTCAATCATCCTTCTGACCTCACAAAGAAGGCCGGCAGACCTATGAATTCAGAGCAACGCTACACAAGGCTTCTATTTCTGTTGGCTATTCCAGTATTTCCTTCTCCATCTCTCTCTCTCTCCTCTATGCTAGAGTATTGTTTGTTTTGTTCACTGGGCACCTCCTGGACATAGCACACATTTATTTGTTGCCTGAAGAGTTACAACATCTTAGTCAATAGATGAATAACACTGTTTGTGTCAATGGATTCTGAGGTGTTCCCACATCTTATCATTTGAACAGCAGCATCCCATGCCTGTCACTAAACCAGCCCTTTGGATACTGTTCTTGGGGACAGGTGCAGTAACCCATGTCCTACCTTGACCCAGAACCTGACATCAGGGCAGGCATTCCATAAATGTTTAGAAAGAGGCCCTTGCTGGATCTGCTGTTATATTTCCTACCGTTCTAGAGAGAGTCTAGGAGTAAACTTGAGATAGAAACTGCCTCCCACACACTTCAAACTACAGCACATCCTCCTTCAAATCCATCTCCCTTAGCATCGGGAAACTAGGGACCTCCTTTTTGGCTTTTCATCTGTAATTGTAAATAAATGTTATATGCCAGGATCAGAAGCACTCAGAAAAGCCCTGAGGTCTGGTCATTGTCACAGACCACAGAAAGTCTTGTTTACCATCTCTCATAGCATTTGAAGGACAAGGACAGAGACAAATAACCTGATAATCAGATTCAGGAAATAGTTCTTGAGAAAGGCTATATTTCAGACACATCCTGATATATTTTGACGTGCGATATTTTTTGATCTTCAAACAACACTGACGCAGGTATGCTGGCTTTGTATGCTCTTTTTTGAAGGTAAGGCGACCATGGCTAAGAATTATTACATGCCTTTCCCACCATCACATAGCTCCTGGTTGATTAAGTTAGAATTTGAACCCCGAACCATGGTGCCTCTAAATCTAAGTCTCTTCCCTTTCACTCCTCTATTCCATTCCTTCAGAAATGCTGGAGATTGAAAATAACCTTGTTACATTCTGTCATGCCTTGTTTGCGACCCAAACTGGTTTACCCAGCTTGATAAGGTCTTTAATTACCATAGGGTGCTGAATGAATCATATCTATATCCAAAACTCAAATCCACACTCAGAAGAGGAAGATCTATCCCATAGATAATATTTCAAAGAATGTTGCCTGAAGTTCTAAAGGGAATTTCAAAAGAAGAGTAATAAAAATGCTTTAAAGGAATACTCTCAAAGCCTTCCAAGGCAACTCCTATTAAGGGGCCACACTCACCTGGGTGATTACAGCCTTGCACTATGACCTTTCTGCATGTACTGGTCAGCTTTGGTCATAGGCTTTGGAATTGGAAAGACCTGGATTAGGAGCATCATAACCTTTCACTGATACTTAAACTTTCTGAGCCTCAGGCTCCTTATCTTTAAAAGGGCTGAGATAATATATGATATACTGAGCACAGAGCAGAGCCATAGGTAGATCTAAGTACGCGGTAATTATTATCACTTGTTATGACACTCAATTTAACCTAAGGTTGGGGAAAACCATTGCCCTAGGGGAGACCTTGCTTAATTAAGGTGCTGCTGTTGGTCACAGCAAAGGAGAAGATCTAGCTTGTAGGGAGCCCTTTAAAACACTCTGGAAGAAGCTTGCATATCTGGATAGCAGAGAAATGTAGCACAAAGGGTCTGGCCCCCTAAATGCACAGTAGTGTGCCCACGCTGCTCAACTAAGATGGTGCTTTGGCCTGAGGAAGGACCAAATAAGATCACTTCTGTGAATGAGTCTTGAGCCTGATTGGATATGGCTGTCTTCTGTGCCTGCCAAGAGAGTAACTATACACTCAACATGTACATAATGTATGAACTTCTCAATTATTTACCATTTTGACTCGGTGACATTGTATGTGGGAGATATGCACTGATGTCCATTTGGGAGAAGAACCTAGAGAAAAGATGTGCTGTCTGCAGAACAAAGCCCTACAAGCAAGTGCAAACTGCACAGGACACAAACAGCAATGACGACATGGCAGTCACTGTAATCCAATCCTATTTCTGGGCAAATTTCTAAGAACTACCTTAATGGACTTAGAGATCATGAATTCTGACATGGTATACCTTTTTATTATTTTCCATAAAGCCCATTTCTGAAACCATGGCTAACAATGATTCATTTATAAAAACTTTTGTAAAAGTTTACATCTTAAATTAATTTAAAAAAAAGTTCTGAGTTATACCATGTGTCCTGATTTAACATTCAGAAAATGCAGTCTCTGTACAGATATGGGGGTTTTATATTTTCTAGGAGAGTGGTTGACTCTTAGGGTATTGGTACTGCATCACACCTTAGTGAGCTATGTCTGATAGGAATATTATAAAGTACTTTACTTTTAAATCATTTTTAATGTTTTATTTATTTTTGAGAGAGAGAGAGAGAGACAGCATGAGCAGGGGAGGGTCAGAGAGAGAGGGAGACACAGAATCTGAAGCAGGCCCCAGGTTCTGAGCTAGCTGTCAGTACAGAGCCCGATGCAGGGCTCGAACCCACAAACTGTGAGATCATGACCTGAGCCGAAGTCGGATGCTTAACCAACTGAGCCACCCAGGTGCCCCATACTTTTTAATTTTACTTTATCAATGAGAGCAGATTTGACATTCTCTGTATAAAGTGATCAGCTTCCCTTACTTGCATCCTAATATATATATTTTTTTAACGAGAGAAAGAACACTGTGAGTATGGGCAGGATTTATGGGGGTTCAGGTGACTGGACATCAAATGATAATTATGACCTGGAGCATAAAAGGTGGTGAGTGGCTAACCTGGGACATTTCTATAAAGTCTCTAAAGGCCTTGTGGTCACAGTAGTTCGGATGAGGTTATCATGCTGATGCTCAGAACCCTGCTTGCTCACATGCTCTGAGATAAACATCAGTAAAAAGAGCACTTGTTTAGTCAGGGGCTTCCTCTACAATGTCAGCGTGGCTGCTAATTAGCTTAGTAGCCTTAACCAAGACCCTTTCTCTCTCCGAACCTCATTTTGATTTCTCATCTATAAGAACAGCATTCAGTTTAGATCAAGGCTTGTGAAGCCATGGGTATAAGAGGTAAGCTGGTAAAGCTACAAGACGAAAGAGGGCCAATGGAATGAAACAAGGGAGCCAGGAGATTGAGACCCATCTTGAAGGGGGCGGCGACTCTGCCCCAACCTTTTAAATGAAAAGATAACAGGGCAGAGCACAGGATGCTGTCAGTTTTGTTTCTTTGGCTCTTGTCTAAAAGTCCCCAAAGTTTCTCCTAGTTTTAGTATTTTACAATTTTGCACCCTTCCACTAATATCAATGATATCAATGGAAGGTTAGGTGGAAGAGTGATAAAATTCTATCTACCTTGAAACCTTATAACTGTGCAAGTAGTATATAAGCACAGAGGCAAGTGCTGGTTTGGAACATGTGCAAATGAAACAGGTTTTCTAGGTGATGGGACTGTGGGTGGATGTCATTTGTACTTTGTTACTTGTTCACTTAAAGTGTCTCTACTCTTTAAAATTTTTTTAAAAATAAAGTATAGCCACACAAAAAATTTAAAAAGATAATGGTAAAAGAAATATTGAGGGCAGCTCTGAATGGTGCCAGACATGAAGATAAAAAGGGAGAGGAGCAGCAGTGATATTAAGTGTGTTCTTAAAACTTGTATTTCTACCCTGCCCTGTGTATTTAAGTATCAACCATCGCTAAACAATAAGTTGTTAAGAGAGGGCAGTGTTCATTGCACATAGGTGTGTGCACACTCTATGTGCCTGAATTTTCCCACTTAACATTGCTTCTCTTCCCTCCCCAGCCCTGCTGTTTATAAAAATACTTCCCATATCATGAAGAATAGTGGTATCAAAAGTTTCCTGACTTTGTTAGTCTGGCTTCTGACTACATTATACAGGGGGTTTGTTTTGTTTTTGGTGGGTGGGTGGGGTGGGAAGGGCACCTGACTTATCCTCCCTAATTACATTTTTCTTTGGTTTCCATCAACACTGTTTTCATTCTACAAACCCACATCAACTACCTGTTAAATGAGCAAAAAAACCCAAAGGTCATAGTTTAGTGTGTTTACTTGAAGCCTTTCAAGATATCCCATGGGAAGTTTACTCTTTCTCAACAAATTTAGAAGAGAATATTACCACAAGGGGATGGAAGGCTTTTTTTTTTTTTATCATAAATGCAGACATCCTCAAAAATGTATTCATCTTTGGATGGTAGGACCCAACCCTGGGTCAAGACCCACACTAAGCATGCAATGCACGTTCAAAGAAGAATTGCCTTTTTCCTCTAGCCCCCAGGCTGCATCTAGGCTTTCTTAGTTATGGAAGAAAGACACGAAATGTGGTCATTGATCTTCTTCAGTAGGGGCAACTTGAAATGATATCACCATGTTCTAGATATGCCAAGAAGAATCTTTGACACTGAGGACAACTGGCCACAGGATGTGGACGCAGGGGGCTTGACAATCATTTTCTTGTTGAAAATGTCCCACTGAGCAAAAGACAGGATGGTCCTTTGCCAGGACTATACTGAAGGATCAGTAGACTGTCTAGCGCTTTCTTGCATCCTGTTGCCTCACTGATTTCTGGATTGCCAGATGCTTCTGTTTTTTGAAAGTGGTTAAAAAAAAGTACCTTAGTGATTCTGTTGTTTCAGAAACCTTACATATGGCACAAAATATCCTGAACATTTTTTGAGAAAACACTTGTGTTTCCTTTGCTCAATTTAATCATCATTACAGCCTAAATTCATTCAAGTTTATTGTTTTCTTTTTATGGACATTTTGATGGTTGAAGCTAAAGTTGTATAAAAGTGTGCGTAAGCAAGATATGGAGAATTTAATTGCTCATGGCTCTTCTTTTCTAAAACAAGTCTTCAGAACATAAGTGGGCTAGGAAAGGTTGATACTTTGAATTGAGAATTCAAAACAATTGAGATAAAAGTGATTTTTTTTCAAAGCTGGGAGACATCCTTGATTTATCACCATTGAATCAGAGAGCAAAGTTTTCACACACTGAGTCATATCTAGACGCTTTTTTTTTTCCCTCTTGGTAAACCACCTTAACCTGCTCTTGAAAACCCCTGGTTCATGTACAGAATGAGTCTAAGTCTGTCTCTGTTTAGCCTGTGAAATTTAACAAGACCATAGCCTGGGGTTGGGGAGGCTGTGAGCCATACCGCCATCTCAGGTTTTGATGAAACCACAAACCACTTGAGATTTATTATGTTAGCAGATGTCATCAGATATATGTGTGCACAGGTGCAGCGTGCAGTTAGCGAAAGAAGGAACACTGTGTGTGTATATTTATTTTTGTACCCATATTCTCGATGGTTAGAGAATGACCTGGCGTGTCTCTCCTGGGCAGCGGGGAGTTTGACTCTATTGCGAGGGCTTATCTGGAAATCTCTTGAAGCCTTTTCCACGGATAAAATTCTTTACGATGAGCAACTATGTCTTGTGGGAAAGACGCTGTGTTTACTTTTTTACAATCAATACTTAACGAAGAGGCATAATGGATTATGGCTAAAGATTACTATAACCCATGGAAAATAAAAATAGTTACCAGAGGTTGTTGTTTATCCTTGGGTATTCCGCTTACACAACAACGTACCAGATATGTGTTCTCCTTTCCTCAGCAAAAGTTGTACAAAGACAGCTCTCATTTATAGAACCGCAACAAAATGCCGAAACTTGGCACTTTATAAATGTCCTATTTTAAGACTCTCTAAATATTTTTAAATAATTAAGAAATACTTGAAACTATTTCCTAGATGCAATATGCAATATGAATGTTTACACAGGTTTATACCTTATGTGGTTTTTAAATTCTAAAAATATTATCCAATTGTTTTAAAAGATAGTGTGTTTTATTTAGTATTGTGTCTTAAATATTCCACTGTCTTTATTATATAAATTCAGTTTGCACAAAGGCTGAATAATAAGAGGCTAACTATAATAATCTAATAAATTAGTGTGTGCCCTTTAATAATAAAAAATATAAGCAAAAGCACATTCCTATATTTTTGAGAAATAGAGAACTAAGATAAAATAAACACCTTTGGGGTAATGACTGGAAATTACTGGTTTAGATAGGGTAGAAGAATTACTTCAATTATGACATAAAACATTGTAATAATGTATGCTTTTAGAAATAATTATATAGTGATTATTCTCAAAGATAAACACATGCAGATGTTGTAGTACATTTAAAAAAATTCTTAATTTGAAAAACACATACAGAAACTGCATTACCAGTTAATTGGCTTTAAGAAGAATCAAAAAATCTAAAGTGTCAGTGTACTTACGAATCTTCTAGTAAGTTCTAGGGAATGAATTGTGCCTGGAACTGAAGGCACAAAAATATTAGCTTTTCTACTGGAATCACTTCGGTTAGAAGTGTCAAAAGGCCGAAATGCCTAAGTAGCATTGGACAGTCCTTATTTTTGAAGCATGAGCAGTTATAATTTCCACAAAATGAATATAAAAAGATATTCAACCTTAATTCTATTCTAGGAAAGGTCTTTAACCAAGATAATTTTAATTTTAAAAAAGCACTCCCTAATTTCTGCGTATCTATTTATAATGCAAAATATGAAAACTGGAAATTCAACCAATATTGTAGACTAGAAGACCGTTGTCATTAGCCAAATTAGAGACTTAGGAACAATAAACTGTTGAGGTGACTACAAATTAGTGAGTCCGCTTTCTCTAAGACATGATCGAAAATCAGTTTCCTTATTTTATAAGCATTGGATATCATTTAATTATGATACGCATACATATTAGAGGAGTAAGTATTGTAAACTTCACATGTCGAAAGAAACAAATGACATGCAAGTAAAAAAAGGTAATCTATGAAAGACTGAACATGACATACAATGGTACATTCTATTGCTAAATCTAAATAATACGCTTAGGCAAAAAGCTTCTGACAGGTGACATTAACTCCAGATTCATTCAAGTCATCACTAGAAGCAAAGGAAATCCTTCCCTTTCCCCTTTTCTGTTTCTTTCTCCATTTAATATCTTAGGATATTTCGTAAACAAAACTGGATTCTTCCTGGAATGTAATTTCTTCTTTGCATGAAATAGATGATGGAAGGGATTAGTTAACTAGGATACGGACTTCAAATAATTGCAAAAGAAAAGACTTTCTAAGGCACACTTACAGAAGTTTCACAATTTGGTAACACTGCCCATTTTAACACTCCCTTTGCACTCTCAATACTTTTTTAAAGTTTAGCTGAATTGAATTTTCATATTTTATATTTGGCTACTTAGTGCTAAATGTGATTTCCTTAACCGTGAAACTTAACCATGAAGCTAGAATGGAAACAGATCTGTTTGTTACACACTTGAATTGACTGTCTGAGTAGAATGAATTATAGCTACACTGGCCGAGGGCTTAAAATGACCTACCTTGGAAAAAGATAGATGTAAAAATTAATTTTCCTTGGGAAGTTATAGTTGAGTGTAGAGATATATACATACATATATATGTGTACCTGTGTATATCCCTAGCCTCAACTCCCTTCCCAAAGCTACTGAGATACATAATATGTTAGTTTTTTTCATAGGAGAAATTGGGAACCATTAAACCAATAACCTATTTTTATATTTGGCATTTTCTGAAGTCCAATTGAGTCAATACAATTTCTTGTTTTCCCCTAGTACCATTGAAAATAGCCAAGAGTCTATATAGTTGTGTGTATATATACATATGGATATTGGAAACAACCTGTTTTGTTTTTTTGTAACGAAGCCAAAATATCTTTCTTGTTTTATAATGTGTATTGTAGAAACTAAGAACCTGCACAGTGTTGTTTAAGTTCTCTTGGACTTTGAGGGTAAACACAACTGGGATTAAAATACTGCCATGCTCACATTTAGTGGAGAGATAAGAACAATTCATCGGGACCAATTCCGGTCCCACTGGTAATCACATAATTGAACAGGGATTTTAGAGGATATTTGAAGCCATTGTCTGTTGTGCAATTACATAATTAGTCAAAATCTCTGTAATAAAATCTTTTCTAAACACACGTGGGTTAGTACCATGTAAATTTAGGGCTAATGTTATATTTTTACTTCTAATACTTCGATTTTAAATCAGGATCACATAATAATTTAATCTATCCGTAAGCATTATTTTACCACACCCCGATGCTTAAAATGAAAATAACTGGATTACTTGAAAACTAAACAGAAACACTACATACCTTTAACTTTAAAAAATACTAATCAAAACCACTTTGTTTACGAACATGAACTGTCTACCAAACCTCACCTAGAGCGTTTACTCCCGGGGACCCAAGGGTTGTCTATTTCCTTGGTGCTGACTACCTCTCCCACCCACCCCTAGAATATTGACATTCACATGGATGCATGTAAATAGAAGTCAAGAGTGCTCTCCTTCTGCTGATGGTTTCGCTGTAATGATAACGCTTGGCCGGGAGGCACATTTCAGAACTCCTTTTACACGGAAACAAACGCGGCCTTGCGAAGTTGACCGAGCAACGTGGTGGGAAGTAGGGGAGTACCCCCGATTCCGGAATCATCGCTATTATTTGGTGGAGACCCCTGCGCGGCAGCACGGCCCCGTTCTCCCCTCCCGCAAGCCGGCGGGAAGGCCCCGTGACCCCTGGAGCACAAAGGCGCGCGGAGCGGCGCGGCCCCGCAGACAGGCGGCGCCGCCCGCCCTCCCCGCGCGCCTTCCCCTCCCGAGCCGCACAAAGAGCGGAGCCGCCACTCGCGAGGGGCGCCCGCTCCGCGCAGGCCGCCACACCCACTCGGGCCCACTCCCGCCTCCGCCGCCGCGGGCGCCCTGATGAATATGCATCGCCGCGCGCCCGCCCCCGGCTCCTCCTTTCGGCTTCCTTCCCGCCGCCAGGCGGAAGCGAAGAGCCGCGCTTCCCGCGCGCCGGGGCGGCCGGGGCGGGGCGGGGCCGCGCGGCCAGCGAGCCGGAGAAAGGAAAAGGCTGGGAGGCGGCGGCGGCGGGACGAGCGCGGCCCGGGCGCGGAAAGGGTGCGCGGGTGGGTGGTGGCTCCAGGGCAGCCCCGCCGCTGGTCAGGCCAATTCAAGGGCGGGGAGGGGGCGAGCGCGCGACCCCGCGGCCGCGCCCGCTGCCCCTGCGGAGCGCGCTCGGAGCCCGGGAGGGGAGGCTGCCCCCACCCCTAGAGCCCTGCTAAAACAACAATAAAACCCACCAAACACACACACGCACGCACGCACACCACACACACTCTGGACGGCGTTCAAGTCAACCACGAGAAACAGTCTTCGGCAAGTGAGAGGAAGCAAAACTGGATATCCAGACTGAGGGGGCTGCTTGCTTTTGACTTTTACCGCCTTTTCTTCTCGGGCCGAGACTTGGGGCGTTGCAGAAATAATAATTTAAAAAATAAAAGACTACTCCCGGATTGCCTTTTTTTTTTTTTTTAAACTAAATACAAAAAGCGACACCCAAACAACCCTTGAGAAAATCCACAAATTTGTACCTGAGACACGTGAAGTCAGCGGCCCAGGGTTCTGTTGCAGACTCAAGATCTCTTTTATGTAATGCAATACAGTGCAATGGTATGTGGCTTTGAAATGATGGGATTTATTTGCTCGTCTTGTTCGTCCGTTGCACCCCCTTCCACTCCAGACACAATTTGTTTTTCCTGTATGTGCATTGTGAAGTGACTGTTAATCTAAATGTCATTTTGCTTAACAGGTTGAACCCAGACCAGAGCAAGTGTGTGTGTGTGTGTGTGTGTGGTATTTAATATATATATATATAATACGCACACATATATGTTGTAGCTTTAGCAACTTGATTATATGTGTCACACTTTGATGGGAATCAGTGGATAACATTGTGAGTCCAAACAGTGTAAAATGTAGGCTTTTCCCTGCTTTATTCCTTATTTCCTCCTCCGCCTCCTCCTAATGCTGGAAAAAATTACTGTAAGTGATACTTTAGTTGTACCCGGTAGCCCATTCTTTTTGTAGTACTTTTCCCTCACTTTAAGGTAAATATGCAGAGCTTTGTGACATATTCTCATTTAAAAGTGCATTTTTAAAAAATAAATGAGGGTAGTAGTATTTATTTAGCTCCGATTGGTGTGTTGTTTTCAAAATCAGTGTTTGTTCCCAAATTTAGTATCCCCCACCTTGTCCCTGAAGTGGCAAGATCGAATTGTTAGCCTTCCTTCTCCACCTCCCTCCCCGTTTAGAAAAGATTATGATGGATTTCTTCCCAATCCTAATATTTTTTTTAAGCTTCGCTGTTTTTGCTCTAGGAATTTTACCCCTCTGCCTAAGTGTGTGTGTCTGTGTGTTTGTGTGTGTGTGGGTGTGTGCGCGCGCGCCTCCCTTTTCCCTTGTGCTCTCTTTGCCAGTACGTCTGGGACACATTTTAATGCACAATATCCCATCCATTAAGTTGTGGTTGAATGCGGAGTGTGTGAGGACTTGGCAGCTTTCAGGTTGAAGGGGGCGGGGAAGCCAGTTTCGACTTTGACACAAGATGCCGAAGTGGTGTGATTGGAATTATTATTAGGGCTGTGAACATGGCCATCTTCTCCTCCGGTTAGAAGAACTGCCATTGAACTTGAGACGGGACAGACAAGATCTCCAAGTCCCGCCCCTACCTCCCCCTCCCCCCAGTACAGTAGCTGGCAGGGAAAAGGCGCCAAAATACACAAGATTAACTCTAACTTTCTTTGAATGAATCTTATAGCACCATCTTTTACAATTTTAATTTTCCAACAGGCGGGAAAAAGTTAACATTTGAACCCATACTTGAACAGACATTTAAATCAGCTCTAAAATGGAATAAATCCAGCAAGCCGTACATGCATGCTTTTGCGGTTAGAAAAAGAATGCACGTGTAAATAAGCAGAGTGCATGTGTGTATCGACTGGGGAGTTCAGGATTTAATCAAAATCAGAATTAGTGTGACTTCTGAGTACCTTTACTGCATGGGGAAGAGAATCCTGAGGCTAAGAAGCTGACCTTTAAGCAGCCTAAGTAAAAACTGCAAAAAGTTGTGAAACACAAAACGTTGTGGTTTCCAATTTTACATTTGAGGTTTGATGTTTTCATTTAATGGTATGAGAGATGGAGAAAGCTCTAGCGCTGAAAAGTCCCTATTAAATCATATGTGGGCAAAGGTCAAGCACTCCAACTCACTGATACAATATACTTCAGATTCTTGCCTAACTGATGGGGAGCACAGGAAAAAGTGCTTGGGCAATAAAAGTATTAGAAGAGTAATTATCGTCGTGGTTGGGACTGCATTCTTGTGCACTGGGAAAAGGTTTTTACTGGCCCCGATGAATTTTAAAGCTGAGTATTGTTGAAAGCTGTTTTAATAGGAAATTGATTAGCTGAGTGTTTCATACAATAAATGGTGACAGTTTCATTGTTTGATGTCCAAAATAAATTCCTTTTATTCTTCAGCAGACGTAGACATCTATTTAATTTTAATATGATCAGACTGAGCAGCAGCATAATTATGAGAGACTATGATGTCACGAGCCTCTGTAACTTTGCTTTTAGAGTTTGTGACATCACACAGTTTGACAATATTATTGCTTTGAAATTTATTAACATGCTGGGTTGTTAAAATATTTCAGAGATGTGGTTTACTGAACATATATTTTGTGTAGGCCCAATTGTTTGCCTCTTCTTTTTGCAATTACACAACTGTTTGTCAAATTTTAATTTGAACGTTAATGTGCACAGTTCTGTCGTTATGCATTATTTTGATTTTGAAACAGGATGGCAGTTTTCAAAAGGACGAATGAGAGAAAGGGGTGCAGAAAGTTGGAGTTTGTTTGCAATACACGTTCTACACTTCTTAACACAATATAAAGACTACTTGGCTATTTTGGATAAAGCTTTTTAAACATCTCCTTAAAACTGATCTGTTTCCTTGTCACAAAGGTATATGTCAATGGGTAACAAAAAAAACCCCAAAACAGTTTATACATAGAAATAAAATGATAGTATAGTTTTACTTTAAAAGTCAGCTATGTTGAAAAAGGACAATAACTACGACCCTCTCAGTATCACAGAGGGGAAGCTGTGTGTTGGGAGTGGACATAACTTTTGAAGTGTTGTGAGTGGAGCAAGGCAGTCATTGCCGTGATTTTCAAGGTTTAAAATAAACCAGGCAAAAAATACAGGCACCTGCTGACTTTGTAATCCGGGAGCAAATGTCTTCAGAAGTTGGGAATCTCTGCTGATGAACTGGCTACATCTCTGTAGAGAAGTGGAAACCGGCTAACCTTAATGGAAGAATCTGGCCCAGTCGCTGTTCAGATTCAGTTTTAGCTTGTAAATGTGCCCGAAATGTAAGCACACTTAGTGGGATGGGTTTTTTTTTTTTTTTTAACAGTCGAGTAGAGGCATTTCAGCAGCGACATTATTAACAGCGTCATTTTTCTCATTTAGTTTTGTCCTCAGGGGACACCAAACAGCTCCCAGAGGAGGGAAGAAAAGTCCACGGTTATTTATTCGTTTCAGTGAAAGGCAAAGCAGCAATGGGGGGTGGGGAAGCTAACCAGTTGTGAATTTTCTGGGAGGGAAAAATTGCTACCCTAATTTGACAGTAGTAGTTTAAGGGCTGAGAGCGCTGGGCATGATTTTGCAATTCCTATCAAGTGCAGGCAATTTCAGTACTTGTTGGTTGTTTATATATGTGCTTTTGTGTGGATTTTTGGTGTTCCTGCTTGTGGACATAAAATTGTGTGTTCCGGGCTACACATGTATGATTTTTGTGGTTCATCTGGAAGAAGGAAATGTCCCTGGGCATGGTGTGGTGGATACTTGCAGTTTTCCAGGCCTGTTTCCTGGGGTCAGGAGGTCATCTGTCTCTTTTGTATTTAGTTTTAAAATATTGATATTGGCGATGCCGCCAGGGTGTGTGGTTGCTGAGCCTCCCCTCAAATCACATGCAAGAGCTAAAAAAAAAAAAAAAAAAGTCATCGAGCGTATTGAAAATGACAGCTTTGTTAAGCTCCAAGAAACCTTTCCCTAAACTGCACAGGGTTTGCAACCTGTCTCTGAGTTTCTTTAGAAGGGAGAAGGTTAAAAGAAAATCAATATTGATAGATACTTGAGATGTCAAGTTCTCTGTGGAGGTCAGTGAAAAAGGCTCCAACTGGGTACCTTGTTTAATTTTTCAAATATACAACTAAGTTTTGAAAAATCTAGTCTCCTGAAGCACTGCCACACCTTCTGAAATCAACAAACTATCTGTCAGAGAAGAAACCTCCCTCCCCACCCCCCCATCAAATATTCCTGTTGATGCAGGAGGCTTTCACTTCTTTCTAGTTCCTCAAACCAGATTTTGGGATGAATACAATTGGCCTGTCATTACCTTTCAGCGTGGGAGAGAGAGAAGAAAGAGAGTTTAGGGAGATGCAAGTCCCAAAGTCCAAGAAGTGTTTGGCCCATGTTGATAGTGTCAGAAACTTCTCAGAGATACTTTAAAGCCATTCTTAATACCATGGCACAGACTTGCTGGAAAGAAGGGAAAGGAACAAAATGCATGTACTTTCTCACTTCCTCTCTCTACTCTTCTACCTGGGATTTAAAAGACTGGAACTTCTAAAATCAGATAGTGGATGAGTGTGCTGAGAGAAGCCAGATGTCCCATACGCCCAGATCTACCGGTCTCTTTTCATAAAAGGCTCTCTTAAAGTTCATCCACGGGAGGTGTGCGGTGACTTGGACGTATGCTGGACAAGAAGCAGTTTTTCAGGGGGCGTTCCGCCCAGGGCTCAGAGGCCTGAGAGCACAGTCAAAGCCATATAAACTGAGCACCCAGTAAGCCTTTCCAGGATGTCTCTGTGGCTCCTTTTCTTTGCTTTTGGTTTACCCCACGTCACCATTACTCCTCTCTCAATTTCCTCTTTCTTGGAAACAAATCAGAACCCCAAGCTACCAAGCTTCCTCTGAGCGCATCAGGCTGTCCCCAACCGCAAGCGCCCTTACAGACATGGAGCACCTGAAAGAGATTTGAACCCCTAAGTGATAAGCCTGGGAGGCCCCAGACATCTTCACTTCTCTGGGGTCTTACCTGGATCTGTCGCTGCTGCTGCTTCACCCCCTGGTGCTGCTGCTGATTTGTGGGCTCTTCTGTGTAACAGTTGTCAATGTTTCGTTTTTCTCTTTTAAGCTTGTGAGAAACTTTTGGATGCAACCTCGTTTTGGTGGCAAAGGGAAATGATTTCTGCTGATAGGGGAAACTAACAGGGAGGAGGAGTATGATGTCTGCAGACACTTGCCCAGGGCTCAGCACTGGGCCTCTTTTGCCAGGGGACAAGGCTGGTTCTGGGATCTCTGGCTGAAAGGAGTGCTATCTGGGTGCCAGGATTTCACTGGGGGTGGTGTAGGGTGGAGGGAGGGAAGAAGGGAGGGAGGGAGAGAAAGAGAGAGATGGGCTCTGGATTTTTAAAGAGACCCCGAAATAATGGCTTCTGTAAGAGTCCAGGCTTTCAAAGAGGTGTGTTCAAGGACATGAGTGCATTCGTGCCAGGGGGAATGTCTTTTATGGTAAATTAACTCCGGTTAAATTGAATATTTGTTCAAAGGGAAACTCCAGTAGTTAAAGCTGGTATTATCAGTAGCGCTTCCCCGCCCCCTCCCCGCAGACTGTGCTACGAGGGCGAGAAAAGGGATGCAGCATAATGTGCAATACAAAGTGATGCTTTGGGGGCTTTCATTTTTAATCTAAGATGAGATTGCCTAAAAATTTCTGAGAGAGAAATGAGTACTTATATGGATTAACCCCGACTGTCACCTCATTTCTTTCATCTTTAAAGACTGTCAACTTTATCTTGGCTTTTCAAAAAGAAGAAATGACCCACACAAAGGAAATTAACGTTGTCAGAGCGCTGAGTAGAGGATTTGCCTGTGGGGGGGTGGGGGGGTGTTGGAAGCTGGGAGGCTGCTCCCAGTGGTGTGTGCCCTGAAGGGTTAATTCAGTTCTCGAAATTTCCCCGACTTTACCTGTCTTCCCAGATCCACTGCTCGCTCCCCCTCTCCCCGGCCTCCTCAACTCCCTCTCCTCCCCCCGCCAGCGCTTTTCTTCTTTGGGCTCTCGGTTTGCGGGGGCTGCAGCTGGTAGACTTGGCAAGCTCGCCTCATTAAGAGCGCTCTTTGAAAACGGACTGTGTTTGAGCATTTCCCTAATGAGGACAGGACGGGGTTAAAAAGTGACCATTTCATGGTTGACTTGAACCTGCCTACTTTTCTTGATGTGTCGTTGTGAAATGCTTGATGTGGATAACTCCCACTTGGTGAAGGAAAAAGTCACTAGTTCCTTCAGGTCCGCTGGGGGGACGTTAAGGAGGGGGGGGCGGTGGGCAGAAGCGGGAGAGAGTGAGAGAAAGGAGAAAGTTGAGGAAGAAAACCGAGAGGGACGAAAAGGGGGAGAGGAAAGGAGCCTCAGAGAGCCCCGCGAGACCCCCACCGCACCGCTGGGAGTAGGGGCGGTCCCGCCCTGGGGCGGTCGAGTCTCCTTCTTGGCCCCCACGGCCCCCGGCAGCCCCCAGCTAGGTAGACGCGGAGTCCCTGGCACACACTTTTCCGCTCTCCATTGTCTGGATAGCCTTTGCTTCCACCTCTTCCCCACCCAACCCTTGCCGAAAACCGGAATTTGGGGGGCGGGGAGTGTGTGTGTGTGTGTGTGTGTGTGTGCGCGCGCGCGCGCGCGTGCAGAAAGGATGCAAGGCAAATCGTTTTCCTCCCAACACCCGAAATCAAGTTCATTCACTCGCGACCCACGGCGGGCGGCGGGGTGGGGGCGGGGCCCTCCGCGCGGGAGCGAGGCCGGCGCGGCCGCCTCTGCAGGGCTGTAGCGGCACCCGCAGCCGGCTCGCGCGCGCGCCCGCCGCCCCGCCCAGCCCGCGCCCCGGCGGGGAGGGAGCCGCTTTCCGCCGGCGCCCCGGGCCCCGGGGGGTGGGGATTGGGAGCGAGCCAGCGGGGCTGCGGGAGGAGGAGAGCGAGGAGAAGGAGGAGGGAGCGGGAGGCGGCGGCGGCAGCTCGGCCGGATCCTCCCGCTCCGAGCGAGGCCACGTGCACTGGGCACCCCCGGGAGGGCGGCAAACCGCGGCGAAGCGCGGCGCGCCGCGCCCGCGGAGCGGCCGCGGGGCGCCAGCCCGCGCTGGGGAGACCCCGGAGGACCCCGCCCCCGCCCCCCGGTCGCGCCGGCACTCCCCAACTACTTGAGCCGAAGTTTGCCCCGGCCCCCGCCTCCTCGGCCCGCCCCTCCTCCCATCAGCCGGAGGCTCTGGCGGACCGCGCCCGCCCCGGGTGCGAGAGTCGGCGCCCCAGCCTGGGCCCCGGGGCGGCCTGGGTGTGAGGGAATTTTCCATTCGTTCCTTTCTCGGCCCAGACCGGCTCAGTGCTTCTCCCACTCGGATGTTCTCGCGGCTTAAAGAGTCCGCAGCGGGCACAGAAATACCTCTTCCAGGGCGGGTTTTCGGGGGTGTATGTGTGTGTGGTGGCGTGGGCAGAGTGCGGGACTTGCCCCAAGGGCGGAAAGAAGATCCAGTTTGGAAAAAAAAAAAAAGTCATGGTTCAGTTGCACGGATATGAGACCTTTAACAAATGAGGGAGAGAGAGAGAAGAGAAAGAGAGAAGCAGGAGGAGGAGGAGGAAGGTGGGGGGCGGGGGGTGTGGAGAGGCTGGTGCAAAAGGAATGCGCGTTTGCAGGAGGAGGAGTAAAGCGATGATTGTGTAATTAAATAATAAAACAATCCTTAAGTCTGATTTGGAGAGAGCTCGAGCGGGGTCCAGAGGGTGGAACCGGTGAAATTTTCAACTTCCAAGTTTTGCAACGAAAGAAAGCGAGAGAGGGAGGGGAAAAAAAGAGAGCCCAGAGCAGAAAGGAGAGGAGTTTGGAGCCGAGCGGGAGAGCGGGATTTATCGTTTGGGATTTTTTTCAGGAGCTCGTTCCGATCCCCCCGGGCTCTGGGCAGCCGCGGCAGCAGCAGCAGTCTCCTCGCTCGGCCGGGTCAGACGCGGGGCGAGGCGGGCGGTCGGGCGGCCGGGCGCGGAGGAGCCGGCGCGGGCGGCGGCTGCAGCCGGAGACCGCGCCGCGCGCCTCTTCCGCCCGGGAGACCTGCGCCCGAGCCCCCTCCCTCACCCCAGCCTCTCCCAGCTCCCCCCCCCACCCCGCCCCCACCCAGCCCTCTCCCGCGCGCGCCCCGCCACCCGCGCGCACTCGCTCGCGCTCCCCCTCGCGCACACACATGGTCGGCTCGCGGCAAAGTTTCGCCCGCGATCGCCGCTCCGGAATCCTGCCGCAGTGCTCGGGGCTGTAACCTTGAACTTTCCCGGCGCGGTGACACAGTCTCCTCGCTTTCTCTCCCGCGCTCTCCCCTGCGCCCCCCTCCCCGCCTTTTTTTAAAAAAGCATTTCACCACCAACCACCACCCCAATCCAACCCACACCGAACCTTCGCGCACCCCCTAGCCCCCAACAACAACAACAACTGCCAAACAGAAAATAAATCCCCAAACCCAGGCGAAAGGCAGCCAGCACCGGCGGCGGCGGCGGCGGCGGCCTCGGCGAGCTGGGCCAGCGCGCTCGGACTGCAAGAGGGTTAAAAGTGTAGATTGGATTTCACCCCGGGAAATCTAGCACGCCGAGTGAACTTGAATCTTTGGCTATTTAAGGAGGACTGGGTTTGTTGTGAAGTTGCGGTGATCCAGCGCAGAGCCCCGTCCCGATTGATCGCATCGCGGGGCTCAGATGACTGTAAAATGAATAGATGAAATTCTGGCTTCTCGAAGATTTTCTTGGGCATCTCCGGGAAAGTGCGTTTTAAGGCGAAGTCATGATGTATTCTCCCATCTGTCTCACTCAGGTACATGTCTCGGTCGCTCTCTCGAGCTTTCTCTCTAGTCCGAAATGCCTTTGTTTTGTGTTGTTGCTCTGGTCTGCGGACACTAAACGGCTTTAGGCAACCTCGGTCCACCCCTGCCCCTCACGGAAGTGGCCCGGAGTCGCGGCGGGACTTGCGGGGCGGCGTGGGAGCCGGCGCGCGGCCGCTCGCCCGAGGCCACCCCGCGCGCCCGGCCCCGCGCCCCGGGCACGGGAGCCGGAGCCCGCGCGCTGCCAGGGCGGCCGGGCCGGGCGAGGCCGTCGGGGGTGGGCAGGGCCGGGCCCGGGAGCGCTAACCCCTCCGCGGCGCCCCTGCCCAGGGCGCCCGCCACCCCGCTCGGTCGCCGGAGCGCTGAGACGGCTCGGGCTTTAGAGGAGCTGCAGGGGGGACCGAGCCCTTATAAACGACCGTGAACTTGGGCGAGGGGACTCCAGCACGAGTCCTGTGGGCGCCTCTGGACTCCGCTGCGGGCGGTGGGCGGGCGACGCAGCGCGTCGGAGGTTGTGGTCCGGAGACCCATTCCTTTGCTTAATTTGGGGATCCGAAAGTCTGGCCCATCGTGATCCGCACTTTGAGGTTTCCAGTGACCACACCGCAAAGGCAGTCTTTACGTTGACACGAGTTAGTTGGTGGTGGTGAAAGTTAAGGACTTTAGAACATGTTCATTTTGTGGAGACCTGTGCGTTTGACGATATCTGGGCGTATCTATCTCGGAAGGCAGAAAGTAATGCTGGAAAAGTAAGGTCATTGAAAATTTTTTCACTTTGCAGATTGGCCTCCTAAGACTTTAGGAACGACGTTATGACATAAAACACGGGCTTCATACATTTTTAAGAGTACGATTTATATAATTTTGAACAGACGGTCAAATGGAAAAGCGGTGAGACCGCGCAGACTTACCTGGGGGCAGTTTTCATCGCTGCCCAGCCAACTAACCACTGGAGAACTCACTAAATATCTTAGCCCGGAGTTGTTATTTGAAGTAGCATTTTAAACCTCCGAAGGTGTCGGACAGTTGACTTCAGCTTTTTGGAGGAAGTGTCACCATTGGTAATTGATAACCATTTTCTTTGACGTTGGCATAAAAACTAAACAGTTAAAAGAAGTGTCTTTAGGTCTTAGGTGTGTTACAATTTTTTTAAAAACCCAATATCACGATGATGCATTTTTATAATGGACAAATGATTAAGATTTCAATTGTATGACAATTAGAAGCCATTGTGATTGGAAAGGACTGAGGCATTCATAAATTGTGAATGAAGATGAAAACAATGATAAGGCGTATTCAGTGATTGGATACAGTCCTGTAGCTTTTTGGCTGACACATTTTTTATTGTTTATATTTTGTTTGGCATCTGAGTATGATTAACTGAGATATGGATATTTTCAGCAAGTAACATGCACTCTAATTTAACAAAACTGGAAAAAATGAGTTGCTGAGCTATTTGTATTTTAAAAGCTATGAATAATGGCTAATAAATATGATGATGAAAGTGTTTCAGGTATAACGAATTGCCTTTAGTTGTAAAAGTTACCTTTCATATTGCCCATCAGCAGGATTTTTTCCCTCTTTCTCGTAAACCGTGTTCATTTGCTATTATTTTTACATTATTGAAGCATAGTTCAATTAAAACAAATTGAGGTAAGCTTTTTCGCTTACAAAGTACTGTATCTCTTATTCTCACCTGTAAAGGATTGCTTTTCTATATAAATTTAGATTTCTAGCATCAGCTGCTCAGAAACATTGCTTGCCATTACATTGCATTTTTGACTTCCTCTAAATATCATTGTAAAGTCACTAGCTTTATCTTAATTTCTGTAAGTTGGAAATAGCATTGCAGCTTCGTGACATATGGAATAGTAGGGGCACATATAGGATAATCATTCAGCTATCACATTAGTATTCAAGCACACATACTTACCAACACTAATTCATGATGACTAATATTCTCTACTGTTTTAATAATGTAAATCTAGGTTGACGTATTAAAACTGTTTTCGGGATTGAAGGCCTATACTACAGAAGGAATTGTAGCTTTCGGATTCTCACTTACTATCCCTGTGACTTTATAGGTAATGTGAGGTGTTGCAAAAGTAAGAGCACATTAACAGTGCAACTTTTATATCACACCAGTAGTTTAGTTTTATATTATAAGAGTCTAATAGCTGCAGCAAAATGTTTTTTAGGATGTGTAAGTACAGAACAGAGAAACATTCCTAAATGGTTGAAAACTTTACAGAGTGTCTCAGTTATTGCAATAAAGTATCTAGGTTTTGGAAAGAATTTTAATTCAAAAGGAGCTACAGTTAAAGTTGCTGTTTAGCAAAATGTTATGCAAAAGTGTCAGTATCTTGATACAAATCAGTATTTATACCTCAGTATAAATCAGACACAAAAGGAAAATTAAGAACCATCATATATGATTTAATATTTTGCTTTTTCTAAAAATGATGTAAACCCGTAATAAAACTTTCACTTGTCACGATTGCATTCCCTTTTTAAAATTTCACTGTCATTCAAGTTCTTCAGGTACATAGTTTTAACTGTTTATTGTTATATAGCAGTGTTCCAAGAATATCTAGTACTTACTCTTCCACCTCTATATTGATCTAATTTTCCATCCCTTTCATGGAAACCATTGTTTCTGTGAAGAAAAATAAATATTACTGGGGGGAATTAGGATTGCTTACTTTTATATTTGAAATTTGCAACTTGGGTATTTTATCAATTTAGTTCACCTAAAGGAAGTTTTAAAAGAGAAAAGTCAGTGCATTTTAATAAAAATTCTGAAAGGGCAAGGTGGCATATTACCTTACCCTAGAGCCATTCGATCTTAAATCACTCAGATGCTTCCCTTAAAAAAACTTTCATAATTGTTTAAAGTGTTATGGTGATAACCTATTAGTTAGGGTATTTGAATACCTTAATCACTTCTTTTTTTTGGATGAAGACAGTTACTATGTTCCATATTCTTGTCACTCAAAATTACTAAAAATATATTGCAAGTCAGTGTTAGAAAACAGTCACACTTGAGAGATGACATTTTAGGCATGTTAATACAGAAATATACGTGGCTTACAACAAACCTCTACTTACCATTTTTTTGGATGTTATGTCTCCTTGTTAAGTGTTTCACTTGAAAGGAATCCACAGAATGCTAAAGCCCTGCAAGATGTTTAAAAGGCAAGTTTGTGGAGGGAGAAAGTTTACTATTTCTATTTATCAATAAGAAAAAAAAAGTATGTTTTAAAAACATTACTTGGTAGCATTGGCAACAAACTCAAGACAAACTTAAAAAAAACCCCAGCATTGTTTTGTTTGTATTTGCTACGAAATTCCAAATTCAACCCTCAGATTTACATTTTGATTGCTTAAAATAATTTATTAAAATTTTGAGATTTGTTACATGACAGACGACTTGAAACTCAAACAGATTTAATCAAAACGATGTTTGATGTCTTTATAAGAAAATGAAATGTCACTGAACATAGTACTTAAGGATGTAAGCACTTAAGAGTTACCCCATGGCTTAACATCTGTTAAAATAATACAGTTTTTTTTTTTTAAGTGTGGCAAGGGTAAAATGACTGGCACGAAGTCCCTCCCAGCCCCATGTATCTTTTACATTCTCAACTCTTTAGCTGATGAGTATGTATGTATGTTTTTTAACCATATCAATAAATCATGTAGAAGTCAGATTATAGGAAGTGAGTTCCCAAAGCATGTTTAAGTCCACATTTCCTTGAACAGGGCTTCCTTTGCATTATGTCTGAGGGGGATAAACAAAGTTTTTGTAGTTACAGTGAAGGCTGAAAGCATGGCCTCAGAAAGTATATGGAGATAGGGAGGTCTTATCATGGGCTGTGGTTGCTGTGAGCAGGGCTGCCTTCCCACACAAAGAACAGATTGTGGTTTAACTCTTTCCATGGCCTAGTTTAATGTGCTCGCATAGTAACCGAATTGTTCAAATCTCTGCTGGAAACTACTGATCGGTTTAATGATTTCCTCCATGGCATTTGGTTATGCCTCATGCTGTGATGTAATCATCTGCATTCTGTATTGTTATAAAATTTTGATTTATACTCATTCTGCCATAGGAACACTTTACAGCAATATGTTACAATGCTTGATAACTGCATTATTGATTGGATGGGACATACATACACCTTTTCTGCATGGGAAATGCAGGCTGCGAACATACCACAGTCTTTAGCATTGAAAATGTGAATTTCACCTTAAAAGTGGATTCAAAACTATATGGGATTTTGGGGGGGACACCTTCTTTGTTAGAGTGACATTAGTTGCACTTTCTGCATCTTTAACCCTCATGGAATCCATCAGTCTGCTGGTTAGATAGAATTTATTCCACATAGTTCAGGGTGACTAGCACTTGTATGTAAATTCCATGTTGGGATATGATAAGGTAGAGAAAGTTATTTTCTGGTTCGGGTGACCATACAGTCAGTGTGACCTGAAAAGTGGCTGCAACGGAAGTTCTTATTTGCTTCAGATCTTGGTTTATTGCATTCATGCAGTTTGCGTGCATTTGGTGTTAGCTCTTTCTCTGAGCAGTAAACAGGCCTAAGCTTATGAGACAGGTTTTACCTATGGCAGGAAGTAATGAAATGCTAACTGCTTTGGGAAGTCACTTGAAATACCTGTAGGTAAAGATTATCTGCCATTCCTCATGGCCTACCCTCCCTTAAAAAGGACTTAGATTGAACAGGCAGGAAAAACGCAGAAGCCTAAGATAGACCACTTAATTCCAAAGACAGGATACTGTACAATCTATACACGTGCAGATTCCCAAGCCACGCATAAGTGCACCCCCTCAGCCCTGCCGGAGAATTCACATGCGTAGCAAATGAATTGTATTGATTCCACAAAAGCAGTAAGTGACCAGCGGTGCACTCCTGGTGTCACCCTGCCGCCGCATGCAGAGACACAAAGCGTGTAAAGTTGGTGCCAAGTTGCCATTTTTCATTGTTCACCTCCGATGGATTTTTAAGGGGTTTAGAATAATTGCCATACTCCTGTGAACGGTTAACAAATTAACTGACTCCGTGGGGCTTCGGATTCTATGGGAAGGCTGCCGGAAGAACCTTCGTATAATTTTTGTTTTCAACTTTAGAAACTTTTGCTGAAAAACAAAACAAAACAAAACAAAAAACAACGGAAGAGTGTGTCTCTGTGTCTGTGAGAGAGTAGGAGAGTGAGAGTGTGTGTGTGTGTGTGTGTGCGCGTGTGTGTGTGGGTGCATGTGTGTGTGTGTGTGCGTGTGTGTGTGTGTGTTTGTGTGTGTGTCTTGGAGGTTAGCATTGGTGGTGGAGGGGAGAGAACGCACTGCTCAAAGTATGGAAACCTTCTGTTCAGGACACTGATACGACAAGCTGTGCCCTTTGCCCACTTTCCCTCACTGTATACTGGTTTCTCTAGTTACCACTCTTGGAATGGTGCTGTTTCAGTGTTGGAATGTTGGACGTTTGATAAGAAAATGGATCAAGTTTAATGGCGCATGCTCTTTGAGCCACCAGCAGCCTCTTGCTGAGAGCATGCTCCAAAAGCGGGAACTGTGTGGCATTACACTGAGCATCTATATGCTTTGTGTTTCTGTGCCACAGAGAAGAGAAATGAACTGTGGCATCGCTCCTGCCTTCTGAACAGCTCTGCTCCGATTAAAAAAAAAAAAAATCTCACTGTGTTCTTTGTAAAATGGTACTGCTTAGTGTTAGTTGGTCAATCAAATATTTAGATATTAAATTAGGTGCCAAGCACCTTGGTTTACTTACGTTTTAAAGAATGTAGGATGCATGGTGGGAGTGAGGGGGATGGGGCCAGAGTGGAAATACAAATATAAATCTTATTTTCTTTTTAGGAGACAGAATCAACCTGTAAGTTTTGGTGGAAAAGGGGTTGCTTGTCATACTTTATTTTCTTCTTGTCCTGCTATTTTGATAATTTTAAATAAGAATGTTATTTTTATGCATAACTTTTTGTAGTGATTGGGAATGGATTGCAGTTTTTTTTTTTGAGCCTTTACAATGAAACTGACTATGTATGTATTCTTCCCCCACCTCCTCCCCCCACCCCCATCTTCCACAGGATGAATTTCACCCATTCATCGAGGCACTACTTCCACACGTCCGTGCAATCGCCTACACTTGGTTCAACCTGCAGGCTCGGAAACGCAAGTACTTTAAAAAGCATGAGAAGCGAATGTCAAAGGATGAAGAAAGAGCAGTCAAAGATGAGCTTCTCAGCGAAAAGCCTGAAATCAAACAGAAGTGGGCATCCAGGCTCCTGGCCAAACTGCGCAAAGACATCCGCCAGGAGTACCGAGAGGACTTTGTGCTCACCGTGACTGGCAAGAAGCACCCGTGCTGTGTCTTATCCAATCCCGACCAGAAGGGTAAGATCAGGAGAATCGACTGCCTGCGACAGGCAGACAAAGTCTGGCGTCTGGATCTAGTCATGGTGATCCTGTTCAAAGGCATCCCCTTGGAAAGTACCGATGGAGAGCGGCTCATGAAATCCCCACATTGCACAAACCCAGCACTTTGTGTCCAGCCACATCATATCACAGTATCAGTTAAGGAGCTTGATTTGTTTTTGGCATACTACGTGCAGGAGCAAGGTAGGAGCAGATCGTTCTTTCTTCTAGCTCGGCAAACCCTGCTCACAAACCCCATATTCGGAATATCTGGCTTGGGTTAGATGGTCCTCGAGGCCCCTAGACCTCCTATGCCCACTCTGGCTGGAGTGGCATGCCCTCTTCTAGTTGCATGCCCACGGCCACGTGCAAGCCGTGGAAATAGACATGGAGCTTTCATACTTGGAGAGGCGTGGATATTTTACCAAAGACCACAAAGAGATGCGTTTTCAAATGTCTTTGAAAGAATATACTTTTTCAAAGACGCAGAATAATCTGCAAAAGATAGTTAATTACAATTCGCTTTTTGTCCTCAGCACCATTCGGGGCATGTAGTTGTCTTGTCTCAGTTTGAAAGTGTAAATTTATTTATGAGTAGTCAAACCCGCTTTTTAGTAATCTCTGTATCAGCCTCCTAACTAACAAGGTAGATGGACTTTGTTCACGAATCTAGTCCTATTGCACCAAAAATAGAATTAACATTTCCTATTACAAAATACCCAAGGTAGCATTTATCTATCAGAAAGTATATCTTACGTAGAGCTAGATTTATTTAATTTAAATATTTCTATCAACACCTCCTTCTGGTTGTGTAATAGTCGCTGTCGATGGGATGGATTATAGTTCTCGTTTAAATAATTTATGTTATAATATTTTCCCAGCGTGACTTGGGAAGACTTAATATCATTAGTTTACTTGAACGTGAATTTATAAAACTTACCGAGGAGAAAAGTTGTAGCTCTCCTTATGGAACAAAAACAGAAAGTGGACTGGTTACACTGGTTTAAAATAAATCTCACAAAGAATGCAGAAACTACATACCATACTTATTAAAAAAATACTTGATAAAGAGAGTGGTATAAATGTTGCCTGGATGAGTCAAAAATAGGTGATATTTTTGCTGAATGTTTTTTGAGTTCATGAAATGTTTATTATTTTTTATTTTTCTTAGTATGTTTTTCCTTAAATAAGTGAGACTTTCTCTTCTTCAAATACATGTGTCAAGATATAGATTTCCACGTATTAGCAATAGTCCGTAGTGTAACACTATTTTAAAAAGCAGCATGCTAAAAGTGGACTGAAGTTTGATCTGCTACAGATGCTGGGTCATTTCCTACCTCAGCCTGGTGGGAGGGAAGATGGCCTGCCGATAGTGGTGGCTGACGGGTATCTGATGTTAGTTGTATAAATGTGGGATTCAAGAAATTGGTCTGAACTTTATTGTTATACGAGAAAATAAAATATCAGAGTTATACTCATTTGAGTCAGAAATCTAGATACATATTATGTGCTTTTTGCCTTTATAATTCCTTGACACAGTTTTAGAGATAATGCTTAAATGTCATTGAAGAATGTCTAGTTTGATTTTAAATGATATGCTAGACATCATATATTTGGAACTATTACTATTTTTTTTTGAAACGTTGCATTTACCATTTCCGTGCATTTAAGGATTGAAGTCCAAGCAATGATGACTTAGGGAAAAATCTAATTTCGCCCCGTGTGTTCTAAAATAAAAGCCCACTAACACGCGACAGTTAATTTGATTGACAGCTGTCTAGGAGGTGACATCCTAAGGTGGGCTGTATATATGTGCTGGGCTGACCGTGAATGTGTTGTAAGTGTGCTGTGAAAGTCAAGGCTGAAAGTAAAGTTTGTAAAAGTGGGTCGTGCAACTTTTTAGTGCAGGGAGGGAAAATTTGCAACCACTTCACTGCTGCTCACATTCTGACTTGCTTGAAGGCTAGTCCTTGAGGTGTGCATGTATGTACATTCACTCCCGGGGCAGGCAGCCAACTCTCTTGGTTGATGAACTGACAATAAAGAACACATCCTTTGGATTTGTGAAGATAGATTGAAGAAAGAAAAAAACGCATAAATGCCTTCTGCATTGCCCCATTGGTTATGATAATCATGAAGTTTTAAAAACAACTCTTGGAGACCATGTTTTCAGATAAAACACCAATTTTGTTGTTGTTTTGAGTCTCTGTCATAAAAAGCTTTCATTATTTTACCCTGTACATCTAATTTGTATCCTCTCCTACCTGCCAAGGCGTCATCTCTTCCTAACATCTGTTGGCTCTTTCTTTGAAAAAGTCACATCAGGATGCTTTTGCGTTTTCCTTTTTTCAAAATTTATATCTTTTTTTTTGGTCTAACGTAGGTTAATTATGTTGTTCTGCAGTACCATTGATTGAAGAAGGCATTTACAGAGATAAGTCTGTAGTCAATCAAAGGGCTGCATATCTCCCATCATGACTTTTTATTCCTCCTTTAAGTACATGAAAACCCACTTAAGTCTGTTTTATAAATCAGGCAAAGGAGTATGAAGAAAAACATGAAAGAAAAATAGGAAAAGAAAACTGTAATGTTTACAACAAAATGAGCTACAAAATTACCCCCCCCCCGCTTTTCTCTGTCTCCCCACTTCTAAACGACTGGGAGGAAAACATGAGAAAGAACAGAGAGAATGCCAAAGATGGTTGCCACTGGCACCAGGATTGGCATCAGACCCTCTTTGTTTAGCTCAGGATGCCTGTGATTTGTTAGTTGGCATCCGCATTGCAGTGTGGAGTGATGTTACAATATATTGACAATTTCCAGATCTAGAAATGTCAATAGTCCTCTTGGTTATTTATACAAGATCACAAACTGCATCTCTTCTGGAGGATGAAATAAAGACCAACATATAATAAAGTTCCATTGTTGGCCAACTTCCTATGCTTTTCTTTTTCCCTCTTTCTCTTTTGGTTCAACCCACACTTCTTTTTTTTTTCTCTCCATGGCCAGCAGCCTCCTCTTTTTTGAAATGTGGAAAGTTACTACAGCTTTGACACAAACCATAGTACTACATCTGCATCTGATATGGTATTGGGGAAAATTGCTGCATTTTGAAATCATTTTTGATACATAGTTCATTAGACCTTTGCATCACATGGCCACAAGGCAGTATTTTCTTTAAAGCTAAATCTCTTTGTTATTCAGCTTCTTCTATGCATATAGCCCGATTGACCGCAATTTAGTCCATTTTTTTCTATTTCTCTACATTAGTAAAGGGTCATGTTCATTGCAGTTGTTTATAAAATTATATAAGCCCCACACTTTACCTAAAATGTACACTTCATGTGGGAGTAACTGCATTTAAATCCATAAAATCATTTGACGCTATTGATTCAGAGAGCTGCGCTTCGGCTGTTTCGTTGCTACAAGAACCGCCATTTTGTTTGTGAAGTGCCAGGCGAGGGGGAAAAAAAAGGCAGACACTGTGCTTGATGCCAATAATGGTTGCCAGTGGCACCGAGGTTGGCATCAGACCCTCTTTGTCTAGTTGCTGAATGCCTTTGATTCGTTGGTTGGCATCCGCATTGCAGTGGGCACACTGGAAAGTTTTTGACAATCCCTGAATGAAAGCTGCTTGCTTGTTTGCTGCAGCAAACCTTAGCTAATATAAAACCCTTCCTTTTTATTTTTTAGGTGTGTGTGTGTGTGTGTGTGTGTGTGTGTGTGTGTGTGTGTGTTAAGGCTGGGAGAGATTAAAGGGAAAAATAGCTCTAAAGTGGCCTCCATTTTCCCAAAGATGTTAAAGATGTCCAGTGCTTCTTGGGCAGGTGGTAACTATTCCCCATATTGCTTTTGTTATTGCATCCGTGAAAGCAAAACAAAACAAAACAAAAACCAGGCAAGCCTTGCACAGGACACCTTACTGGGACAGAAGTGTGCTGTGGGCTGTGGCGTGTGCAGTGAGAGCGTGGAGGGCCAGCTGAATGGAGTGATATATAGTGCATTCATTATGACTGTTGCTTTCAGTCACATCACTGCCTATTTCTTATGCAATTTTTAGTTCCTTCAGTTTCTACCCTTCCAATTTATGTAGTGACATATTGAGAGGATCTAACTTTTCTCTCTAGTTAGCAGTGTGTAATCGTGTAAATGTTAAAAAATTAAGCAAATCTTAATGAGGAAACCTATGTGCTGAGGTCTGATACAAATCATTCATTCCTGAATTTCCCAATTCTGCTTCAATAGGTTGCCAAATTCTCAGTGCACAATTCTGCACACCAGGAAAACCAACCAAAAGGCTGAAAAAATTTTGGTTGAAGTTTCCTAGATAGTTAACATTACTCTTGCTTTCCCGTTAACCACCATTATCTCGTTAATACGAAGGGTTAGCAGTTCTACCCAAAGGGCTGCAGAGAAGGAAGTCTGGCCTATGTGATGTCTTGGGTCCAGGCTGCGTCCTGTCTGAAGGGGGAACAGCCTGGGTGGGGAAGGGGGACTGGGCTTTCTCTGAGGCAGGAAGAGGTCAGAACACACTAAGAAGTTTAAAGATCAAGAGATAGTAACTGTTGTCCTGAATTTAACAGATCAGAGTTTAAACTAAGTCAGCCTAACTGATTTTTGGACTGTACTTTGCACTCCTATTAAATGTGTTTTGGATACTGAAGAGAGGCCAGGGACTTCATGGCTCTCATCAAAGAGCCCTTAAAATCCCAATCCATTGCTGGGTGGCAGCTTTTGTTATTTTACTGCTAAGTGTTATGATAATTAAAGTACATTTCGAAGTTGTGAAAAATGTGCCTTGTTTACATCATTATTATTGTTTTTGAAATAGAATCCTTCCCGGTTGTCACATATCATTAGCGAGAAATCAAACGCTAAGAATTATTTTCCTCCCTCAGTTACTGACTTTTAGAATCCTTTTGGGTAACAATTATTTCTTTATGAAAAGCTTAAGTAGATAATGGTTTGCAAGTTGACAGCGTGTTTTAACATTTTAATAAATTTCACTTCGTTTGCAGGTATTTCCCATTATGGGGAAAACTTAAGCTTTCATAAGTTGCTAGAATGAGGCTGCTCCCTAGGCTGATTTGGCGCGCTTACATTGGGAAGGGCTCAGAGAGCAGAAAGTTGGTGTGCACGTTTGACTTAGGGGGACGCTGCTAGGTTTTCCCATCCAGCATCCTGTCCTTGACTGAACTCATGAACTGCAGTGCACATTTGTTTGCATTCTGGCTCCCACACAATTCACCAGATAAAGAATGGCTCTTACTGGCATGCCTTGCTCCTAGGCTTAACGAGACCTTTGTGGGAACATATATTGTGAGATAAGATACTTAGCAATTTTCTCACTGATAAGAAGAAAACACAGTCTGAGGGGCCAGAAGTTCACCCTCTGTGCCATCATGTCCCCGCCAGAAGAGAGCTCTGCTAGACAATTCAAGAGTTAAACTCGGAGGCCCCTGTTGCCAGCCGGGAAAGCTTGGCATCTGTGTTCTGATATGGCAAACTAAGCTCTTGCATTGCTGTTAATATGATTTCACTTTTCAAAGGGAAAGGGTGGGGGGAGAGAGAGAGAGAGAGAAAGAGAGAAAGAGAGAGAGAAAGAGGAGAGGAGAGGCACGTTTGTTACATCCATTATGATTTTCAAATATTAAAAAAAATGCAGTGACCCACTTTCTGGAGGCAGCAAAGGTTGAGAAAATATCCTCCCGACAGCATTAGACATCCCACTCCCCTTCTCCCCTCCCCCCTCCCATATGCACAGCAGTACACATTTTATAATAAAAAATATTCATCTAGATTATGGGTTTGGATCTGCAGATTTAGTGCACTATGCCTCTTGAGTAGTAAAACGACTCCGTGTGTAAAAGAACCAAAATGCTGTTCATTATTCAGGAGTAATGGTAATTTGGGCGATATGTGGATTGCAGTGACAGGAGAGGGTGGTTGGGTTTCCCAAGGGTGACCCCTTGACAGATTAAGCGTGTGATTTGGAGGTGGGCAGGAGCCCTTTAGGGAGGCCACCCCTTGCCAATGCTTTAAGTTCTTTAAAGGTGCTGTTTCCTAACATGGTTTGGGGGAGTATTTCCACATGTCGAGGCAATATAGATGGGGTAGAATTTCTTATTTACTAAGTTGTTTTTCCTTAAAGTTGGAACTTAGGAGGGAATTGCCAAAAGGAAATTAAAGTTTTAATACCACCATTAACTTTTTCCTTTCAAATTTGGCATTCCAGTCCAAAACACTCTAAGATATCTGACTTAGCAAAGCTTTTCTCCTCATAAACGTTCATTGTGCCTGACTGGACTGAAAAACTGGACCAGTGGGTTTAAAAAACCTCTGTAACGACACTCTTTTACCCTCGCCATCTGGGCCGACCTGTTAGGATTTCAGCACCTGAAGAGGGAGGGACCCAGCACATGGCTGAGTCAGAATTCCCTGGAATTCTTAAAAGTTGAGATAAGTAAGTTTTCATTTCTGTCATCCCAGTGGCTTGTATGATAACTGACTTTATAATGAAAGGAATAATTACTGCCTTGTTGGAAGCTTAGGGTTGCAGAGGGTGGAAATAGGGGAGGAAAACCTTATCAAAATGGGAGATGGTTAAGTATCAGAACTCATGGGCAAAGGCAAGGGTGATCCCTTGCTGTGAAACCAGCTTCTTGGTAGGAATTTCTCTTGAGCTTGGGAAAGAATAGCATTTTCTGTGTGCTGTGGCGGAGCAAGTGACCAGCCACACGTAATGTTCGAAGCAAAGTTTCCAACTTTCCCCCCTCCATCCTTGTGGGGGAGGGATAATTCTAGAAGTCTCAAGGACTAGTGGTTATGTGATGGGAAACTGGGGTTCTTAACAGCAGCGTGCTTCGGCGCCAAGCCCAGCAAGAGGGGAGCTTCCTCTGAATCATGCGTGCTTTCCTGTGGCCACACGGCCCGCCATCCCGTTTGAGAGACTGTTCTTGGGTCCTTGAACTCTAATTATGTGATGTGGTTAATTTAACTGACTTCAGTTGTGAGGATTTGGCATAGAGCATAAATCATCAGGCTGCGAGGGCCTTGTGAAGTCCGTGTAGTGAGGAGTGAGTCTGTGGGATTAGCTTGTATTAGACTGAACGGTACAGGATGTGAGGCTAATGGGACTTGAATGGTTGGGCTTTTGGTTGTTATATTATTCAGAAAATTGGAAGAAATGGCTAGCAATTAACCAATGAGGTGGAAAGACCTTGAGGCTGAATTGAAGGCCACACATCGAAAAAAAAAAATCCTCAAAATTTACATCAAGCAGTGTTCTAAGATAGGAATGCAAACTATTCCTGTGCATAAATATATTGTTTATAATAAAACACTTAGGAACACATATTCTCTCTTTTATGATGATAGTTTAAACAGGACAGCGTTGATGAATCACAGACAAATTAAAGAACTCTGAATAAGGACTATATAATTGAAAATATGGGGTGATGGATGAAGTAATTTTACTAGCTGAGAGTTGCCTGGAGGTTGTATATTTTCAGAATCCCATTTTAAGGCAGTTCAGAGCATGTAGGAAGTTATGGATGAAGCACAAATCATTTGAAAATGGGATTTGTTTAAACAAGTGCAAAAAAGAAAGTAAGAAGTGCCTCTGAAAAAAAATTCTTTATTCTAAGTCTGCGCGGTTTAAAATTTGGGCTTAGCTTTAACTCCATTTCTCAAGAAAGAAAATTGAATAAATAGGATTCAATTGAATTTTAAAGTACACATATCTCCCACAAAACTACACAAAAGCCTTTAACAGGAATCAGTTAATATGAAGTGACACTAATTTATATTCTGATGCTGAACGAAGCTGAAGATTTCTTTAAAAACTTGGGTTTTTCAAAACGCACTTTGAGGAAAAAAAAACCGCGTGGAAAAAATGTGTCGCTGTTAACAGGGAATGGCAGGGCTCAGAACGAAAATCTAATCATGACCACAGATGTTAAGAAAGTTGCTTGAAATAGGGTGTATTCTGTAATTCACGTGAGGAAGGGATTACATTCACGCCTATGTTAATAACACGAGTATGTCAATACAAAGTCCATACCCTTCTATTAGTGAAATCTAAAGGGTGAAAAATGTTCCTGCTTGGGACAACTTGTATTTTATTATTCTGACATCTGCAGTTTCTGGATGGATTACCTTAAATTTGCTATGCTATGTTAAAGGCCTTGTTTTATGAGGTCGGTCTCAGCTTCTGGCCTATGGTGTCAGGAACCCTGCTACGTGATGCAACTTGCCTTGTTAGGTTTAATTGACCAAAGCTGATGTGTTAAAACAATTCATTTGTGCTGTAACTTATGCCCTGGCTAAGTTGCTACCTGAATCCTTTGACCTTGACTTGTCTGGGTCACGAAATGGCTGCAAGCTGTTTGACCTTTCCATTGTGCAGTAATGTCACTGTTTCCTCTTATTCTTTTATGGTAATGGCTGACAAAAAGCCCCAGCCCTGACTTTACACCCCAGTGGATTTGAGGCGTCCCTCTGCAGTAGCTACGTCTTCTGTTTGACATGGTCTGGCTGTAGTAGTGACTTTCTTTTGTTTGCTGACAGTGATGGGGACAAATTTGCAGCCCTCCTTGCTGCAAGAGGTGGGGGATAGTATTCTGGCATTTGGAGGGATTTGAATTCCTTCTGCTTAGATTTTCAGTTTCCGTGTTTTATGATGATGCATATCACAGTTTCCTTTCCCCTGCTCTTCTGAGGTTGACTTTTCAGCTTTTTATATTTATGATTTCCTTAATAATTGCTTTTCAACATTTTCAGCTGTTACAATAAAAATATTTTATTGTCATTGCATAGGGTAAAAGTGATAAATTTATTTATGCTTTTGGGTACCAATATATAAGTCCTAAAACAACTGACTTCTAAACTTCCCCATGTAAATCTTTGTCCAGCATTGGAAAAAGCCTCCTACTAACCACATAGGACGAGACAGAATTTTCCCTAAATCAGAGTGATGTTGTAACTTTATGTATTCTATCTAATAATTCAGAGTGTATAGTTTTAGGGGAAGCCTGTTTTTTGCGACTTAAATAGCTAAATTCCAATGCATGGTAGTGAACCATTAGTAGATTGCAAGTTTTTATTTCTGTGGGGACTTTTGCCAGCGTGTGAAATTAAATATTTATTGTAATGAACATAAAAATTGTCTTTCTATTCTTTACGAAGACCCATATGCAAAAACGGAGCTTTACCTCTGTTCTCTTCTGAAGCAGTGAAATAATTTTATTTTTAAAATATTGGAAATGCCTTCTAAAATGTTAAAACACGGATATTTTTATCCCACCAAATTTTTCTTTGCCAAATATGACACTGTAGTTCATGATTTTTCCTATATTTGCCAGATTAAATATTTAAAATCCAAGCTGTTACATTTTATTTTTAAATTATTAGAGGAAAAAAGGAAGTTTAAGTTAGAATGTGCATTTCCTTACTTGTACACCGCATGCTGTTTATACATGTGTGTGGATACGCTGACAGATGAGAGACAATGTGGTGTAGACACTAGAACCTTGGGAGAAAGCGCTCAATTTTTCCATTCCCATTTAAAAAAAATAACCGAAATGGCAGGTGAGAGGCTTTTACTTTTTCCATTCTTTTTGTTAGGTGACTTGTTGTTTGAAACTATTTTTCCCCCCAGGAATGTTCATAAGATCAAGGAATTTAAATGCTTCCCAGCATTAATTGTGTTGATAATCCAGCATCCCCGGGGTTCAAGGAAGAAGGGTGGATGAAATACACTGAATCTGATTTTACTCAGTAGCCTTAGTTTTTCTCTGTTCTATAAAAACCAGTCTACACTCAAAGGCATCACTCTTGACTTTCTTTTTCACTTGTTGGCTTCCTCAGTGGTAGAACCACCCTAGCGTTGGGGTTGGATATGGCTAGTGGGCTAAGGTGTCTGATTCCAACAGTGGTTAGGAAACAGCTACTAGCTCTTGAGGATTTAAAAAATGTTTATGACTTCTTTCTGAAGTCAGCCTCAGTTCCTCCAGTGAAAGAACTTACAGTGGATATCAGCTGTTGAGTTAAAGAGGTTAAGTTGGTGGATGCTGGGGTGTGTGTGTGTGTGTGTGTGTGTACCCAAGCATGCATGATAGGGAGTTTAAGAGGAAAAGTGAAGGTGGGAAAAAAGAGAGAAGTAGGGCTTAGATATTGCAGGAACTGCTTAAGATTGATGGTTCATTCATAGCTTGAAGAACAACTAACAATGCAATTTAAAAGATTCTGTCATCCTTTGAATTTTGGATTGCTTTTGGAGTTGAGTACATATCCTTTCTTGTTACCATTTTAGGTTTTTTTCCAGCACTGAAAGTACATGCATGACTCTGACAATCAGAGGTTTAGTCTTGATTCTACCCTGTATCGGCTCCGTGACCTTGGTCAAGCCACTTAAGCTCCAGATGCTTTGGTTTTCCATTTTGTAAAATAGGGATTAAAATGTCTGCTTCACAGGACTGTTTTGGGATTAAATGAAATAATTCACGAAAGAAAAGTGATAATGTTAATAATAGCCATTATTACTCTATGTAAAGGAACATAGCATAACATGGACATCCAGTCAGGCTACCATAATGCTGAAGAGAAGGACTGATTGGGTATTGAAGCAAAAAGTCATCAATTAGTTTTTACACATCAGGTGGTACGACTTTCCCAAGAGAACATGAAAGTCCTGATCACGGTGATGTGAATAGATGCTTGTTAGTAAGACCCCTGACTGTAGGAATATGAGGTTAGCCAGTTGTATATAGTTTTAAAATTTATTTAAACTAGGATTACTGCACAGTTTTAGCAATTCTTTATATTGGATTTACCATAGAAGTAATTTCATGATCAACCTAGGAGCGTGTCAGAGGAAGGAGTGAAATGATTCTATTAGCAGCTCTCCAAATAAATAACTCGACTTTGGTATCAAATGAAGGAAGGATGTCCCAGCAAGACTTGTAATTCACTGCACTCCAGTAAAAGCATAAGACTTTTATTTACCAAAAATTTAAATTGCCAACATTTGGGAGAACTGCACTTATGTTTTAAATTTGGTTGGACAGAAGTGATGATGTGGCCAGCGAGGCTAGATTGTTCCTGAAGAAGAGCATGCTGCTGGTGTTTAGACTCTACGTCTGTAAGTGTCTTATTTAAAAATGACCCCTAGTGGGGTCAGCACTCACAATGTTTAATTAGTTACATGAATTGTTTTGACTTCATTACCATTTAGCTTTTCTCCTTTAAGGCAGTCTTCCCCATTTATCCTTTTTATGGTTTTAAGAAAATTAATTGAATGATCTCTAGGGGAAGAAAAACTTCCTATTTCTTACTTAAAGTGATTTCAGTTTTATTGAGAACAACTGGAAGCCACATGGGAAAGGGTTAGAACATTGACTTCTTCTCAAGCTAGATTTGGGATGAGTGTTTGACTTCATGGCTCTGGTTGCCTGGATCCTCGTGGTCAGCTTTTGTGGGCAGATCTGTAGGGAGCTGGTTGTGGTGCCTGATGTCCATGGCTGGGGAGGTGCTCCCGTTGCTCTCTCGGCACAACGGGTTTGGAAAGTGGATAGATTTACCCACACCCATGATTTCTGCCAGAGAATGTCACATTGGTACCGTTCCAAAAAAAAAAAAAAAAATCATATTCTCCTATGAAGCATTTTATAATAATACCTGGAGGTTCTAGCCAGGCGTGAATAGGAAAAGCTAGGTCACTGTTTGTTCATCTGTTAAAGGATAACTGGGATGTGCAGCAGGCAGAATCAGAACATTGATTAGTTTGTTTCGATTCTGGCACAAAACTGTAAGTAATCTGTGTCATGCGTTTTCTCTTTGAGAATATACCTGGTGTTTAGTTGCTGTTCTTCTGTTCATGGGATACACAAAAATTTAAAAAGCATGTATTTTAGTACACAAAGCAAATTTTATCCAAAATTGTTTAACATATGGAAAACGGATTGCTGTTGGTGGCAGAAGGCTTCAGTGTTTTATCTTTCCAATACATTGGAAAAGCTTTGTTTACGCTTATGATTTAAAGATGAAGTTGACCTAAAATAGGAACGCCTATATGGTTCATGGTTCTAAATGCTGGTTGCCTTTCATAGCCTCCTGGAGATGCTAACTTAATATTTCTTTAAGTTTCATGACGGTAAAGTATTAATATTTTTGGATAAGACTTAGAGTTATCATGTAACAATATCTGTTCTATTTACAGTCTCCAAATAAGGGAAAAGCTGCTTATAGTAATATGAGGATCACTGGTCTTACAATAATTAAATAGACTTGTTATACTACATTAATCCCTTTTGGAACATTTGGAATGACTTCTTAGTACTAACAAACATAGCATTAGGGCCTAAAATTAATCTGCTTTTTGTATCCAACATTTTATAATATAAAACATGTGTATAGAGAAACATATTTCAGGTTTAAGATGGGTTCATAGGAGGACAAAATGAAATTATACTGGAGTATGATTCCTAGTACCGATAAAATACGGAATTCATTTAGAATCAGCATAGGTAGACAAATTGTTTTTGGTAAGTTTTGGTTTTATGGTGAATACCATATTTGGACTCTCAGAATTCCTTTGCCCCTGAGATCCAAGTTTTGTAAATGCCCCACCAGATATATGCAATACGAAATGGGAACGTTTCAATCTGATATCCAGGACGTTGTGTTAACGCCTTGTGAACTAGTATTTCTTGGCGAGGCTATGTATTAATCCCAGAGAAAATCAATAAGACTCAGTTTTAAAGTCTGGTCCAGTCTTACTCTGTGTTTCATGGAAATGGTTTAAGTTAATGACGGACTCTGAACTCACACAGCATTATTGCAGATTTGTTGGAGGGACTTGTGAAAAAGGGTGATGTTTATATCTTCTGGTGGAGAAGCCCCACAAGGCATAGTTTCTCCCTCAATGTGGGCTATTTTTATTGTTGAGTGTTTCCCAGCCTGGATGTGAATTCAACCTGGGGTGTTCCAGTTCTGGGGAAAATACTTCATGCAGGATGAAGTATTAGTTCCCATCTAGGACAGATTGCGTTCGTCTGTGCAGAGTGGTATGGAAGTGTTGAGATTATCCAGTGGTTTGCAGCCATTTTAGACCGTGTGCCTGGGACCAGCTAACACATTGTCAGGGAAAAACATGATGTAGCAACAATATTAGATCATGCAAATGAGACTACTGAATAGTAATAGTTATGGGCAATATTTTGGAAAACACTGATTAGTGACAGTTTTATTACAGCAAATGTATGTATCAAGTCCCCAGATTTCATTGTAATGCACTGAAAACAGATGTCAAAGTGTCCCAAACAGAATTTCATGGTTAATCTACATATTGCATGGAAAGTACAAACAAACCATTTAGAATTCTGTTATTTAATCCTTTTAGAAGGAATGAAAATATACAATTTAGATTTACTCCATTCTTTATTTTAATTTCAGTTTTTGTTTTCTGGAGGCTGAGGAGAAGTTATTTTGTTGTTGTTGTTGTTTGCTATGTTCTTAAGATGCATATGGGAGAGGACAGAGATGCACACAGACATGGTTTTACTTAATGTACTTTGAACTGTAAGTTTCTGAACATAAGATCTTTGCATTAAAAAAAAGAAAGAAAGAAAAATTAGGCTTTAAATTACTTCGTGACCTGGGAACGGAATTACTTCCTTCCAGTCCTTAGTTTACTGATGTAGAGTTCCTTCTCTGCCACACTGGAGCAGCTTACTGTAGAGGAGTTAGTACCCAGGTACCCAGGAGACGTTGAGCCTTTCAGGGCCTCTGTCAAATGAGGGTATTGGCTAGAAGACTTCTACTGTCCCTCTTAGCCCTGGTGTCTCAGGAATTTGGCTTCTGGTTTCCTTGGCAGAGGGACTGTCCCCTCCATGTTAAGCAATATTTAATAAAGTTGAGCATACTGTTGTTAAATTGGGGATTTTAATACGTTTTATTTATAAGTAGTAGAAAATGTGTAACTTGCCTGTTGAGTAACACTTTCACGTTTGCTCAGTTTAAAGTCCAATAGTCGAAGCACTTGGTTCAAGTTAGATAAAGCTTGCTTTTTTCAAGAAAGAGAGCTGCAAGAAAGATCTAGAGACCTTCTCGCTTCATGGCTGTGGATAGTGAGTCTAAGAGAGGCCCAAAGCCACTTTGGGTATTTGTGTTAGTTTTACTGCTACCAAGACATAAATAAGCATAAATAAAGAAAAGCATTATTTTGTGAACATAGCAGCAGGTTTTTTTTTTAAAGAAACATAAAAGTAAATAATGCTTACAAATCTTAGTATTATCATTTGTAACGTTGAAATTGATCAGGAGCCTAGGGTTTTCTTTCATGCGTTTTTGTAGGATATATTCTAATGAAGCCATTTTGCAGTCACAGTCTTCATGAGAATGACTATGTTTCTTTTTTTCAATGCATGGAAACTACTGCTTAGTTATGGTCAACTAATATGGGTTTGATACTGGTTGGGAAACAGAGAGGATCCCTTAAAAGTATATTGCCAGATTTCTAGTAATATTGTAGGTCACGTTTGAGACTGGTTTTAAGAAAAACTAGTTTTTGGAAGTTAAATATTGGAAGGAGAAGTGGGAGTGGGTTAGGAGGAGCTGTTTTAAGCTCTGCTTCCTGGATGTCTACAATTTTCAGATTAGCTTGATAATTGCCATGCCTCCATTTTCCTTTGTGCAGTATGTCTCTCATCGTAGTTTAAAAAAAAGTGCTTTTTTCCCTAAGTTTAAAACAAACATCCATATACCTCCTTTTATTGAAGAGATGCTCCTAAGGATTTTTTTCATAGTTTAATTTTTAGAAACCAAAACATGTTAAATTCGTGAGGTGGAGCGCCAAGGGTGACTCATTCTGTTAGGCGCCTGACTCTTGGTTTCTGCTCAGGTCATGATCTTATGGTTTGTGGGGTTGAGCCCCACATTGGGCTCAGTGCTGACAGCATGGAGCCTGCTTGTGATTCTTTCTTTCCTTTCTTCCCCTCCCCTTTTCTCTCTCTCTCTCTCTCTCTTTCTCTCTCAAAATAGATAAATAAACATTAAAAGATAATTTCACAAGGGGAATTCAATTTCAAAAGGCAACTGCCAATGATTCTTTTTGCTAAGGTAAGAATTCTTTCATAGCATAAAAGACTTATCTGTAAATGAAATTGCTTTATGAGTGTCCTGTAATGTACTTATGTATATCAAGTTACCCCTGAATACAGCAGAGATTAATAAGTTAAAGCAGAGACATTAAAAGTATTAGAAAAAATTTAATATCATTTACTTTCAGTAGCCAGTTTCTAGTTTGATACTTTATGGGGAAAGCTTGAAAGCATGCTTTAAAGGCACAGTTATATTATATGAAAATCAACTTGACAATAAACTACTTAAAAAAATAAATAAGGGCGCAGTTATAGATGGAAAAATAGTTGAATAAAAGATGGGTATTGTGCAAGAGCATGATGCCAAAACCAATGGAAATATTACAGGAGCACACTTTGAGATAGATGATATGTATTTGTTCAGTGAATGAATGTAAATTATTTAAATTGAACATAGAACATTATGGGCAAATAAGATGAGTGTCACTAAAGTGATTCAAAGGAAATTCCTCAAACTGGGGAAATCTGCTTTTTACCAAGACTTGTTTTGTTATCTCCACTGTTATTTGGCCACTGTATAAGTACTGTCTTCTCCAACTTTACATGTCAAGAATGAGAAAGATAACAACGGAGGACGGATAGTGCCCCTATTAGCAATAGACCATGTTCTAGGACCAAGTCGCAGGTTTCAGTGTTTGTTTTACTACTATGCACTGTGTGACTGGGCAGATTAGTTATGTTTTCTAAGATTCAACTTCCTGAGCTCTGGGGTGGGCACCTCCTCTTTTCGGCAGTTACAAGGCTGAACAAGGAAGGTGCCTGTGACGTGCCTAACACAGTGCCTGTCATATTGTGGTTTCCCAGCAAGAGGCTTGCAGTTATTGCTGTGGTTTAATCAGCAGCCAGGACGGTGCCTACGTAGTAGGTCCTGAGTACTTTATTCAGCGACTGAATGCTCACCACCTCTGCTGAGGTTTCTCGAAGACTTGATCCCCATTCTGTGAAGGAGAGCATTAAGTTAGGGACCATACTATGCCAGAAGTGGGAAGAGAAAATATTCATGGGCAAAGATTAAAATATTGTACTTGCTCTGTAATGTCTCATAACTGACCCCTAAAGAAGTGAACAGTATAGAACTATGGCATAGCATTATGTTCAGTTCAGTATTTGCCGGTAACTTAAGGAAATAGCATTTCGTAGGAGCGTAGAGCCATGGTGGGTTCCCGTGTAAATGTCTTCTTAGAATCCAGGACACTCCACTACTACACAGTTGCCATAAGGCCTTTCATTTGGGTTATAAGGAAATCCCAGACATAAACATAATCAGAAACAAAAAGGAATGTACCCATAACTGTTGACTAGCAGGGAATACTCGAGGCAAAACGGTGTTTACATAGGAAACCAACACTTTAAAATCCTAAACCTCAGGCTTGAATGGTGATGCATATTTTTTCTCCTTTATGTTTCCAATAGCACTGAATTACCGTCCCACAAAAAGTTTGGCAGGAGTATCTCTGTATTTTCTGTAAGATTCTCCTCTGAAGAATACTTTTGTTTTGTCATGTTCATTAAAAGTGTTACATAATTTAAAAAGTCATTTCATTGACTATATTTTAAGTGCCTAAAATTTTTTGGTGTTGGCAGTTTTTCATCAGTAGCCACTGGATAATGATCTTTACCTTGTTATTTTTCATCTTCTTTCTCATTAAGTTTTTCCAGAGTGTGCGTATATACACATATGTATGGTATATTATTTACTTTTATTTTGGTATGTGATTAATAGGATTCCACATGCATCATATAGTCAGGAAAGTAGACATATATGAATTTATTAAACTTCGTCTTTCAAAGGAAATACAAATACTTGGTAGAACAGAAGGTGGAAAATGGTGGAGAAATGCCTTTTTTTGAGTAGGAGCTCTGTGCTGACCACTTTCAATATTTCAAGGAGGCAGGAAAAAATAGTGAAAATATAGATGGTCTCTCCCAAATAATTTATAAGTAGGAAAGAAAGATAATGGTCACTTACAGTGTTTATGGGGAAGAATAATGCCAGATCTTGCGGTAAGCATACAACTAACAGTCTAACCCGCTACTCTGTAGAGTTAGATTTACTGAGCTCTCTGGGAGAAGACCCTGTGGGACTGTAAAGGAAAGGTCACAGAGAGGAGGTGACTCTTAAGCAGGGTGTTCTCAGGGGTTATGTAGCAAAAATAAAACAAAATGAAACAGATAATCGAGTATCTTCTTACATAAATGAAGTCTATTTGGCAATGATACATACAGTACTTAGATTGATATATTTGGGGGTGGTTGGGGGCAACAACTTTGGTGTTTTGTTTAAAAAAATTATTAATAAAAAAAAAACTCTAATGGAGAACTTTAGCCAAGATGTGGAGAGTCTCAATACTAAACGGCTTTGATTGGTTAACCTCTCTGTTTCTTCATTTTAGCATGGGCAGCAAACTGAATTCTAATATTGAAATGATTTTTATGTATAGCTTATCTTTTAGATTTCAATGTAATCCTATATATACTGTTTAAAATATTGTATACATTTTTAAGTTAATTCTAGTGTTTTTATTGTTTGTAATTATAATCTTGAATGGAAAATGGGGAAATATGCCATATATCTCATAATTCACTTTAGATATTTTAGAATTGAGAAGATAATAATTCTAGAGGCAGTTAAAAATCTGGAAAGCAGAATACTCTGCAAATAATCTTTTATTTAAAAATTATTCTGAAGTCTGAATTTAGCTTTGTGTCCCGTTTGCGTCACTATTATTATTATTTTAGAAATCAAGTGTGCCTCCTCCAAAAAACAATTGTTTCATTGGGATAATATGTGTTTTATTGTTGAGCTAAAGTGTCTGTGCTGATGCAAACTTATACTTTTGTTACAAAAGCAATGGACTGATATAGTGACACATCAAACAATAAAATAGCTCCCAGCTTTATATATTGAAGTTTCCTAGTATATTTTACTCTCTATAGATAAGATCTATTCCAGAGGATAGTGTTTCCTCACAGATAGTTAGAGAAAAAAATAAAAGAGAAACTTTGATGATTCTTTGACTATGCTATATTTAGCTCTTTTAAAGTAGCTTCCAAACTTTAAAGGTTATCAGGCTTACCTCCTAAAGATAGAATTGAATCCAATGTGTGAGATTCTGTTTCCCTATGCTTCCCCCACCCCTTTGGATAAACACAGAGTGTATATAAGTTCTTAGAGGGCAGCTATCAGGTTTTCTCCCTTTCATACTTTTCTTGTCCTTATTGTCCATAAGGGGATATACAATGTTGATTGATTGTTTAGTTGAATGCTGATTATGATGCACAGATGTATCAAGATTGTGACCAATGAGATGTAAGAAGAGATGTGTCTCAGTGTGCCATTTTGTGATGGCATTTCAGAGCCATTCTCTCTACACATAAGTTGCTTGGTCATTCAATGAATATTCGCTGAGTGCTTACAATATATCAGGATCTGTGTGCCATGTACTGGAATTACAATATAGGGAAGGCAGGCATTCTAGCCAACTTTACAGTAACCATTTAAGAATGATCTGAGATGGTTTTTATTCTTTTCTCTTCGCTGGAAAGCATTACCATCAGATGCCTAGTAAATACTTTGTGCAAAGAGTCATGGCAGCGACTGTACAAACACCATCTGAAGGAAATGACGTACGAAAGCTTGTGACAGTTTCTGAGGAAATAGTGAGACCATGAGAACAGATTATTCTGATGAACAAATATTTTTTTCATCTTGTGTGACAGAAACTATTTTTGTAGGGTATAGATGGTAATACCAAGCATGTACTATGACATCCTGTAGTGTGTAGCTCTTCTCGCAGGAAACTGGAGCTGTGTCAGGATGCATTTCTGAACTCTGGCCTAGCTCCTAACTGGAGCCATTGCACAGGGCTCTGAGCGGCATTAGCACCATGCCATTCAGAAGTGAGGAAATGGAGAACTAGAGTGAAGCTTGAAGGAATAGTGAGTGCACATTGGGGTTTGTGATGATGATTCCAGTCAATGGCACAAACAGAAGAACAGAATGTGGCATCAGGGGTACACACCCAATAATTTCTCCAGCTCCTCAGACGTCAGCAGATTTGTTGCCGGTTTTACTATTAACGTGTCAGTCTGAGCAGTGACTATCCCTGGAGGAAGTTAACTAGGAACACGGAGAGTTGGAACTTGCTGGAACGAACCATGAACACAGTATCATCAAGTTCAAATCAGGGGTACTGAGTCTGAAACCCAGTTTTCATAATTTTTAGCTATATGACTTTGAGCAAGTGTTTTATTTTTATTTTTGAGAGAGAGTGCGAGCAGGGGAGAGGGAGAGAGAGAGAGACACAGATAGAGAGAGAGAGAGAGAGAGAGAGAGAGAGAATTTTAAGCAGGCTCCATGCTCAGTGTGGAGCCCAACTGAGGGCTCAAGTCCACAACCCTTGGATCATGACCTGAGCTGAAATCAAGAGTCAAAATGGAGATAATACAAATCTTAAGAGGTTTTTGTAGGGCTAGTAAATGAGTTAAAGACTTGGAAAAGGCCTTGTATAGTGACAATCAATAATGCCTTGTAAGATGCTTAGTCAATAATTTGAATAAACATGGTTAGGATTTTCTAGGCTGTGGTGATTTTTTCACAATGCTCTTTATTATATAGTTGTCTAGCTAACATTCAGTGAACATTTACTGTGTATCAGACATTGCTTTGAGAGTTTTATCTGTGTGACCTGTTTAACCCTCAGTAAACCATATGAGGTAGATACTTTACTGTCCTTTGACAAATGAAAACTCTGCATTAGAGCTAGGCAAGTGACAGAGCCCAATTTGAACTCATGGAGTTTGCCTCTGGGAGTTCTTTCTTAACCCTAATTCTAGTTAGTGAAGTGACTCTATCCACAGTAGGGTAAATGAGTAGTGAGGTACAATCTCTGCATACTAAAAAGATAAGCTCACTTTAACTTACATATTTTAAGAAGGGTTGAAGAGGTCATTTGTTATCTTGGATTTGTAAGTTGTTTCTTTTAATTTTGATTTATTAGTTCTGATATGCAAAGTAAAGTGTTCGTGATTTCCAAGCTAATCTTTTCCCTGAAACGAAACAGTCTTTCTCTTTTGTCATTTTCCCTATTCTAGTGTGCTTTTGTATGAGACCCTAAAATTGGATGCTTTTATTGTGTAGAACACAAAGGATACATAGGGAAAATAAAACAGTCTTAAAGAGAGGATTAGCAAGTCAAGAGCGATACGTAGTAATCCAGATCTTCAAGAATAAACATCTTGGTCCTTATGATTGCACTGTGATAAAACCCTCCCTATTCCACACTCAGACCATCCTAAATTAATGGATTTTCTTAGACGTCTTGGAAAATTTGTCTTCTGTTTTTCTTATTTCTTAGAAAAGTTGGAATATTTTTCTCAGATTTATTGACATCTGCTTGCACCTGAGTAAATGTACTCTGGGATCGTTCTGTGATGACAAAGGACACGTATTTTGATTTCCATAATAATTTTTTTGTTGAATTTTTTCAGAGTCAAGACTGAATTTTGGGTGCTTGCCTTGTGGATTATTTAGATAGAGGTGCTGAGCTTTGTAAATCATTCTAAGGTGTGCAGGACAGAAACTCTCCTTCTCCTGTGATGTTTCATTCACTTTTTTGGTTTAGTGGATTGACTTCCTTCTTAGATAAGACAGTGAATGTCAGTGAGAAAGACAATGATGGAAAGATCCAGAAATGAGTCCCCTTTCTCTTCAGAAAGAGAGAAATCCCTCTTATTATTACTGCTTTATTATTATGGCAATAATAACTGATAGTCATAGTAGTACTAATTAAAATAACTACAGTATGGTGAGAATGTGCTATGTGCCACCTGAATTATTTAACGTAATCATTATAGATACCCAAAGAAGTAGGTATTATTGTCAACATTTAATAGGTAAAGAAATCACGGTTAAATGTGTTAAATGAACCTACAGTCAGAATGCTAGTAAGTGACAGAGCTAAGGTTTAAATCCATATTTCCCACCTCATATTTCCAACTTCATTACTGTCTCTATTTAAATGCTGTTCTTCAATCTTCTTCAAGTAAAATGTCCTTTTTCCGGGGTATTTTCTTTATTTTCACGGATTATAAGTGCATATTATAATAAATGTGTGCTGAAGCAGATTTAAAGAGCTGTCAACAAATCTCAGTGTGGTCCTACCCAGAAGAGGAAATAACTCTGTGTTTCTCCTTTCCGTCCACTGTAACTATTTCCTCTTTCTACCGACCTGGATGTGCGTTGGGTTGTTCCATGGGCACTGCTCTTCTGACCCTCAGAGAGCAGCAAGGGAGAGAACTTTCTCTGGTGTTCCTGGGTGCTGGAACAAAACAATGAAACGTATTGACTTGGTCTGTTTGCCCCCAAACACGAATATAGATACTTTTCTCTTCTTCTTCCTTCTGTTTCCTTTCAGAGGTGCCTTATGAAAAGAACAGTGAAGGCCCAGGCTGAACTGACTTGAGCTTGTGCAGCCTGAACACTCTTGCCCTGAATGAGGAGTTCATTGTCCTCAAAGACATTATGTTAAAGCTCTTAACTGTGAACTTTTAGTCAAGATGCTAGACTTGCCAGTTGGTTACACAGAAACTATTCTGTCCAGGCCGGAATGTGGCAGTATAAACAGGGGAATTTTGATCTCCAAGATAAAGTGGATACAGACACTAGTACACTGTTACCATTCTGTCACAGTTGTACTTTGTATAGTATTTTCTCAGTTTAACCTAAATGTCTTCAACCTGTGCCCAGTGAGTGGTGGGTATGACATAAATGAATGGGCATTTTGTTAGAAAATCTTTAGGAAGAGTCAGTGTGGCTCATTTTCCAAGACCTCCCTGATTAAGAATTACCATGATATGTAGATACGTCAGTTAGGTTTCTTTGAGAATATGTACCAGACTTTAATCTCGGGATTTGATATTTGTGCAGTTGTTTATTTAATCTTTTAACCACGTCAGAATTGTGTTAGCCAACTCTAAGATGGCAGTAAAAATAAAACACGTACTGTTCATTAAGCGTTTACTATATGCCAGGCACTGCATTGGGTGCCTTGGATAGCATGTCACATTCAATCTCTCAAGTACCTGACGTGGAAGCCATCATGGTCATCACCGTTAGAAATTGAAGTCCTCAGATAGAGAGTGCTCCAGTCTTGTCCCAGGTTTACACATGTAGCAGTCAGTGAGAGCAGAGATAATGGCTTGCACCTGAGTACTCAGGCCCTGGAGCCCTACACCTGGCCTTCATCTGGCTCCCTGGCTCTGTTAGCCCCTTGGTTTGGGCAAGTCAATCCACCTTCAGGAACCTGTTTCCTGAGATCTATTAAAAGAAGAAATACTCTTACCTACTTAATCAGATTATCAAGAAGACCAGAATAAGAAAAGCACATGAGAAAAACTATGCCCACTTTGAAGAAATATGTAAACAAGAGAGACTATGTCAGTGACATCAACATATTCTTAAATTTTTTTAAATGTTTTTATTTCTGAGAGAGAGAGAGAGAGAGAGAGAGAGAGAGAGAGAAAGCAGGGGAGGGTCAGAGAGAGAGGGAGATAAAGAATCTGAAACAGGCTCCAGGCTCTGAGCTGGCTATTAGCACAGAGCCCGATGTGGGGCTTGAACCCACGATCTGTGAGATCATGACCTGAGCTGACTGAGCCACTCAGGTGCCCCAACATCAACACACTCTAAAGATCATGTTTTTATGAATAATCTTCTCAAAACTCACATCACTTATAAGTTGTGGGTGGCAAAGTGGGCAAAGTGTTGTGATTTTCGTATTTATATTGTTGCGGATGGTACAGATAATTTTGTACTTTAGAAAAAGCTATTGAAAAGAATATTGCATTTTATTCCAGAGTAACATGCTTAAATAATATTTATTGACTATTTATTGCCCTCTCGATGCCCTTCGGTACCACTTTGTAATGAAGGAGATGACTGACAGTTATAAAAAGAAAAGAAACGGGTATAATAGTTCTGTCTGCAGCCAATAAAATGAGGCAAATTGTCGGGTAATTATTGCAGAAATGTTGTCAGTGTAAGTAGATTGTTTAAGCACTTAACAATTACCCTCCAAATAATGTAACTAACCCAGTGTGTATAGTAGCAGAAGTTTTAATACTGAATCCAATCTCCTCAATTCTTCTTTTCCCCAGAGTAGATACAGCCACAAAATAGAATATTTTTAGAATGAACACTTACTATAAAATGTTTCTTCTAAAATTTACATTTGGCTTTTTAAAATATAATAAGATTTTTTAATAGTACAGTTATCTGACCCATACGATACATAGCTTGTATCCTTTTGAGTATTTATGAATATATAATTATGATCGTTTTTATGCTTACTAAATTCATTTCCCTGAAAAGACAGGTGTGGACTGTTTGCCCGCATGCATGCGTGTACATCTGAACGTGTGAAACGCGGCTTAGGGATTACAACAGTTTAGTCAAGGTCATAAGTGACCTGACGTGCCCTTGAGCATGCTGTTTATAATTGCTGTGGTTAGTTTTCCTTCTCACTGTTTTTACCTATAATGTCAAAACACAATTATATGGAGTTGGTATGTTCACTAATAGCAGTTTATCTCTGCATGGTTTATAGACAGAGTCAAAAGCCAACAACTATAATTACATCCATGTTTCTAACTTAGCAGTGAGCTAGAAAAGTGTGGTTGAAGTATGCCGTGGGTATAGTGCAGCCAGTAGGAATTATAGGGTAAAGTCATTGCTTTGCATTCTTTTGGTTTTACAATAATTGTTACTTTAATTTTGTTTTCTGGATTTTACCACTGTCTGTTGTGTTTATATGACCACATAAAGAGTGGTTGAGTTACGTGTCTCTCCACTCTATTTTTCTTCTGCTTGCCTCCCTCTATAAATGTACTGCTTCTTTCACTTTTCTTCTGACTCAGCAGACAGTACATTACAGTTAATAGTTTTCTGAAGTGGCCTGATATTCATGCTCTATGGAACCCATAAGACTTCTACTATTTGCATTATATGTTTAATTGGATAATTACGGGAACCATGTTGAACTGTTAACAACTGTCAAGCCTTTGATTAATCTTTTGAATGTTCATTGGCGTGGTTCAAGTTAGCAACCACAGTGCAGACTTGTTATTTTGTTTTTGTTCCTGCTCTCGTGATTATTTGAGAGGGTAAAAATGATTTCTCTAGAACAATACATAAGATCTTTCATTTGGGCTCACTTTACCTATTGTGGCAAAGAGATAGAGCATGATTTGCGGATCACCATAATTTGTTTTGCATATGAAGTGTTTCAGTTTAATAAATCTCAAGAAAGATATAAGAAAGCCTTCATATATGTTTTTATGATCTGAGTGATATAAAATAGAAAAGAGAATCTTTACTTTTGAAATATTTTTTATTTGAGCCCACATTTGGAAGAGGTAACCGAAAGAGAACTACCATATACCTGAAGAATATTTGGTCTTGAACCAGGGAACTAGGAATGAATTATGTAGAAAATTGTTCTTTTGCCTGTGTATGTTCAGTTCATCTGGGTCTCATAGGACATGAAATGAACATCGGAATTAAGATAGCAGACGATTCTATTTAAGCATAAATAACTCTTGGGCACCTTCACAATTTCTTGTCTGTTTCACTTTAAGTGCATATGGGTTTGCTTGTGGAACAATAACATCTTTGCTTTTCCTTTAGTAATTGGTATATATTTGTGATATTTGACCTGACAAGTACAATTTTGGGTTTTCGTGTGCTTGAATTTTGGTATCGGATGGAGAAAACAGGTCAGGTGCCTAGTGGAAATGTTAGAAGGACTAAATGAAAATTTGCGAACAAATCTAAAAGAGCTTATATAAATGTGCTAAAGAAAGGGACTTGATACTATATTTGAGTGATCTTTGTATTTTCCCTATATGTGCTGCAACTCAATTTTATAGGAATGTTTAATGAGAAATATCAGACTTCTTTCTACATCATAAATTTAAGAGTAGGACTTCGATAGTACTATATCTTTGAGACCCAGGCTTTTAAATGTTTAAATCATATTTACATATTGTTTTTTAGTCACACAAGTGACACTTCATTTCTCCTTGTAAATGCTAACATAAAGAAAGCTACGATTCCTTCTGGCTGATTTCTGCTCCTCCTCTGAGCAGAAACCAGTGGTTTCCACTGGTATCAGTTGGGTGTGTAACCCTACCAGGCTATCTACTCTACCTCAGGAGATATTTCCTTCCTGTTTTGCTATTTATTGAGGAGAGTGTTATTTGCTCACAAAGGAGATGCGTCCTCCAAGGAAACACGGACACCTCTGATGCACCTGCCGCAAGCTGGCTTCCGGGTCCCACCTTTCTTAACACTGTCTGGTGGAGAAGTGGCATTCTCTGTGAACCGGTTGGCTATAAGAGGAAACTAGGTGGTGAGGTGCCTCATTCCTTGAAGGCATGCCATGAAATGGGATCTGAGCACAAAGCACTGATCTCGTGTGAAATACTGTCCCACATCTAGTTTTAAATAAAGTGGGAGTGCAAGAGTAAGGAAGATTGAAGTATTGAAATTAGTTATGGTAGGCCTGACTGAGGTGGCGACCTCTGAGAAAAGACTAGAAGGAGGCGTGTGAGTAGCGGCAGTCTGTTAGGCACGTGTGCAGGTGCATGCATATGCACATAGATGCATAGTCAACTGTTCTTGACGTCAACTCTGTGAGGCAAGCTCTGTTATTATCTCCTTTTTACATGTGAGAAAAGCAAGGAACAGAAAGGTTAAAGAATCTCCCCAAGGCCACATAACTAGTGAGTGGTGGAATCAGAATTTGGACATAGACAGTTTTGTTAAGCTCTTCTTTCAGGTCAGCTCTTAGACGGGCTTAGTGATGCTAATCCAAGATAGTGTTAACCTCTTTAGCAGACTTTCTACTGAACTTGGGGTACAGGACTCAGATTAATTTCTCTTCCTGGGAAATAAAATATTGGATTCTACCTGTCATTTCCCAAGCGTGTTGTTTTGAAGTACCATCTTAGATCAAGTTAATAGGGTCGGAATGGGCACTTCAGCTGCTAGCAACGTAGTCCTCCTACTTATGTTGAAAGTATATTTTGGTTCTGTAATCAAATGGACAAAAGATGTGGGGGAAGGAGAATTGTTTTCGATGAGGAATATGCAAAAGGAATCTGCACGCCATTCTCACCTCTTGAGTTTGCATTATTTTTATAAGACCATTGTTTACAGTTGGGAGCTTTATGGTAATTGTACCTTCCATTGAGGTTCAAGATGGCTCTTCAGCCAGCTCATAATAGGATAATGAACTGGAGAGGAAGAGTATGAAAGGAGTGTGTAGCAGGAGCAAATTCACATTGCAGTCCATGTTGTGGCCCATAAATATTCATCTAAGAAAATGTCTTAGGTGCATTCAGTTGTAGATGAGCAACTTACATCAAACCGCATTTACATTTCGTTCACCAAGTAAGTTATTTCAATCCCTCCTGTTTCACACACTCTTTCCTTGAAGAGTCCTTGAAGCCCTTTGACCTGCCTTCTCTATGGAGACAGTTTGATCACTGTTAGCCTTAACACCCCTTTACTTGGGTTTTCAATAAGCTTCCAAATCTTGGCAATTGAGTCTTAGGTAAAATGATTGTGTGAAAGGCAACAGGGAAGGTGATACACTTTTGAGAATATATTTTTTAATATTGAAAATAGAATTCATAGTTTTCAGGCATGATACAGTTTTTAATCATGGGGATCAGCAGATAGAATATTCTTCTGTTATCATAGAAGTAAGGACCGTGATGGGAAGACTTGCCTTCCAATTTTGGTTCCATTATAAGTCACTGAGACTTAGTTTCAGTTTCACCATCTGTAAAACGGTGCTAGTGTTTAAAAAAAATCTTTATTAACTTCCGAGAGAGAGAAAGAGAGAGTGAGAAAGGGAGGGGTAGGGAGAGAGAGAGAGGAGACAGAGAGAATCCCAAGCAGGCTTTGTGCTGTGCTGTGGGGCTCAAACTCATCAACCATGAGATCGTGACCTGAGCCAAAGTCAAGAGTCAGACACTTAACCGACTGAGCCAGCCAGGCGCCCCAAAATGGTGCTAGTATTAACACTTACTCCAGAGGATTAATTCCAATAAAGTGTGTGAAAGAGCTCTGTGAACTGTTAAGTGCTCTCCCTTTCTTTCTCTCTGTCTTTCTCTCTATGTACACACACACACACACACACACACACCTTTGTGTGTATGCGTAAATATATAGAAATGTTGATTGTGTTTTTTCTCTATCCTATCTTTGCACTCAAGTGAAGAATTCCTGAGAAGATGAAATGTGACTTATTCTTAACACTTTGCTTAATATATAATAATGATAATATTTTTGTGTTGAGCCTATTTTGGATTTTTAGCTTATCCTAGATGTTTAACTGAAAATCTCCTCAAGTTGGTTAATCCATTAGTTTTCCTCATTGTATCTATAGTTTTAAGCAGACCAGACTTCCACTGCTGGAAAATATAAGGGACAGATGACATGGTTCACCTCATGCCCTGACCAGAAATAGTTTCTCTCAGTACTAGTTTGTTGCTTTCTTTAGAGAAAGTCCCCACTTATGAAGCACGCTGAGGTTAAAGGTCTAAATTTCCTACTACACAGAACAAACATGACACTTTAGTAATGCTCCTGTGAGGGTCCTGCCCCAGTCCCTCGCCCTCCTTCAGTTTTCCTGTTTTGCTCACGGTCCAGGTTGTGCTCACTCGGAAGCTCACATCATTTCTCTCCTTGGCCACTGAGACAAGCACAGGCGACACACCAGACCCCCTTCTCTGGAGTGGTGTTTGTTGATTTTCACATATGTCTCAGACCATTGGACTGTCCGATTTCAGAGACCCTAAAGAAGACTTCGATTGAACATATGTATCTTGTTAGCAGTGTTATGACAAATCGCAGCAGCTGTATAAACTAGTCTTTCTGTAGTTTCACACAGGGGACTCCATTAACAATGGACCACTCTGTCAGCATTTAATCCTTTTTACCTTTTGGTTCCTGTGAACTTTTCTACTGAATATCAGGATTATTCTTACCCACAAACAGAAGAACATGTCCAATACTACATGTCAGTTGAATTCCCCTTGGTGCTCTCTAAGGTGATCTGGAGAAAGGCTGGCCATGATCATGATTACTTTTTTGGTCCTAATTAGAAAGATATACTGGTCATCAGGATGGCTGTGACAGAATTTGGGATTAACTTGGCTTTGGAATTGTTTCTGAATTTAGCACCAGAGTTCATGGTCCCAAGAAGCTGACCTCTGAAAAGTTTGCAGTGACTGTGGTATGAAGCAGGGCAGCAAAGGCATAGCTTCTCCCAGAAACAGCCACAGCCGACAGACTCATGTCTCTGAGCACTTTGTCATGGACAAGTCAACTTTTGTGTGTGATCATTTCAAGACATGAGAAACCCAGAAATCTCAAGTGACCTTTTACCTCTTGAGGTAATTTCTATCTTTATTTTTTTGTCAGAAGAAAGAGGGCACCCTGGACGTTCCGGTACAATGGGGAGCTTGGAAACAGCAGAGTTATAGCCTTAGAAAAACAATGAACAAAAGTTCAGGTTCCAGTTTAAATATACTTGACATTTGAACCCCTTGTTTGAAGCCCTTGCTCCACAGGTCTGTCTTCAGAGGACATCTGAAATTCCTCTGGCTTCCAATCTCTGGCCAGTGAACAAGAATGGATGACAAAGGGATATAAAGATAGAGCTCAAACAAGTTGTTGTTAATTCTTTCTTTCACCTAAGAGGGCTAATGAAAAGCTTCAATTACTAAATTCAGACTAGACCATTGTCGCTACTTGCCAAATAGTACGTGCTTGTGCGTCTGTCTAATCCATATTTGAAAGCCACAAACAGAAGCACATAATTTGGCAAAACACCAAAAACATGCCTCGGCACACTTCTGGAAATTCTTCCAAATGACTTATTGATTCAAAAATTTTAGAGAGAGAGAATGTGTGTGTGCTTGTGTGTGTGTGCGCGCGCTCTCATGCACACGTGTTCATATTGCCTGGAAACGCTTAAAGTAAATTCTGCCAGCAAACCATGTGTGTTACACTTGCTTTAGGGGGGTTTGAGGACTTTCTTTGAAAATTCTGAATTGTGGAAAACAAAAAATAAGGCAGTTTATTGGGTAGTTACTTTCTCTTATTTTCAAGTGCAGACTTGTTACTTAAAAATCCCCCTCCCAATGCAACATATCTTTACAACAGTCTTTGCTTTAGGAAATTTAAGTATCCTATTTGCTTTTAAAATGTATTTTGAGGTTTTGATCTTTCTTTGCAAGAAAGAATTTTTCATAGCTCCACAAAGAAATTTTCTAAGTTGATGAATTATTCTTTTCTAAGGTTTTTACAAAAGTATTTTTCCTTTGCCAGGTTTCTGCTTGATATAGAAAATAATGCATGTTAAAAAAGTATATAATTTGGATTCGATACAGAATACTTGAAGATATTTAGAAGGTAACCATGTGACATTATAATAACGAGACAGATGCAGAGGACTGTAAGAAAATCCATAAGAAATCTTTGGTGTGGTCTGCTTTCCCTTGCACGAATATTATTTCTGAACGTCAGTTGCTTTTACGTGTAGTATTTTGTTTAAAACATCCCGGCTTCCTTTACCAGATAGGTACTATTATTCCTCATTTAAAGATGAGGAAATCAGAGCTCAAAGAGTTTAAATAAACTGCTCAAGGTCATACAGCTAGTAAGTGGCAAAGGCAGAATTAATCTAAAGCCTGTCTGATTCCACGGCCCTAGTCACTGTACCTTCCAGCTTTCTCCAAGGGTGGTAAGTATTATGAATCCACTCCTTTTGGTCATTCATCTCCCCTCCATCCCTTGAAATACAAGCCATATTGCTCTGAAGGTAATTGTTTTTAGACTGTGTTAATGTATTTCCTTATTAAAGGGGTTAAATATATATTATATGTTATATTTGTAAATTAGCACTTACCACTTAAGTCCTTTGTTTATAGTATCTTATTTAATATTTATCCGATTTGGGCAAGATAGATATTGTTCCCATTTTACAGTTGAGAACCATTAAGTAATTCACCCAAGAGGTGGAGGTGGCGGGGCTTATGTATAGAATTCTCCCCCAACTGTTTTTTTTTTTTTTTTTAAATCCATTACATTTCAAATGCCCCAGATCCAAAGAAAATCTATGCTTGGATTCTACCTCATACTTAAAAATTGAATATGAGAAACTTCGAACTTTCTGGCATAACTAAAAAAAATGGACCTGCACTATGTAACCATGTATGTCTTTGTAAGCATCTTCTCACAATACAGGTGCAAATTCATACGTTTGAGAGATGCTTCATTTTTGGTTATGAGTGACAAGTTTTTTTTTCTTCTTCCTAGTTTCAAGGAAGTTTGTGGTATATGAACGGGGATTTGAATATCAGCAACTTGTGGTCCTCTGATTTCATTAGGCATAATAGGATTACATCGATTAAGATTACAGAATTCACAGAAGTGTACAAAACAAGAAAGAGGGTGAGGAAAGGAGGGAGAGAAGGAGTTAGTTCTCACTGCTTTATTGATCTTTTGTACTGCTATTTGAAAACTGTCCCAGCAATGAAGTGACTTCTCCCTTCCACCACAGGCTTAGTTTTGCGTCAGTTCCTTGATAGGCAGTGTAGGATAGTGTCACATTTATGCCCCTTCAGGTGAATATGCACAACAAGGAAATAATGAGGACTTATCCCTCCGCCCCCACCGTGTGTAGTAGGGTTTCACTTGTATATTCATGTGTTATTCTTCAAGGTGTCAATGCTGGTGAATGGAGTGACTCAGGAGGTAGTCATGAGAGTCTCCCTGGGCTGGCAGTGTTTCCTCACCATGGCTCCATGGACCTTTCCCTTACTGTCTCCTCCAACTGTTCTAATATCCCTCCATTATTTCACTTCCTATGGCTTTGAGATTGACAGTTGCCAAAACCCCATAACCATTATGAATTCAAGTGTGTTCAGTGATTGGAGGCGGTAAATGTTGGCTGATGAAGAAGAAGTTGACACGAGAAAACCAGAAAAGTCATGAACTCTGGATCACACATTTAAATATGTGACACAGATGAAGATTTTGCAGAGCTTGATACACACCAAGAGGCAGTCTTAGCCCAACCCATGTAGAACTCCCATCAGAATGGTCAACAGCAAGGTCCACCGTGCACACGGAGACCCATTGGATAGATTGAGGCATGGACAAATTAAGAACTTTTAGTGATGGTTCATCCTCTGGGATTTTGTCATGAATTTGTATCAGATTAATGGCCTGGGACAGTTACTTTAACCTTCTCATGGAAAAAAATCAACTAAAAACCAAACTCCCCTATTTATTTGTTGCCTAATCGATGTTTCTAAGTTATCTCCCTTACAATTGGTTTGACTTCCTCAAGAAATCAGTTAATTGAGTTAAAAAGCAAATATAACTCCCTCCTCCCCCTCCCCCACTTGTGTGGTGCTTGAACAATGTTTCCAGAAGATTACTGGCATAGGCATGCTATCAGAATGGAGGAGGCCCCGTTTTTTAAAAAAGATAATACTCCATCTTTATTTTGTGAATTTTAGCCTATTTAGACTTAATTCTTGGGCCTCCGATTGAATACTTGTCTTAGGGAAATGTGATCCCAGGAATGCTGGTGATTTGCTGTTTTAAAACAGTGCTATGCTTTAGGTTTCTGTTCAAATCTAAGATTTCAGAAGAGTCAGTAACTGCAAATAATCTAAAAGGGGAAGAGTAAAGAATGCTTCTAACTTCCCTTTGAAATGAATAGCTCTGCCAGAGCAGCAGCTATTAGAAAAACAAAAACGACCAAGAAAAGCTGCTCAGCTCAGCACACAGAGGTAAATTTACTTACATCAGACTGAAAAATGAGGGCTGGGCTTTGAAAAGACATCCCTTCAGACTGGAGGAAAGCTTGTAATTTTGGCATGGCTGCAGTCCTCCTAAGCCCCTGAGAAATTCTGAAAAACATTACAGAAGACTGTCCTTAATGTTAATGGATGTCTTCCTCTGTGTGTGTGTGTGCATGTGTGTGTGTGAGTGTGTATGTGTGTGTGTGTGTGTGTGTGTGTGTGTGTGTGTAAGAAAACCCCCAGAGAGAGAAGGGGGAGACAGTGAGAGGGAAGGGATTACTTAGGATGAAGAACTACCAGCAAAAATGTGGAATTGTCTAATTTCTGGACAGTAATTTGCATCTGTTCTTTTCTAGTCTCCAACCCACAGAGTATTTGTCAAGATGAGATTTACTAGCCATGGGGACACTTTAAGTTAGCCTTGAGATCTCGAAGCCCTCTTCACAAACTCTTCCTAAAATACTTTGTTCGTAGATAATACAGCTCACTGATAGGATCTGAAATCCCAGCCTTATCTCTTATGTGACATCAGAGGTGAAAAAAAGACTGTTTCCCTGGGGCTAATTGTGGTGAGTGTCACATTCTGTTGTACTATCGTGAACAATTTCAGGGGCACCAAAAGCATGCGGCTCTGCCTCTTGGGAGGGGACTTTTCCTTTGCAGCTCAGCTTCAGGAAACGCGAACATTTGTGTTTTCAAGACCACATACCATTGGGAAGGAAGTAGGGGTGGAGATTCGTGCTGAGATTAAGTGGCTGCGAGAATCTCTGTGCTGTGTATGATCTGGGAACTGCTGCATTTTATGTAGCTCTCTCTCTGGTACGCCTTTAGAATTTTGAAAAGTCAGGCCGACAATAATACTGCCGCTTGTTCAAGATACTGTTCACAGAATAACGTGTTGACTTTTCAGGCTTGGACGGACAGACTTCTGTACAGCATGCTTGACTAGCATGGCTTTAACGTGTGTGTGTGTGTGTGTGTGTGTGTGTGTGTGTCTCAGGAGATGCAGACAGAAACATGCTGCTGGGTAATCCACAGTTGTACTTTGGGATGTATAACTGTTACCTACTGTGGTGGAGGAATTTAATAATTGTGGGAACCGGCTGTTAAAAAACAACCTGAAAGTTATTTTCAGAAGGGAGGCATTAACTCCTCGGAGCTGGGGCACTCACTCCACCTTGGGCACCGGTTCCCTTTACCTTAAAAGATTCAGGGCCTATCCCAGTTTGACATGCGGAGAGTTATGCAGATAATAAACAGAGGACTGAATTTCTTTGCAGGCCTGACGATGTGGAAAAATCCAGAAAATTCACCCATGTCAAGAGACTGCCTTGATTTGCTGTGGAGTTGAAAACTGGGAACATGTTTTCCCAGACGTGCAAAAACTCTGTAGCATTGTTGGCTAGTTAATGAGTGATCTCCCTGGTCTGCTCTGGCTGTGCGTGTTTTCTTGACTTAGGACTGACACTCTCAACAGAATCTTAATTCATTTTTGGTCTGGGTTGACTAAATCGTCTGATTTGGCAAAGCAGAGTGTCAGGATTGCCATGGTTATGTTTGCTCTGGATTTATATCTTAAGTTGAGGTTAAGTAACACATTTACATAAATCAACTCAGCCCTGGACTTCTGAAACAAAGTCGTTCTACTGAGAGAGAAAGTAATTGTATTGCTTCTGAGATTTGCTTTCATTTTATATGAAGGATTTGTAAATGGGACATGTCCTGGGTTAAAAATGAACTCTTCTGGGGATCTTGCCTCTGTAAAACGGAATGAGGAAAACTGCATTGGCAAGAACCCATGATAGCTGTTGCCACAGTGGGACTTTTCTGGAGGAAGAATATAAAGTATAGTAGGCTAATGTCATATAATAGCAATAACAATATACTTTAAAAGGCAAATTGGTGTTTTCTGATTGGTAGCCCAAGGACTCCAGGAGAAGAAAAAAGATGTTTCAGTAATAAAGATATTGTAGAAGTGTGCAGAGGGTTTATTTACATTTACAGGTGCCGATATTTAAGTAGGAGTGTTATTGAAATAATAGTGATTTACTGTAATTCATATGAAGATCTTTTCAGAGATTTGTTTCTCTTAAAATAACAGCAAGGAAAACTATCATGGCTGTGTTGATTGGGTCATCATCTAGCCATTCGTGTTCTCTTTTTTTAGATTACTTTTATTAAAAATTACCTGCATTTATTGCTGAACACAACAAAGAGAATATTTTGTCCCCCCAAGTTTGAGGATAAGCTATTGTAAAATATGCATTATAGTTGAAAATGCCAAAAATGAATGGAAAGAATAAGAGATTGGCAGCTATTTTAAGTTTATTGAAAATATTTAATGAAAACTTGCTCCTTCAATACTATGACATATTAGCAAAGCAGTATTGACTATGCAATGTAATATTAAATGTCTGACTTTTAAATATAATATTTTTTAGGGCTACTGAACAGAATTTGCCTTTCAATAATGCTAGTTTTATTATTTCTTATTTTTTATTTTTAAATATTTATTTTTTTAAATATTTATTTTTGAAAGACAGACAGATCGTGAGCAAGGGAGGGGCAGAGGGAGAGGGAGATATAGAATCTGAAATAGGCTCCAGGCTCTGAGCTGGCTGTCAGCACTGAGCCCGACATGGGGCTCGAACCCACACACCCTCAGATCATGACCTGAGCTGAAGTCAGCCGCTTAACCGACTGAGCCACCCAGGTGTCCCGATAATGCTAGTTTTAAATGCTAACTAACTTTATGACAAGTTTTTATTTTTCGTCTTTAATGTATTTTCTTCCTAGACTGTTACTGGCATCGCTGAAATATCTTTTTATATGTAGGGAAGACAGTCCTCTATCCTGGGTCTTTGTGTGTATATTTAAGATGGGCTAAATGAAATGGGGTCACATTTGTTATGAACAGCATATTTTCCTCAGTCGGACGGCTTTTTGTGGTGTTTTGGTTTGTTTAAAGAAATTATTATTATTATTATTACTATTTAAAGATCATATGCATTTTTTTAATGCTTATTTATTTTTGAGAGAGAGACACACACAGAGTGTGAGTGGGGGAGGATCAGAGAGAGACACACACACAGAGTCCAAAGCAGGCTCCAGGCTCTGAGCTATCAGCACAGAGCCCGACACGGGGCTCGAACTCACGAACTGTGAGATCATGACCCAAGCTGCAGTCGGCCGCCCAACCAACCGAGCCATCCAAGGGCCCCTAAAGAGATTATTATTGACTCTTTAAGTGTTTTCCTTGAGGTTCCATATTCCCTGACTTTTATCTCATTTTGCTCCACTTAGCGATAGTGTGGCTGGCCAGCCACTCATCCTTCCTCATTAGTTCACTTGGAAATCTAGGATCCATATTTCCAGTCTCTGAAAGGTGGAAGCATGTGTTTTGTCCAGCTGAGTCTCTTGGTCTGATTTTTTTTTTTTCTGGTCCTAATACATGTTTATTCCTACATGTGACAAATCTGCAGTCGTGTTTTCTTTCTGAGTTATAATGACTCAGATGTCATAATTAATTTGATGAGCAGGTGGGGGTTATTAGCCTTGTGCTTCACTTGCTAATAGCTGCACAGTTTTTCTAAAGTACTCTTTCAACTAAGGAGGCATTTCTTCACATAGAATAAACAGTACAGCACAAAAGCCTCAGTTAGATAACTATCCGTGGGCTTGAAAAGCTGCCAAGCAGATGTTGTTATTGGAGCTGGCCCAGGCGAGATTGGGCAAGGCAGATGCTCGTGGGGAGGGGATGGGGGAGGAGAAGGGGGAGGAGATGTAAGAGAGCAGAGGTTGTGGGGAGAGGGGGAGGTTCCACAGGACTCTGATGCTTTCTTTGCAGGGGCTGGGCCAGATTTTGGGGGGGTGGGAGTTGTCTTCTTATGAGCCACCTCCATGGTCACGGCCTCTGGTTGGTCCCTTGAAATGTACATAAACGAGGATGGGGTGGGGTGGAGGGGACCCTCTCTAAATATCCACATGGGAATGAATCTGAGTGTTCATCCAGCAGTCTGAGACTTCTGGTTTGCATTAGGGCGGCTGTGTGCAATTTTTGAAGGGCCTTTGGAGACTCTGCTTCATACCTACCCACATATGTAATGGACATGACGGCCCTGACATTTACCAGAACTCATAGGTTCTGCTTTATTGCTATAAATTAGGTTGTGCAAATTTAAGACAAAATGCTGTTTTGTTTCCTGTCACCTTACTATATAATTTTTTGTCAGAGCATTTTCCGCCCTTTATTAAAATGTTGCAAAGTAACAGCATACTTTTAAAAATTAAAATCAGCCTTGGAACATGTCAGGGTTTGTATGAGGTAAACATGTGGATGGTTTATCTAAACTGATCGTTTCTGTCCTCTGCTTTTTTTTTTTTTTCCCTGTGATCTAAGGCTTTTTAGAACTCTTCTCTCACTCTCCTTCACTAGATTAAATTCTGTAATCTCATTTTTCTTTGAGCTGATCTCAAGCCAATGGTCTGGGATTTTATAGCCAAGGGATAATTTTTGATAATGGGCTATTAAAACACTTGCAGCTCCTATCCTGTCTTTCAAATTAGTGTGTGCACAGATTGTCTTTCTGGGGAAAAAGTCTTTCCCTTGGCAATAAGCAACTGATTATGGGCCACAAGCAGCATAAAAGCTTCCTGTAATGCTTATACGGAAAACATAGGTAAATAATAAATGATAAATAACAATGGCAACTAACTGTACAGCTGGAGTGGCAAGTATGCTCAGGATTTGTTTGTTTTATCCTTTGGAGAAAAAGTCTTGTTTTCTCTGATTCAGATAGATTTAGTGTGTTCTGACAACAGGGCCATCTAACAGTTTCCTTAACGATAGAAGTACAGTGGCTTGAAACAGCTGTGCAAGGTCACGTAACTTTCATTGTTGTTTATAGTGTAGCTTATTAATAGGTTAAAATGAATAACTCGCTGGACAGAGGTCAGGTAGCACCTGTATAAATAATGAATCTGCCCTTCCAAAATATGTAATGCAAAATTAATATACATAGCTTGCCACTTTGTTTTTATTAATTCAGTTCAACTTCCTCTCCTTTCTTTAGTTTTGAGGTGTGATTCAAGTAAAAATGATGAGTTCTGAGAAGGCAAACGAATTTGTTCCCTAATACTCCGTTTTAGTGTGAGTGGGATTTTGTTAGTCTGATTAAAACCAATATCCTCCGACTAAAGATGCCTGGTTTTATGCCTACATCATGTTTCACAAGAAACAACTTCAGATATACAGGCACATGTAGCATAAAGTAACATAAAGCCACCAACTGTGAATCCGATGTGACGTGAATTGCGCTGAGGGTTGGCATGAATGCTTTTCTTCTTCACGTGTAAAGGGAGGCTTCAGACGTATCATATGTGTGAAATGCATTGTTACAGTGTGTGCAGATGGTAAGAACACATATGTCTCAATACTATTCTCCTAGCTTGTATGCTTTATCGCTCAATAGCCTGATAGATGCATATGGACGAATTCATTCATTGCCGACTCTGCTGATTGGTAGTACTTTTGGAAATGATGTTGTAATTTGGCAAACTGAATCTTGGTGGGGGAGCAGCATGGAAAGTAATGAAGAAATGGCACGATTATAGTTCTGAACCCTGTACCCGGAGTTATAAGGCGTCTTCAAATACTAGGTTTTCGGCATTCTGTATGTTAGAAAAGAGGGGGTGGGGGAAGGCCCTAGCATAACATTTGATGCAGAATCTGGAAAATGCCTTTCTTTTTATCAGCAGAGGCAAGTGAAAAAGCCCCTGGATCATTTTAAATAGACACAGAACGAGATACGATGTTAGATGAGATGTTGGGCTAAAAAATCAAAGGTCAGTCTATGGACATAGTCTGTACAAATGATTTTAATTTAGGAGAGCACCTCATAACATGAGTCATTGTTAGGGAAAAAATGAGCATTTGTATTCTGGAACTTAAATAATTTTTCTGTGACTGGAGGAGTAGATGCAACAATTACTAATATAACACTAGTAGCTGGTAAAGCGGGCAGTAATGCTACCTCCATTTCAGTAAATGGTTGTGCTGTACTTGGGGTTTCAACTATATAAGACTGAAGTCCAGAGCAACCACCACCAGTGCCTCTTTAATTCTTAGAATTATGCAAATATTTAGTTCAATGAACATTTGTTTAGCACCTGCTGTGTACCTAGCAGTGTGCTAAAGGTTGGGGAAAGAAAAGACCAACAACCCCAATGATCCCTATTCTCAGGAAGTTGATAATCTAATTTAGCAATGGAAACAGAAAGCTAACCACCTATATCCTATAACACAGATGGTAGCTGATGCCACCCAGATAGCTAAAAGCTGCGATTGGCATGCACGAGAGGGAGTTTAGTAATTCCCGAGAAGTCAGTGAGGGCTCTAAAGTGCTTGAGAAAAGAGTACGGTTTCCTGAGACAGGAATGTGAGGGATGGGGGTCCTAGAGATCGGGAATAGCACAAGAAAAGGTAGTGGGAATGGGTGGGGCATGTGGGTGGTTGGGGGTCATGAACAAGCAGGGAGGGGGAGTGGACTCCAGCTAGTGCCTGGCTAGTGAGGAGAGATGTCAGAGCCGAGGCTGACGTTCAGGTTGCAGAGGGCTTCAGTTGCCTCGAAGAAGGGTTTCCAGAGGTAGCTCTACAAGGGTTTGAGCAGTTACGATCAGATTGTCTTTTAGAAGACAACTCTGACAGCAAAATGGTGGATGGATGAGAGAGGAGAGAAAATGGAATCAGGGGCAAAAGGCGTTTTAAGCCAAGCTTTTAAGTTTTCATATGAAAACTTTGTCTTCTCCATATGTAGGGGGTGCAGCACATAAAGATTTAGAGCAAAAACCATGAATGACATGCTTACTCATGTCAATGATTTTAAAAAATTTTAATTGAACACCTACTGTATGCCAGTGACATTTCTAAGGGCTGTGGATACAGTAGTTAACAACACAGACATGACCTCGGCCCTCTGGGAGCTTACCTTCTATTAGAGGAGAATGATCAATCAAATCAACAAATTGATAAGCAGGTGATTTCAGATTGGGGTACCTGCTCTGAGGAAGCAAATAGAATAACACCAGTGTGTAGGTTAAATTGGAGGCTGATTAAGTTTCTCTGGGAAAGCCTTTCTGACAGAATAATAAGTGAAAAAAAAAATAAGTAGCCTAATATCCTTGTATTTTTGGTACTAATTTGTGACCTCATTTATGAGTACAGCCTTGGCTAAAAGTCCCTTTGAGGCATTTGTACTTATAGAGATACCCTCGGGGACAGGTTAACCTTTCAGAATTATCAGAAATTCTGATTGTTATAATTATAAGAAGCATTTCATTATATTTCTGTATAGCCTGCATTTGCAGAATCATGATTTAAATTTTTAAAATTTTTATTTATTTATTTTGAGAGAGAGTGCACAAGTGAGGCTGAGAGGGGGAAGAGAGAGAGAGAGAGAGAGAGAGAGAGAGAATCCCAAGCAGGCTCTGCAATGTCAGTGCAGAGCCCAGTACGGGGCTTGATCTCCCAAACCATGAGATGATGGCCTGAGCCCAAATCAAAAGCCAGATGCTTCACCTCTTAATGGACTGGGCCACCCAGGTGCCCCTGTAGAATCATGATTTAATCTTAGGTGATCTTCACTGTAAATAAAATATTTAGGAAACATTTTGCGTCAAAGATCCATATACAGAAGACCTTTGCTCATTTTACAGAAAAACTACTTTTTCCCATTATGTTTTTCCATGTCCCTTATTCAACTCACAGTAATCTGTGTTTCTGAGAAACCCCTTCCAGGCAGCAGATTGTTGGCAGGCCTCTTTTTATCTGATAATGAAAATTGTATAATCAATCTAGTTTTCTCCTTTTCCCCATGCTAGGAAGCTCAAAGCTCAAAATGTGTGTTCTTTTGTCTCTTTCTCTCTCTTTGGATTCTATGATAGTATGTTCTACTTTGTGTCTGCCTTCATCATTGAGATTTTATGTTTTCATTAGTGGATTGTTGCAGCTTTCGATTAAGTGACATGTGAAGTTATTATCTGCAATAGGAAATTAAAAAAAAAAATAGTCCTTCCAATTTGATGCTTAGGACCTGACCAAGAATGGAAACAATGGGAATGGTCAGATGCCAGAAGTACTGAGGGGTGAGACCTCGAGGCTGGATGGACATGAAGAGTGGCGAGAGGGTGGGGAAAAGGAAGTGGCTCCCCTGGGTCAATCCTGAGTCTCTGAATAAAGGCAGGCAGTACTCGAGAAAGAGCCCATCTGAGGAAAGATGAAGACTTGAATTTTAGACAAGCTGCTGGTCACATGCACTGCCAAAATGATGACCAGCCAATTAAAAGAGTGCTTAGAGCACCAAGGAAGGTTATGACTAGGAATACAGATTATCCAGTGTAATTGAGGACTTGGAAGTCAGTGGGGCTGGGATTGTTTTTTAAGAAGCGCTGCAGATCATCCTTGAGGGGTGTTTACAGTGAGTGACTGGAAGAGAGGAACCCACAGCTTCCAGCCTTCAGGACTGCTGTGCACTGTCATCCAGCCAAGACTGCCATCCTCCATCCTCCAGCTGACCAGTTTTGATTCTTCTTTCTGGGCCCATCTGAGACATTTTCTAGTTCAATAAGTTGATCCTCCCCGCCCTTGAGATGGTTGCTTCTCCCATGGACTCTTAGAGCACTTTGTACCTCCCCATCACAGGGCTTACCACATACTGGGGTTGCTTATTTAGTTCTCCTGAGGACATTGTAAACTTGTTAACAAACGTATCTCTAGCATGTCGCCCAGTGCTTGCCACATAGCTGCTGCTCAGTACACGCGTGTTAAGTGAAGAAATAAACTAGAAGGAGTCATCCTTAGGGTGACAGGAATGGTGTCTCAAAGATGTTAGAAGACACATGAGTGTCTAGAGAGAGGGACACATAATCAGTGCAGTGGTGCTCATGATGTGTCTCCTGTCTGAGTCAGCTCGGGCTGCATAACAAAACACCACAGACTGAGTGGTTGGAACAACAGAAATTTATTTCTCACAGTTCTGGAGGCTGAGAGGTCCAAGATCAAGGTATCAGCAAGGAGGTTTCATTCAGAAGCCTCCTCTCTTGGCTTATAGGCTGCCTTCTCATCTGTCCTCACTGTGGCAGAGAAAGAACAAGCACTATCTCTTGCGTTTCTTCTTAGAAGAGCACTAATCCTATCAGATTAGGGCCCCACCCTTATCACTTCATTTACTCCTAATTATCTTCGGAAAGACCCTATCTCCAAATATGATCACATTGGAAGTTGGGGCTTGAACAGGTGAATATCGGTGTGTGTTGAGGGGGGTGGGTGTCACAGACATTAAGTCCATTACATCTTTCTTGTAGCTGGATGCTATTTATGGTTTGTAGACAGACAGACAGACAGACAGATAGACAGGTGATAGATATTCCTGGTTGCAAGTATGGTATATCATGTTCAGTCCACCATGGGAAACGTCTACCTTTGCTCTGGATGCTGATCCAAAGAGTGTTGCTGGGACTCAGAGCTACCTGGCCAAAATCTGTCACTTATGATCCAGTAATTCTTGAGACTGACCTTCTGGACCTGCTTGTGTTGTCCACCAAATCTGCCTTTGTACTCACTTAACACAATTGATAACGACTGAACGTGCTTAGGCTGCAGCTCAAAAAGGAATTTCATGAGGGGAAGGGTGTCAGGCACAGGAATGCAGAAGGGAGGGAATTTATGGAACCTGATTTATTTTAAAATTAGATTAGATGATTATCTTCTTAGGTTGCTATAGGTGTGGCTTTGCCTTAGGTGGAGGGATAGCCCAGATTTCCTTTCAAGTTTCTTCTTGGCCCTGACATTCTCTGACTGGAATTTTCAAATTCATATTTTCCGGATTGTTTGAAATCATTCCCTTCTCTCTCTCTCTCCTATAAATTCTTATTGGAAATAAGGCAGGCCCAGGAAATGGTATTCATATAATGTTGTAGGAGGAGATGTTGGATAATTAATGACTATTTCTCTTACGACATATGAGATAATCCTTGGATGCATAAAAAATCACCACTGATTGTTTTTACTTTCCTAAAGAAACCATAGCCATATTTCTTTGTTTTTTACTTAAATGCTCTGAGGTGCATAGAAAGCAGGGGTTCCTCTGGTCTCTTTATTTTGATAATGTTATTTAACCTCTGTCAGTCACTTTGTTTTTTCCAACAACATTATTTATCAGGTATATGCTTTGAACTACAAAAGAAATGACCTAAGTATAGAAACAGCCTTCCCTGGGTGTAAGAGTTGTTGTTGATGGGACCAAAAGAAAAGGCAGAGGGTGTGTAATGGATCTCCTAGTAGCAGAGAGGGAGGAAAAATATCACTTGACTTTTTGAAGTATAACACATACCTAGTATTAGTGGGAATATCTACTTGCTTCTCTTTTTCGGTCAGTTTTAAGTGTGCGCCTCTCTATCTCTATAATGTTCTATGGGGCATCTGTTCCCTTAGACTAGTGGTCTGGGCTAGAGGCAAGGAGTTTGTCTCCTTTCTAACTCTGTACATTAACACAAATCAAAACAAAACTCTAATCCCTTTACTATATTCGACAACCATGGAGTATTGTTGCACCCTATGTGAGCAAAATCACTCCTTCTCACTTGAGCTAAGAGGTTTCTAGGGTTGCTTTTTAACCTCCACCATGTTTTGGGGGGGGCATAGACATGACACAGGAGCACTGATAGTTTTAGGGGATGACTATCAAAGCCTGAGCACAGACCCTAGTATTTGAGTTGGTGGATTGTAACTTTTTTATTTTTTTCACTTTTATTGAACAGGCTACTCCATTTATTGGAGGCTCCGTTTCCCTCTTGCTGTTCTAAGCTTTTCAGTCGCGAACATGATAGTGTAGGCCCATAATTGTTCTTCATGATGAATACGTAAGACAGGTTCTTTGGGGGATTTGAGCTGCGGGTATGAGAAATCTAGGTAGCAAACCCGTGTATGGTCACTTAAATCCATATGTGGTCACCAGTGTTGAATTCCGCACGTATTAGATACTGAACCAGGCTGTTAGGGAGGCTGCACCCCCTTCACCTTATCTTTCTGGGATGAGTTTATGTTTTCATATTTTTAAACACAATCTTGCTTGCATAGACAAACGCAGGTACAGAAAGTGGCTTAGAATGAGGGCACGTGTTTATTTCATCGGAGCAAGGAAGGAGGACACTGAAGGTGGAAATTCTGGCAGAGCTTTTTTATACAGGGCAGTGCTGGAGACAACCATTTCTTCACGGACATCCCTGAGCTTGCAGCTTTTGTGAAACGGGACCCCCTCGTCCCAGTCAAGCCGCCGTTGGACCACGCACCTTTGAATAATACATTAAAGAGAAAAAAACACCTTGTTTAACAGCAGTTTATTTAGAGGCTGTGCAAATAACGAAATCGTGTTATAGGTTAAAACAAAAAGCCACAACATCCCGCCCTCTCAGCTCTCTCAGCCCTTTTCTTTTGGGGGAAGTGGGCCAGATGTTTAAACAATATCGCGGACCCTGTGCGCGCCGCGGTACTTGGAGACCTTGGGAAAGAAATCATGTCTGCACCGCTAGTGTGTCACAGTATTAGACCCCTGACCTAGAAACCATTTAAACAGATGTTTAGTTCAAGGGATTTATGTCGCCATGGAACTTTTTTGCCTTTGGAAATGGCTGCCTCTAAAATTGCAACTCTTCACCGGAGAAGAGGCCCAGAGAAACAACCACATCGCACACAACTCTCTAGTTTCCTGTAGAAACTATTCTCGTGCACCAAGAACAAAACAAAGAAAGAGCTGCCTCCCCAGCCACTACTGTTCCTGTGGAGGAACATCATTTTTCCCTCTCTCGGTTCTGTGGACGGTGAGTGCAGACTTCAAATCGTAAGTGCTCACTAGAGAAGACAAGCCCTCAAAAAACACCGGAGGTGAGGGACCAGCATCAGTTGTGACTTCCCTTCCTTGTCTCTCATCCTCAGCTTGCAAACCTCATGCTGCTCCCCCTCTCAGGAGTGGTTCCTGCCCGCTTTGATCCCGGTGTGTGGAGTTCATTCTACAGCTTGGGTCAGTCACAAATGAAGCATTGCATCATAGCTCCCTTTATGAAAGTGTTTATTTCATATCTGAGATGTTTTCATGTGCATTCGCTCTGCTTTGACTTGCAGAAGGAGAAAGAAAGTTTTACTGGAGGCAAAACAGCCACCTGTGAAAACTAATTGCGTAGGTAGAGGTTTGATGGTATCTCTGGGAGAGATCCAGCAGGAAGAAAGTAAATGTTCTAAATCTACAAGGAAATCACCTGTGTGCCAAGCTGACCCTCTTCATCAAAGCCAAGACTGAAATATCCCATTAGATCGGTGGCCTGCATTTAGGAGACCGGGGCAGGGAAGGCAGCCTGAGGGAGGAGCCCCGCGAGAGAAAAAAGGTGTAGTTCATGTCAGTGGAGGTACGTGAAAAATGATAAACGTGATAGACTCAACCAAACGTCCTCATCAAAGGCTGACGTGTGATATGAACGGTCTTTAGTGACTTTCAAACAGAAGTTTGACACGCGGCTGCTTTTGAGTTCCTGTTTTCTCCACCCCCATCAAGTTTTCCTTTTACGTCTCAGATTCTGCGGTCTTGACCTTTTATCCCCCACATTCCTTGATTCCACCAGTCTAGTACACCCAAGTATTTCTTGCCATTAAAAGGCCAAGATGTCCTGTGACAGAAAGACAGGAGACAATGATGCAGGTTACCTTTCGTCACCACCTGTGTAGTTCTCTGAACCGGGTGTCCACAAGTTGAGAGAGAATAGGTCGCTGGGGCCATGCTGCGTACCCACTAGTAATCATGTTGGCTCTTTCTGAACCTGATGTGGAAGGCAGATCTGTGATTGGTCTGAGATGGCAGGATCTGATCCATCCCACAAACCCCTCCAGTTTGCTGGTCACTCTCGGTGGAAATCGGTTGTAGTCTCTGTACTGCATGTGCTTGACTAACACACCTACATGTTGCCTTAGTTGAGCAGCCAGAAAGGTTTCAGAGCGTGTGTCTGCATGCAGGCGATTTTTCTAATTGGCTGTCTTCCATGAGTGTCTTCAGAACTCTAGAGAGGAGGGGAAAGTTCCCAGTAGGTGAAGCTCCTTGAGATTTTAGGGAGATGTGGGGAAAAGTTAGATGATCCCTCCAGGAGCCCAGTACAAATGAGTCTTTAGAAAGCGACAAAGGGGGTTTTAGCTCCATAAACTCAATACGAACAAAGGACACTTAGATGATTTTGAAAGGAAGCATTTTTGTTTGGAAGACTTTGGACACATTTCTTGATGTCCATGAGGATCTGAAGCCAGTGCTCAGGCAGGCCTGTGGTGAATCATAGGGTGCAAAACACCCCAAGGAGCCATGCTTTAGGGCACCAGAGGGCTCTCTTGGAGGCCATTGCATTACATTTTCCTTGTCTGGAAGGTAACTAGATCCATATCTCCGAAGTCCACGAGGCCTCACTTATCTCAGTGCCCTTTGGCTCCTACCTACTTGTTCTCTTTACTACAGTGTCTCATAGGTTCTTTCAGGACTGGCGGTTCTATGCTGCACCTGTTAATGAGAGCGCTCCGTCCAGAGCCTTCCACTTTACACTGCCATCCAACGCTGTTCTTCAGAAGCTAAGTTTAAACCACTGTGACTCTATCTGGTTGCTGTACTGGAGGTCCACTTCTTACGTTCAACCCCAGTCAATGAGAATATCTGGTGTTCATCAATACCATTCAGACAGAAGACGTTTCCAATAGTGTCCCTGGTGTCCCTGGGCCCCTCTTTCCAGAGCCCAAGCTGATGGGTCCCTGCTTGTGTGAGAAATTTCTTGTCCATTGTACATAATACAAATTGTGCGCAAGCACCACCCACAGTCGCTTCCTGTGTATTTCCAAGTTGCCTAGGCACTTAGGTACATGTACATATACATATATATGTATATGTATATGTACGTATATATACATATATATGTGTACGTATATATACATATATATGTTAGTGATTTATCCAAGGATGATCATGAGTTTCTAAAGTCACAGGCAGCCCTTGGAAATATAATTTCTTTCCTAGGTATCTGTACTTGGCCAAGAACCACCATTTCTATAGGCTTCCTCACATCATCTTTACTTCTGTCACCAGCACAGGCAATTGGCTTTTCTTCCAGTGACCTTTTATTTTTTAAACAAAGAAACAATGTTATCACTTTATAAGCTTTATAACGATGAATAAAGAGAGAACAATAAAATCACTCTGAGACCTGGCTTTTGAATAGTTAGCCAGGTTCATGAAATATCAAAGTGAGTCTTTCCAGCCTTGCATGCTTGTGACTCAAATTTGTTTGCAGCAAAACTACAATCTGAACATAAAACTCCCCCTCCGCTTCTATTGAATATTATTAATATTTCATGGACCTGAGAATATAGTTTAGGGAAATGCTGGTGTTCCATATGTGCTCCCAAATGAAGGCAGATCCCAGGAAGAAGGTGCAGTGGGAAAAGCCATCCACAGCTGTATGTTAGTCGTACGGCTCCAGGTCAAGTTGAGCCACTGTGTGTGTTTGTGTGAATGCATATGTATACATGTACACTTATCTACATCTGTTATTTTTTATAATGTTTCCATGTGACCAGCTTTAAAATGGAACGATAGCCATACTAACCTGACTTAGGAAGCCATGGTATAAACTTTTTTAAAAAAGTCTTTTGGAAATGAAGGTGTAATAGGAAAGTAAAATATCTGGTGGCATTCTTTCTCAAAGTAGTTTCCTAGTTCATCCTGAGCATTCAGTAAACTCTCATTTGTAATGGTTTCCATCATAAGATACCCAGCGGCAGAATAAAACATATTGCTGGGAGCATTGGCAGAAAGAGAATTCACAGGGCATATGGCCAGGAGACCTCAGAGTCTTTATCCAAGAAGCGCGGGCTAGTTTTATGCCACCTCCTTGTTCCACGGCAGAAGATTCCTGGCTAGAACAGATCTGGAAAGGCAGCACAGGGCCACGTGCCCCAAATGTGTAGAAATGTTCTTAGATGCGTAGACAACATCCTGTTCTCACCCACCAGCAAACCTCTTTGACTGGAAGGGCTGAATTATTCAGCATAATCCTGAAAGCATTGTTCCCTTACTAATAAGCATCCAAGGTTAAACAGCCTGTTGGCTAAATTGCATGTTGGAATCAATTGTCCCTGCTAGATCAGAGCAGTTATAAAAGTAGTATAGATCTGAATGGAACTTCTCAGTAATGATAAGCAGTACCTTTGCTTCCATTGAATTTATATTCTAAAATGAGTCATCAAAGAGGTTCTTTTACAGCTTACTACATCCATAAAAGAACACTCAAGATGCTTGACAGTAACAACGAGCTACTGACACTAAAAACATAAATGGGGGGGGGGGGCGAGGAGAAGAAAGCCCACGCTGTTCAGTTTAGTAAATCGCATTATTTAAACAAAACCTAATTATGGGAGATCCTGCTAAAATGCTCTTTAAAAAAAAAAAACTTGTCCCTTTTAAAAATCTTATCTTGCTCTAACACAGCAACAAATAATTCTGCCTATGTGTGTTAATAAATTAAGAGACAAAAGCGCATCATAGAAAGAGCGCTTGGAGACCTCATGTCTAGAATTGTCTCTTTATTACACAAGGAGTTTGGAGGTTTTATCTGTTCATTCAGCACCAGACGAGGCACTGGGATGCTGTTTTTTGCTGCCCCTGGGAATTCGCGGTCCAACCTCTGGCTTGCCAGAGAACCACCTGTCTCTCACAGACATTTTTGTAGCTGTACAGTGGCTGGGGTGACCTGTGTTCATCACCTTCTGGGACTGTTGTATCCAGTTACAAATGCATCTTATCTCATTTTATGGTCCAAGTGACCTTGCTATTATCCCCATTTTACAGGTGGGCAGCCCGAGACCGTGTGTGGAACTGACTTGCCCAAGGCCAATCAACTAATAGGTGTCCAAGTCAGGTTTAGAACCCTGGCAGTCTGGCTTTGGAGCCCTCAGTGCTAAACCAGGAGGCACTACTGCCTGATCTTTAAAAGTGTCCAAGTCCTTGTTAGGAGTTGGGCCTTTCCTCCGGGTGCCCCTCCTGGGCCACGTGAAGGCAGCCTGGCTCCGCTGTGCTCAGTTCTGATGCGAGACCTGGGATGGTGGTGAAGCCAGGTCAAACCATGCCACAGGGGCGTAGTTCCTGGTGCTCCTGGGAAGCGGGGGTCAGGAAGCTCACAGCCTGAACATGCTGAGCTATCTCCTCGGGTTTTGAAGTGGGCTGTCTGGCGCAGTGTTGGAGCGGATCACCCCCACTCAGGTCCCGCTCACCCTTCTCACCCAATTGGTCTTGTCACCTTGGGTCCAATTTCACGAGCTCATGGTGATTAAGTAACCATGATTCTCATGGTTTTGCAACCGGCTGCCAAACAGGCTAGGGTTTCTAAAATATTTTAATGGTATGAATATTCTCTTTCTTTTTGGAAGTTAGAGGCCTGGAGGCAGGGATAAGAATATTATATTTCACTGCCCTTCCTTGCTTTCTCGCCCTCCGCTTCTTTCTATTAGTCCTTCCCTTTTTCTTCTACTTCGTTCTTTTAATATTGGTGGTGTAGACTACACGGTAGAATATTTTTTAAAAGGAGGGAAACTTACTTAGTTAAAATTTTTAGGGAAATGAGTTTATTTCTAAAATGCAGATGGGTATATAGTTAATAAATTAAATTGTTTTCTTGGCCACATTTCCCCATCTGTAACTGCATTTGCATATGAGATGAAAATGAAAGCTGTTACTAAGGCAAAAACAGTCAGTAAGACCTTTATCCCCTTGAGATTCATCCTCTTGAGTTCGATAGATTCTTTTTGAGGCCTCTGGAAAAAGTAGGTGTACAAAAACGTGTATGTTTTCGGTAAAAGAGAAGCTGCATAGAATGTTTCATTTTATCCACACAACAGCTGCATGGTGGGAAGAACCATTATTAGCCTCATTTTACCTACGAGGGAGAAGTGAAGGGCCTTTCCAATATCACACAGCCAGTTGGTGGTGGATTGAGATGAGGTGTTTTGATTTCAGAATCTGGGTGCTTCTTCACTTTTATATTCGCATAACTGGGGGCAGGGGAATAGCACGCCTCTGGAATCTGGAGATAAACATGAATAGGATACAGTGGAACTAGAAATTTTGGAAAGACGTCCAGGTCAGCACTTGATCATTTTTCATCTTTGGCACCCTTATTGTCAATTAAATGCTCTACAAAACACACCAGGACCTGCCAATAAACTGGATTGTTTAAAGGGAATTTTTTTTTAATATTTTTTTTAAATTCTTTTAATGTTTTATTTATTTCTAGGAGAGAGAGAGAGAGAGAGACAGCGTGAGCAGGGGAGGGTCAGAGAGAGAGGGAGTGACAGACTGAAGCAGGCTCCAGGCTGTGTGCTGGCTGTCAGCACAGAGCCCGACGCGGAGCTCGAACCCACGAACCACGAGATCAGGACCTAAGCGAAAGTCGGACGCTTAACCGACTAAGCCACCCTGTTTAAAGGGAATTTTTAATGGCCTTGTACAACTTCTCCACACTCCAGCTGTTTCATCAGTAACAGTGAATCATAATTAAAAAAAAATCTTTTTAAAGGATGTTAGGAGGGTTCATCTGTTACTACCTACAAAATACTTTATATAAATTGAGGTACATGTCCACGTTAATCATGTTAGATCTGATTCTCACCACACTTACCGGGCCATCAGTACACCCTGCACTTTTATACCATGCTTGGTTAATATGAAAGTTATCACCCTCCCAAGTCATTGACTCTATACGCAGTTTTTTGTGACCAATAAAGCAAAGTCAGTTGCTCAAAGTCGTTGATAAGTTTACAGTTGAGATTTAGTTCCCATGTGGTTTTATGCTAAAGATATGCCATTAATGTGTTAGAAGCAGAATGTTCAACACATTCAGCAAGATACCCTTGAAGTTGCAGAACAAAGTACCCAAGAGTTGACTCCTGATGGTTCAGCCAAGTTTATTTCATTTTGGAATTTGGAAATGGGTTGGTACTTTCATATGCTAACGTGTTGAGGCTTATAGCTTAAAAGTTTTTGTCTGAAGTTCACTGAAGAGGGGTAAAAGATTATCGTTATCACTTAGCCCTCTGGCCCCTGACTGTTAACACACATATATGCACATGGACACATGGACCTGCTTTTATACCCACTCCCACGGAATCCCCACCAAGCAACATAAAGGAGAACAAACCTTCCTCCAGCGAAAGGGTGAATGGTTCTGTTTTTGGTGAGATTAATAAGCATGTGATCATTCACTTGTTATTCTCTGATTCCTGTGTGTTATTATAAACAACACTGGCGTTACAGTAGACAGGCTTTTGCATCCGTGGAAGGTCTTTGAGCAGCTATTAGAGAACCAATGCACTGGAGGACTGTAAAATAAATTAGCCTCATCAGTTCACTTCAAATCAGCAAACAATTATTGAGTGCAAGTCCCCAAAGACGCTCGTCTCCATGCTTATATGCTTATGTCTGGTGGAGAAGATAAGATCAGTAAGTAATGTGAGGCCACATCAGGTTGGTCTCGGAGACAAGTATAAATGTGGAGCCACTGAGATGCAGTGGAGGGGTTCACAGCGGGTCGTGAGGGAGGCAGGAGCATCTTTGGAGAGGTGGTGTTTTTGATTGACCTCAAGCAATGGCTTTTGAAAAGTGTGTGGGAGACACTGAGACCAGAGGAGCAACATGGGGAAAAGTGAAAAGGTAGGAAAATGCAAAAGTGATGCAATTTGGCTGGCATATATAACACATGGGTGGGAGGAGGGCATAGGGCAGCAGGGGACCAAATGGTGAAGGAAGATTGAGGCTCCTTCCCAGACAGCCTTGAATGTTGGATTGAGAGATTGGTACTTCTTGTGCTAATTCCTAGGAGATACCTGGAGGCTGCTCCTGGGATCTTACTTATTCTCAAATGAATTTCAGACAACCTGACTTAACACATTTTACTTGTACAATATTCATTTCTTTTTCTTTTTCTTTTTGGTCAAAAGCATCTAAATCTCCCTGGGTTTTTTATTTCTGGGATTTGGGGGTGGGGGGCTGTCTTGTGTAAGTCAGAGAAAACCACGTACCTACAGGCTGTGTGCTTTCTGTACATTTCCAGCCTTCTAGAAACAATCATCTTGAGAACTGTCAAATTATCCAGCTCTAATCTAATTGGTGGTGACTGCTTCGTCCCTCAGCACCAAAGAACTCGTATCCAGCAAGCTTCTTTCTTTCAAACATTTGTTAGTTCGTTAAAGATGTTATGTTAGAGGTAAGATATGATGATGCATCTGAGAAGGAAATAAAAGACCAGGACAAAAGACAAGTTGAATAGTCAAAGATGAGCTACAAGCATCAGGGAAAGCTAACTATAGCACCTGATTTTGATTGAATAACTGGTGATAGCGTTGGCTTTGAAGTTATTGCCAATCTGCTTAAACTTTCTTCATGGATGGAATGAATGAAAATTATGAAGCATTGATGTAAAAATAATTTTTTTGGCCTGCCTTCTTTCCTTCTTAAGAATCTTCCTTCCTTTCCCTTCCTATCTCCCTCCTGTCCATCCATCCATCCCCCCCCCACCCCCTTCTGAATCTCTTTCTCCCTCCTTCTCTGGTCTTTTCGTATTGCACAATTTCCTCAACAGATTGACTTTGGCTTGTAAAAGTTTATCTGAATTTAATACAGATGATTGTCATAGGTGCAAATTCTTGCTACAAGAAGATGGAAAGGCCATTTTTCCCCTTCAACAAATTGTGGCAGAGAGGGATGTGCAAAGCTACATCAGTAAAACTTAAGACACCTTGTTGCCGTAATCTTGTTCTCAGCGACTTTGCTTGGAAGTTTCCCTGTCGTCCTATTTAGTAAGACTGTACCAGGTAGTGAAGAATAGAGAATTTACTCACTCCTTCATTCATCAAGTATGTACTATCTTTTATGCTAATAGCACAGTTAATTGAATTATTATGTTTCTTTATGTTTATTTTGCATATTATGACTGAGACAATTTCTGTTTTCTTTTAAAAAATGTAAATGCTTAAAAATCATGGTAGTACTTATATTACTGTGTGTTCTGTCTCAGCAGTTAAAACTTTACTATCTTATTTACTGATAGAACAAAGAAGAGATAAAACACACACAGTAAAGGTAGATATCATGATATAATAGAAGACCTGTGTATAATGCTTTTCAATGTAAAAATATTGTCTGATTTAATCTCTTTAAAAATGAGTTTTTAGGGGTGCCTGGGTGGCTCAGTTGGTTGAGCATCTGACTTCGGCTCAGGTAATGATCTCACAGTCTATGAGTTTGGGCCCCATATCAGGCTCTGTGCTGACAGCTCGGAGCCTGGAGCCTGCTTCTGATTCTGTGTGTGTCTCTCTCTCTGCCCCTCCGCCACTCATGCTCTGTCTCTCTCTGTCCCTGAAAAATGAATAAACCTGAAAAACAAATTTAAAAATGAGTTTCTATAATGAACTTATCATAGGTAGGTTTCATAGTGCCCAAAGAAAGTAATAATGAAGAGGAAAATTAGAAACATTTCAAGGTACTTAAAACATTGGGAAATATGTTATAGACTTTGAATGTGGAGTCCACTGGCTGACACGGCCCTTTGGCTGTTCCTGACACATATTTTGTCCTAGAGGAAGAAGGCTAAAAGTGGATCTCATTTTTAATTCTCTGCTTTGTGTTTTGGGGAGCAAAATAGTTTCTCCCATTGAGAGATCAGGGTAACCAAAGGTTAAAAACTGCCTACCCCTTGAATGCCCGTACTCTTGCAAATCCTGTAGCAACTGAAAAATCTCCAGATAGACACAGAAATTAATTAATGTCTTGGTACAGTGCAAAGAATGTGGGCAAAGCTGACCAAATCCCACAGAATTTGTGCAGCTTGCCTATTAACCCTCTAATAATGCGATATAAGTGAAAGCTAAGGCCTATTTTCTGTTGTTTGCCTCTCCAGCTGGTTCTTTATGAAAGTTGGGCCTGTTTGTTTTGTGCTCTGAGTGTATCTCATCCACTGTGCCTGAGCTAGTCCTGGTCGTGGAGCAGACCAGAGAATGCGGGGCTCTGCGCAGGATTTGGGTTGTTGGAACTGCCCAGCTGGGATTAGCTGCCCCCTTAGAGCAGGTCTCCGGGCCTGGGTGAGCCTGGGTGAGAAGGAGCAGCGCTTCAGTTGTGTATGTGACCTCTAACGGCGAAGTGCCGGCTAGCTCACGGATACCATTTGCAGTAACCTGAATGACTGGTTATTCTGGTCAGGAGAAAATAGCACTGACATCATGTGATTCTGGCAAAGTAAACCACATTGGAACTTGGCCTTTGAATACCCAAGGGGCTGGCAGCAATCTCAGGGGTTGGCGGGGAGCCCCATTGAGTTCACTAGGAATCAGTTGACTGCTGAGCTGGACAAGCCGCCCTAGTTTTCCTGACAAGCTCTGTCTAAAAGAATGATGGGCAGTCTGCCATTAGGATTTTTGAGCAGAGTTGCTAAAGATTAACTCTTTAGCTACTGGGCATAGTCTCGTGACCCTCATCATGTGTTGGCATGCAATGAGATGAAACTTTGGAGGGAAAGTTCCAATTCCTCATTCAGTTATTGCACACAGAATTCCTCTCCGGGACAGCAAACAGCCAGAAGCAAGGAAGAGCCCTGTAAAGCCCTTTATATGTATGTTCCAAAGGAACGCCAGTGGTGAGTTTTCCTTGAAATGTCTAGGGTCTTATTAAACAAAATGCTATAATTTTCAATTAGGCACGTGCCAGATGTTGCATCCCAACCCTCCCTTGGGAATAGATACCACCTTAAAGAAACCTTTGATAAAACTATGAGCATTTAATAATGATTTGTTATGATAGATGTGTCTATGCTGATCCTTTCCAAAGAACGGAATAATTCAGAGTATTCTAGAAGAAAGGAGGTATAGTCATAGTCCAGAGAAACCAATTCTTTCGGATAAACCTGACTTCTCAATGTGCTTCTCTGCTTATGTTTTACTTTTTAGAAAAGGTAATGCCTTGGTAACCTTTACTGGTCCTCTCACATAGTTAAAATAAAATACAATTGATAGAGTTAACCAGGTTGATCAAAAAATTCTATATGCTGTACTCCTGGGGATAAATTGTCAAGTTTAGTCTTGCTTTATAGTGGAATTCTTCTGAAGGTGACCTGTCCTTTCTAGAGGTAGCCATGTCTGTCTCGATTGGACACCCAAGTTCTTCGAGGGGGCATCCATATTCTTTTTTTTTTTTTTAATGTTTTTTATTTATTTCAAGGAGAGAGAGAAAGACAGCGTGAGCAGGGGAAGGTCAGAGAGAGAGGGAGTGACAGACTCTGAAACAGACTCCAGGCTCTGAGCTGGCAGTCAGCACAGAGCCCGACGCGGGGCTCGAACCCACGAACCGCGAGATCATGACCTAAGCGAAAGTCGGACGCTTAACCGACTAAGCCACCCAGGCGCCCCGCATCCATATTCTTTTATATAGCCACACCGAGGCAGTGACGACACCACCATGGCAGTGCGGTCCCAGTGATGTCTTGTGAATCTTTGTCCACACTTGGGCATTTTAATCGCAAAAGCTAAAGTTCTGGACTCCCTTATTCCTACTGAGTCACAGCTTGAATTCTGACTCCCCTTTGCTCTCTTCTTCCAAAAAGCCATGTTTGAGGAACGGTACAGTTTCTCTTTCATGTTTAAGAGGTTTGTGACATTAGCAGTCTGCAGGACATGATTGTCCATCAGAGAATTTATATAGAGGGAACAGAAAGACAACACATGCACAGATAGTTTTTAATAGACTCTTCCTGTTCCCCAACCCCCTAACTCCCTCACCCCAGCACTATACTGCTTGACAGGCTGTAGCCTCGAAAAACCCTGCTCCATGGCAGAGCTGAGTGTCTGGAGTGAGTCTTTCAGGTGCATAAAGGGAAATTTTAATGAGGTTTTAATTTGGCTCGTCACCCTAAGACTTATCAAGAGAAGATGAGGGGCATCTGGGTGGCTCAGTCAGTTGAGCACCCGACTCTTGATTTCGGCTCAGGTCAGGATCTATCAGTCCGTGAGATCTAGCCCCATGTTGAGCTCTGTGCTGGCAGTGTGGAGCCTGCTTGGGATGCTCTCTCAACCTCTCTCTGATCCTCCCCCACTCGTGTGTGCACGTTCTATCTCTTCCTCTCTCTCAAAATAAATAAATATTTTTTTTAAAAAGAAGATGACAGCGACTCTGGGGGTTTGAGTAAGGGTTTATAAGTAGGTAAAACTTTTTAACATGTTTATTCCTACTGGGTATGGTTTAGGGGAAGAGCTGGTGCAATATCACAAGGCTTAGGCATTCCCAGTAATATTCCTGTATGGTTCAGGAATTTGTCCCTCTGTCTCCTTTATGTGAGGACAGTATCACCACTGTCCCTAGGCCCTCATTTTTCCTAAGGAAGGCTTGGGGTGGTGAAAGAGTGGGGTAGGGGTTGTAGAGCCCCCTCTTTCCTTCTCCTTTTTCCCTGTGCCTCCAAACTCCCCCATCCTCACAACTCACTTCACGCTCTTCCTTCTTGCCCTCTCTCTTCCCTGTCCTTAAAAAATTTTTTTTTTAAATTATTTAAAAAAGTATTTACTGAACATCCCCTCTCACCAGGCAATGCACGACGACGTGCACTTGCAGAATTTATAATCTAGTGGGATACAAATGTGTCTCAAATCAAACGATCACAAGTACAAATGTGAAATGAACAGTCATGGTAAACAGTTTGATGAGAAAGGAGATGATGCTGTCAGGACACAAAGCAAGAGGATCTTACCTAAGTAATGACATTTCTTGGTATTAAGAAAAGCAGGAAGTTAGACTTGAGGTTGAATCTCAGCACCACAACTTCGTATTTAAACTTGAGTGATGGATTTAGGCTTTCCGAGCCTTAATTTCCTTATCAGTTAAACGAGGATAATAATATCTACTCCCCAGGGTTTATATGTGATTGGAAATACTAAATTTGAAACGTTTAGTTGACACAGAAAGAATTTAACAAAGTTATCTCTTACTATTATTAATGCTATAATTCAGTGAGCTAAATTAGAGATATCCTATTGGTTTTTTTTTTCCTGTCGTATTAAGATGCCAGTGACAACCTAGTTTCATGCATCCCGCTCGTTTCCATAAACCAGTCTGCTAAAATGTCATAAATGATACCATGTCTTAAGCAACGTCGACACTACCATGCGCACCCAGTAGTTTTTAATCCACGAATTTAACGCATAACTTTGAGGTGTGTAGAAAACCCATTGCCATTTCCTGAAAAAAGCTGCTTAGAGCTTTGTCCATCTTTCCTAACTTTTCTTTCTGTTTACTTTCAGGGGTCCTTTCAGTCACTGAAAGGTGTCAAATTCTTGCTGGCATTCGGGTTGCATATTAACTCAGGTGTCAGAAACTGAAGCCATGCAGAGAGAAGTGAGCTGGGCCGGTAGTGGGGGAGTTATTGGCTGATATAATTGAAACGTCCAGTTCATCCTCAGACATCACTTTGGCTCAGAGGCTCTGATGATGTGCTCAGAAATGGCTCTCTGACTCCCCTCCTGTGCCTTGCCTTTGTTACCCCGAAACTACATGATCCCAGAAAGTGGGGATGAGTGGCTCCGCAGAAAAAAAAATTACCATGCTATTACTACGAGGAAGTAGCAAGTGTGGTGTAGACAGCATTCAAATCAAACAGCCCAATAGACAGAAATGCACTCTTGAGAAGAAATTAAAACTCTTCCCATTCCTGCTTTTAGTTTAGGTGGGAGTGACATTGGTGAGGAGACATCGAGGCATAGGTACCTGCTGACTGTGGAGGCCGGACTGGACGCCAGGCAATGGTCTTTGTGCTTTGGTGTGTTATTTCCGATATACACAATAACCCTGTAAGGGAAGTTCTAAAATTCTCCTTTAACAGAAGTCTTTCACATCTAATACGGTTTTGTAACTTGTGCAAAGCCACGCAGCCCATCGGTGGTTGAAGCAGCCTTTTCCCCGCAGCACCCATGCCCCGAAGCCCGTGCTTTGGAGGCAAGAGACAGTTGATCATCATGTCACCCTTCAGTGGTGCGTGAGCAGCTTCAGAGAGCTCTCTCGGCCTGAGCCAGTGCAGAGATGTGCCACTTAGATGGCGTGACTGGTGCGTGTTCCTATAGGAAGCACAGAGGAGGCTTCTATTCCAGGACAGGGTTTGGAAAGCCAGGACTCTGGAGCCCTGTTCCAGGTATGGTCACACCGACTCTCCCGGGGTTACTGGGGGACTCATGGAAAGCGTCCCCATCTTAGTTTCATCTGTCTATAAACTGGTGATGATACCGTTCTATGGTCGGGAGACGCACTAGTCTGTCAGAAAAGTTGTATGTACTGAACATCACACCACACGTTTTAAAAATCAGTCTCCCGGCCTCACTGTGGACTGCTCAAGCTCCATTGCGTGGGGACATGTGTCTTAGCTCCCGCCACCGTAACAAAATACCGGAGACTGAGTGGCTTACACAGCGAACATCTATCTTCTCATAGTTTTGGAGGCTGGGTGTCTAAGATCAGAGCGCCAGTGTGGTCATGTTCTGGTGAGAGTTCTCGGTCTTGCCTTGCAGACAGCTGCCTTTTTGCTGTGTTCTCCTATGTCAGCGTGAGAGCCAGCCCTTTGGAGTCTCTTCTTACAAGAACACTAATCTTGTTCTTTCATGGCCCCACCCTTATGACCTCCTTAAATCTCCGGTACCTCCATAAAGGCCCTGCCTCCAAACACAGCCAGGCTGTGGGCATAGGGCTATCACACATGACGTGGGGGGGGGGGGCGGAGCACAGTTCCATCCACAGCAGTAGGGTACTGGTGGTTTTGGGAGAACCACGCACCTGCATTGCTATTCCACTGTAGCCTGTCAGGTCTGGCAATGGCACCAAATAAGGGGGACTTGATAGAAGTATTTTCCTTTGGGGTAAGGTAATTTTAATTACTCACCGAAGCTCCCATTTACAGCACAAGTTTTGTAAGATGGTATGATGTGGGCATTTGCTCTACAAATCCAGATGTAAGATGTGTGGAAATAGAGGTATTATCAGAGGGTCTAAAAGCTCAGAGGAGGAACTAATCAAGAGTCCTTTGGAGCGGACTTCAGAAAAATGAAATTAAAGTTGATATCACAGAATAAATGGGGCTTCACATGGAGCAGGGGAGAGGTGTCCTGGTGGTCGGAACACAGCCCTGTATGAAGGTGTACCTGACACAAAGGAACTAGGGAGAGCTAGGGGAGCTGCCTCCCAGCTAATTATATCAGAATTTGGAGCCCCTCAAGTGCCTTGTCCATCCAGAGTATTTGGATTTTATTTGAGAGTCAGCGGAAAGCCCTTGACTGTCTTAGAGAAAAGGGGGAATGTCAGAGTTAGGTCTGGATTTTGGATGGGGTAGTTTTTAAAAATATACAGGATGACTTGGAGGATAGGGAGCCTAGAGTTGGAAGCCTAGCACATGCTGTTCCTGCTATCTAGAGTGCCTTTCCCTCTCTTCGTGCACCTCCCAAACTACTTTCATGCTCCAAACCTGTTCTAGAGCAGTGTTCACAGGCATGTGATTCCTGACCTGTCCGAACAGAATAATCACTATCTCCTCTGCCTACTTTGACAGTTTATGTGTGCCTGTTATGGTTTGTACAACATTACAGTACAATTGTGTTTATGTAACTCTCCCACTGCTTGACATGAAAGACCTCGAGAGAAGGGGTTGTATGTCTTTTTCCTGGTTTGTTTTGTTCTGTCCTATTTGGTGCATTGTAAGCGCTCTGTTCTTACTTGTTCAGTGCAGCCAACTTGCACTAAGCCCACCGTGAAAGGCTGGAGAGAAGCAAGAATGAGAACGGGAAAGAGGTCGCACTGGTAAGCTAGGAAGGGGAGGTCATGTATGGATGCACGGAGAAGGAGCTGGGGATGATTCTGAGGTTCCTAACTCAGTCATCTGGGTAAAGGTTCATTAACAGAGACCAGGAATGTGAAAGAATCCTTGAGTTTGGGGGAGAGAGGATAAGTTTGGATTTCCCTTTTGGTTGCTTAGGGACATTGCTAATGTCTAGCAGGCAAGGGAACAACCCAGGTCTGAATTTAGCTTTGCTGTTATCTCAGACCTTTGAAGCCAAAGGTGTGATTATGATTGCAGACATAGAAAGTGGACCAAGGGTGTATCTTTGGGGAATTGCTGGCTTTTAAGGAAGTGGTGGAAACATTGGAATTAATAAAGTGAGAAAATTCAAACTCAGGGGTCAAGTCATTGTCCAAGGCCAAACAGCTCTTATGCTTTGAGACTGAGCATGCTTTGTGAACTTTCAAATGCTGCAAAGAATACTAAGCAGTTCTTTTATTTTATTTTTTAGTCGGGGGAAGTCTGTGGAGAGTATGAAAATTAAGACTCTAAGACTCTACCATCATCATCCCTCAGATGAAATAGAATTGTCTCTCCCTTAATATGGGTGAGAGAATATGAGGGTGAGTTACATTCCTGTCCAACTTCTCTCGATCCAGTCAGCTAATTCAAAATATATTAGTGACTGCACTAGGATGTGATGTGTATTTTAACTTTATTTTCTATTATAAGGTCATTTAGAAACCATTCTTATCCACCATCTCCTCTGCATCCTGACTTTTTATATAACAAAGGGAATTACTTAAACTGGAAAGAGAAATCTGAATATCCTTAGCAATTATTTGGTTTAGTGCCTCCATGTAGAATTGTAGGCTTAAGAGATACACACAATAGCAGTTCCTGAAAATATTTGCTCATAATCGCTGCACTCTTATGGATGTGTTTTCATATATTATTCAGGAAAGAAAAATTATTGCATGTGATAGATTAGTATTACCACATAAAAGTACTGATTTGTGCATCCTATTTTAGTGCTTTGCTAATTCTCCAGAGATAACTGTACAGTAATTTCTAAGAAACCAGACAGTTTAATTCTGCTGCTAGTGTCATCTTAAAGCATTGGCATATGTTTGCGGCTGTGGCTGTGGTTTCATCTGGCCCCTTGTGCAGGAAACCTTTGAGCCACAAGGCCTCTGGCCTGGGCTTCACCCAGACATTTTATTCCCACCCCAGCCTCACTGCCTCATCACTTGGGGTTTCCTGGCTTTGAACTGAGTGGATATCTCCACCTTTTAGGCCATCTCAGGTGAGGCTGAGGTTTCTCAGAACTGTTGCAAAGAAAATGTGAAGGATGACAGAAGACAGCAAGATGCCATGTAAAGAAATAGGTGAACATAGGTTAGGTTTGTTTTGAACCCTCGTTAGGCATATTGAACCATAGATTAGTTTTCTGGCTAGACTGGAAGACTCGTTTATCTTCAGTTTATCTTCCCACAAAGACACAAACACAAACACAAAATCCTGCCCCTTTTTTAGATTCCAAAAGGGCCTCGGAATTGGGGAAGAGAAGGAGGGCTGGACAGCTGTGATCGCTGCTTTCTTTCCAACTGGTGGTTTCTCTTACTCAGTTACATTTGCTTTGGAAACACATGCCAGATTCTCCACTTTCAAACACCTTATAATGCAGAATATGATCTTTTCAGAAAAGGTAACATAAATTGCCTTTACTCCTGTTCCGAACTGTTGTGTATCCTTTCTCCACTCTGTATGTCGGAAGTAAAAAGACTGTTGGGATTTTCATCAAGTGATTGGTTTTCACAGTTTTTTTTATCAATGAAGAGGGAAAGGATGAGAGCTAAGTCTTTATTTTTTATTTTATTTATTTATTTATTGAGATTTAAGTATTTAAACTGTAACTTTCGTGACTCCATTATTCGCAAACTTGGTTAAGTCAGAGATCTCTTTACCCAGCTATTGGATTTCTTTCAAGGTGCTGTCTCTTTACCGACATACTGTGCAAATAAGTGCAGTTTAATATAGATGTATCTTGATGTGGTTAGGTTTGGTAAACCCTCTTATCTTCCAAACATGCATCATTTATTTAAAATGCATAGGCATATGCTCAGAACAAAGTTATTTTCAGTGCATATATATTCATTAGCCCGTGTGTGAAAGTACATTTCAATTAACAACCATTTCAATATTTGTTTTTCATTCAAAACTTTCTTCTCTCTCCATCGTGGTTTCATTGAACTCAAGGCTGAACTCTTTAAAGCATTCCCATGGAGCCGGGATACATTTGAACATTTTTGACTGATATAAAATTGCTTTGTTGATCATATACCCATGCACGATAAGATATGCATAAGAAGAAATCTGGTACAGAAGTATAAATAATACTTATCTTTAAGCCAGCATCTGTCATCTGCTTTAGCAGACAGTGCTTGCTTTCTTCCTAGCACAAAAAGGGCTGAAAGATTAATGGAGCAGCTTTGTTTGTGCTCCGTGATGCTTAATCAATTTTTATTAAATTCTAAATTAAAACTTGGCTTTCTCTCCAGTGACATCTCTGATGTATAGAACAAGGGGAGAGATCACGATACCCTGAAAAGGTTGAGCATCGTTGATCTGAATCCCCAGTCTATTTCTTCCTATAGGACTTCTTTTAATGATTATTGTTAGGTCTGACCAAATCCTTGTAGGCTTGTGTAGGAAAAGATAAGTACACCCCAAACTTCAGAAGCTTCAGACTCCTGGAGTGGGTGTTTGTTGTTCAATTTTAATATTCTCATGCGTGTACCCAGATCTGGGAAGAGAGAATGTAAGTTGTTTCAGTGCAAAGGTCATGGGCTCATTGTGCATTCAGAGTGATCTGATAAATGAAGACTCACTTAGTTACAACTATTGACAGTCTCAAAAGTTTTTGGTAATCGAGGCTTAACATATTAAAGATCTGGTGGAGACCTGGGCTTTTCCCAACTAGTATACCTTGTAAGTTCTACATTTGGAATTTTCTGGCTTTTTCTTATAAATTCCTCTTTGTTGAATACCAGCCAGTGGTAGGAGACCCACTCGGAGAAGCCAGTTTGTAAATGACCATCTTCTTATCTTTGTAACCCGATGTGTAGAAGGAACATAGATTCATAAGTCAAATGGGAAGATTTCTTTTCAGGTGAAAGGTTTTAAAATGATACCTGTGACTGGTTTTCTTGGATCCTGTATCTATAAAGAAAAGAAGAATAAGATTTAATTCAAAATAGATTTCCCTGTTGAATACTGACATTTCTGTTTTTGAATTTGCTTTTTCTTACATCTGGTACACACCAGACTAACCTGTATATATTATTCCTTTGGAAACATATGCCTGTGGGCCCCGATCCAAAAGTAGCTTATGGATCTACATTTCAAAGTATCAGATTTCTTGAAGGGGGAGGGCAACTATGAGATTTGTTGTTAATTATTGTTTATTTTCTAGGAAATATGGCAAGCTGTAAACTTATAATCAGACTATCTGTGTTTTGGAATTAGGTAATATGCTACTTAGGAGAAAAGCGAATTAAAGGAAAATTTGGAAGCCAATTGTTACATGCCTAAAGAAAAGTGATAGTTTTTGCAGGTTTGCCTTTTCTGTCTCTCATCTTTTCACTGCCCTGTGTATACTTTTATCTTACACGTTGCTGTTTTTTAGTTGTAAATGCAAAGTGTGTAAGATGCCCATATTGACATATTCCGTTTATCTACTTATTCCCTGAGTCTTGACTTTTCCCATCTTGGTAATGCCTGGTGTACTTGTGTATGCGAAGATAGGGGAGCAGTCTTTTGTGTCCTGGAATTCTTCAAAAGCCCAGCCCAGAATGGTTAAATGGTAAGTTATCACTGAATACATTCTGACCCTCACTTGCCTAGGATATATTTGGGGCCTGGGCATGCTCTTACCAGGGACTCACTTTCTCAGCTGCCTCTGCTTCAGAAAGCCCTTTGGAAATTCTCAGAGAGTAGAGGAGGAAGTTTGGATTACTGAAAGGAAGAGAGCCCTGCTCAACTTGATACACAAATGAGCTTTGAGAATGCAGTGCAGTGGGTCCTGGCTTCCTAACCCTGGAACTCCGTGTTACACTGTCACTTGCCATTGCTACTTCATTGTGATATTTGCAGCCTGTGAGCTAGAGAGTTTGTCTGCTCTCTGCGTTTCTGCGGAGTAATTTTGAGTAGATGCACTGAGGCGTGGGAGGGATTGCCAAATGAGGTGGTGATGATGGCTAAGGAGACTTGGACTTAGGGAGTGCTTTCTGGCAGAAGTACAGCTCAGACAGTATCGTGTTTTTGACCATGGTACTTTAGACACTCTGCCAAGTGTTTGTAACGAGAGAGGGCTGTTACTATACTTCGCTTTTAACTTTACTTTTGCATACAGTACGTCGTCCTTGTTTTATAAACTGTGTCGCATACTTTTTGTACCTCTATAAACAAGTGAAGCTGTTGAGTTTTTGGATAAAGTTTGAAGCAGTCTTGTGTTGCTTCCTCTTTGCTTTATGCTCCAAGTTGAGAGCTGAATAGTGAGATCTTTTTTCACACCATTTATAATGCGATGCACATTTTGAAGGCAATTTAAATTCTTTTGGCTCCCCAGCCATATGCTTCAAAATGGAAGCATTATACATGTATGGATGGGGGAATAGGTAGGAAATTGGAGCGTAAAGATATATGACCGGGTATATAGTGGGGCTCTATTATCCTTATTGAGAGAGGGAGAGAGGGAGGAGGAGAAGAGAGAGCGGTGTGGGGGTGGGGTTCACTCTCTAGGAATTTTTCCAAACTTTAGGCCCAATCTTGCCGAAGAAAATAATATTGCAAAAGAAGTTTAAAATGTTTCCACAGGCTATACAGGAACCTTTATGTATGCAATTTATATCTCTAATGAGATGTTGGAACTTTACCAGTGTATTATTTGAGCAATTGGCAATATAGTCAAGAGGAATGAATTTTAAGGTATAATTTTTAATGGAAGAACAAAAACTAATATAAGTTAAAATTATATTCCTATTTTATTATTACTTTTTCATTCTTTTTTAATGATTTCATTCCTCTCCATTCTTTCCTTTGCCTCTCAATTTTTCTCAGTTTCTTTCTATGTTGGAAGAGTGAAGTGTAATATTCTCCTTAACACATAACTCTTCCACTCTGTCTCTCTGGAGGATATTTTTACTGTTTTCATCATCCATTCTGCCTGAGTAGAAAACACCAGATTTCTCCAATATTCTCAAAATAAGTTATACTTTGCTTTGAAAGAAATATCCTGTTTCTGAACTTTTCTCATTATAATCGTGTAGATTTCCTGTGGTTATGCTACACTGATCACATGGATATCATTATACATTAATTTGGCTGATGTTCGGGTTGATATGTTTATATAGATTTAAGTTAGAACAGGGGCCCCATTCTCACTGAAAGCTCGCTTCCTTATCTTTTCCCCCTTTTTTCCATCACAGATAATAAATGACTTCTAATATTAGATCAGATCCAGTAAGTACTTCCTTCTGTAACTTTCATCAGAACTGCAAGCGTTGGGTCAATCTAGGTGGTGCTGTCCTTTTTCCCGAAGGAGACCGCTTGTACATTGAAGTATACTTCTGAAGCATTTACGTTTAGAGTAATACTCTTAGAATATATATGCGTGCCCTTTTCTCCTGTCGCTCGTGATCACTGTCTGTGCAGAAATGGTGAGTGCCTCTTGCAAAAAGACAACCAAACCTATGCACTCTTTTCTTTGTGACCATTCTTTAAATTTTTAAAAATGTTTTATTTATTTCTGAGAGAGAGAGAGAGAGACAGTGCGAGCAGGGGAGGGTCAGAGAGAGAGGGAGATACAGAATCTGAAACAGGCTCCAGGCTCTGAGCTAGCTGTCAGCACAGAGCCCGACATGGGGCTCAAACCCACCAACCATGAGATCATGACCTGAGCCAAAGTCAGAGGCTTAACCGACTGAGCCACCCAGGCGCCCTGTGACCATTCTTTAAAAAGCCAGGTTTCAAAGTTCACTTACTGTCCCAACATTTTGGAAATAAAATGTTACAAATCCCTTTGGTTAAATTGTGGAGAATCCGATCATTCCTTACAATAAGGTTCTTACTTTTAGCTTTTTCAGCCTCTATGTAATGGGATACAATATTATCTGCTCTCGTAGAATACAGATTTCTTGTTGTAAACTACATTGTGTAACATAATAGCTTTTGATTAATTATCATATGTTGCGCTTTCACCATTAATTGACTTTTTGTTGTTTAGAAGACTCAAGGGAAAGCGGAGAAGTAAGAAACAAAGGTGAGGGAAAGAAAAAAAAACCAAGCAGGCACTGAATTTCATTCATTCATTCATGTATTTTTTTGAGGAGAAGGGTGGAAAAGCCCTTAGATCTGTATCTCAGTAGGGTGAAATTGTGTTACTGTTTATCCGTACCTTTTTCCCCCTGTGGCAAGAGACGTGAAGAATAGACACTCACTCCCAAAGATACCAAGTTCCAAAGCACTGACTCATGGGTCCACAATGAAATACTAGGATGCAGCCATTTCCTACCTTTGTTTAACAATGAACTGATTGGACCAGGCGGAAGTAAGCCCTCAGCAGCAGTGCTTTACAGAAGGAAATGCTTTTGGTCTCTCTTAGGTACTGGGTGCTGTTTAGCAATTTCTTTGTATTTGACTGAATCAACCAATGTGGAAATGGTTCTTAGAATATATAAAATATAGCTTCTGGGCCTGTTTGGGTTTCTGTTTGTGCCCATAGAGCCCTTGGCTGATGGCAGATGTGCATGTGTTCCTTTGGATGCAGGGCATTTTAAATGTGAGCTGATGGACTGAATTGATCACACCACTTTCCTCTCTCTAGATTAAGCTCATTTATGTGTGCAGACTCCACATCTAATGGTGAATGTCTCCCTCTCCCTCCTGGGTACCCTCCACCTGCTGTCTCAGTGCTGGGCATTGACCTTCTCGCCATTCCTCTAGTACAGCTGGGTCTCGGGCACTTGGCTCTACTTTTTCTTGCTTCTGGGAACGCTTTTCTCCCAGGTTGTCACAGGGCTTGCTTCCTCACTTCTTACAGAGGTCTGCCCAAAAGAACTGTGCTCAAGAGGTCTACTAACACTCCATCTATTGCTGCCCCAACTCGCTTTCTTCTTTACTTTTCTTGACTCTGCTATACATTTGCCCTATAGCTCCCTGACTCCTGATGTATTTTATATTCACTTGTTTCTTGGCTTATTGTTTCTCATCTCCACTAGATTGTAAGCCTCATGTGAGTTGGGACTTTGATCATATTGCACTTTTTTTTTTTTTTGGCCAGGACTTAGAACATAATAGACTCTCTCTCTCTGTCTGTCTCTCATCTATCTCTATATCATCTATCTGCCTGTCTGTCTGTCATCTATCTATCTATCTATCTATCTATCTATCTATCTATCATATATCATCATCCATTTATCACTCTGCAGAACCTGTTAGATTGACATTAAATGTCTGTTAAGTAAACAATGTAGACCTCCCAGAGATGGTGCTGGCCTCTTCTGTTGGGCCATTTGGCATTACTTAATTTCTGGATGCTTTGGCTTTCCCATTTGATGAGTGGCGACAACCTTTTGCACACTTCACAGACATCATGGCAAGTCTAATAATGAGTGAACTTTAATCGTGAGGGGAAAAAAAAAGCACTAGTTTGCTTTTATGGGAAGGAACCCAGAAATAACGAAAAGGGCAGGTGCTTGATGGCTAGATGTTCAGGGTTCTCTGTGTGTATGTTGTCTTTCAGAACTTTCTCAGTGACGATGCTTGTAATGGGCTGCTGAAGATGGATGAGTGGAGAGCCAAGACTGGCTAAAGCTTCAAGGATAATTCTGGGGTCATAGTAAAGCAAGAGAATAAGATAAATGAAAGGAACTGGCTTTGTAGAGCATTTGAAATCTTAGGTTATTGTCATTTAATCACCTACAATTCTTGGACCTGTTGGTTTTCAGTCAAGTAGTCTCTGTAGGATTTTCAGAAGTGTGATTTTACCTCGAATGTATCAGGGCTGAAAACAATTGTTTATGTTTATGTAGTTCATAATTTTGCAGTTTAGTTTGTGTGGGTTAGTGGCCCTACTGTTCAACTGGATGGCAAATCTGTGCTAGGAGGATACCATATGCACAAGTATTTTCTTAAATAATGTTGGCGTTTGCCACTGGTGTTAGGGGAAGAAGGAAAAAAAAATGAGAGTAATTCTGGAAGCCCTCCAGTAAGGGGTTAGGAAAGAACTTAGGGACAAATGCTCCTACTTGGAACACAACACCAAATAGTGGTTTTTTTGTGTTGTTTTTTTTTTTTTAAGAGAAGCCAAAATTAAACACAGTAGAGTTTACTGTTTGCTAATCAGCATGTGTTTACTTTCTCTTCCAAAACTGAAGTTGCCAACCAATACATATCCTACCCAGTGCTATGAATCTGTCCAAATAAACATGGGAAGTAGTAAAACAATGACACCACATGAAAAATATATCCTCATTCATTAAACAGAATCCAAAAAATTCTCTGGAATTTAATTCTAGCGATGAAATGGGAACTGTTTGGTCCATTGAGAAAGGGTGATGCCCTGCTCCCTCAGTTGGTCTGGCATGGAAGAATGGGTTTTTAAGTGGCCATACAACTCTATGTGCATTGGATTAAACCTGTAGAGATGAAAATGGATTACTCCATATCAGCCCTTCACCCCCATTCCCATTGGACTAGGGCATTTGGGGGCATAACATCATTTTATGGTAATTACAAGCATAAGCAGCTTGTAGAATTCAAATAGTCAATTTTAATTTCTGTCCATCACTAAAGATTACTGACAAGGAAATTCTCAAGATGAAATTAGGGAGTGCTTCCTCTGGAGACTGCAAACAAGGGCAAACAGAAGTTGTAAAGAGAAGCTTTTACTCTGTGGTCAGTCAGTCTTGGAAAATAAATTCAAAAGCAGTAGCTATAATCAACATTATAGAGAGACCTAAATTCATAAGGATGCCAGTATACTTCAGGTAGTGAGTGTTTTCATGTAAAATTGGGATCTGTGATGCATGTGTGTGTCTTTGTTAGGAGGCTTTGTTATACAAATGCAAGACGGAGGTACAATGATTATTGGGTTATTACTGTTACGGTGTAAATTTGCCTTTAAGAAATATGCAGTATACTCTTTAGACTGGAGCCGATACCCTCAGAGCTCTTGTCTTCTATCAAAACCTGCTTTTAGGAAATAATGTAATATTAGTCATTTACTCTTTAATATGAGTTTAAATAAATGCATTGAGTTTTCAGTGGTGATTACACTGAAAACCCTATGAGTACTGTAGACATAGGTAGTTGAAGTTCAAGCCTTGGGGAGATGTAGTATAGTCCAATAGAACAGGAGTTCTTTCTGGCGAAAGTCTTACTGATGAGGTGATTCCTTTTTTTTCCTGGTACAAATCAAGCCAGCTCCTTGGCCTTTCCTTTTAGGCAGGTCCCAGGGATGCTTCTGGATGAACAGCAAAACAAAAAGTAGTTGTTTCTTTGAAGGAGATGTAGCACCTAATTGTAATTCAGTGTCACATTAAGATTAGAGTAGTTCTATCTAGAGTGGTACAACAGTGCTGATGCTGCTGATGCTTTTTTTTTTTTTAATAAGAAATTAATTATCTGAACAAATTTACTTCTTGGATTTAGTCAGGTAAGTGGCATATAACCAAATAATAGTTTTCAATAAAACCAACATCATAGCACATGAAAACCCATAGGGATCTTTTAGGATGAGATAGCATATGTCAGTGTCCTCAACCAAAAGCTGTATAAACATTGGCTTTTAGCCTCGTTATCTAATCCCATCATTTACAGATAAGTAACCTGAGGCCTTCAGCACGAAAGGTCTCCCATAGCCTACCAGAGCTGGTGAGGAGCAAGGATGATGAAGTCTAGAGGTATTGAATTCCTGAATATAGACCACATCCGACTCTATCAAACTGCCTCCAGCATTTTAAATGACGTTCCTTAAACACCAGATTATTTTTTAAAAAGTTTTCCAAGCTCTGAATTTAAAGGAATAAAGTTAGAAAATTAACAATCGTTTTCTGAAAACCTCAGCATTATAGTAGCTGCTTTCGATGTTCAGTTCATACCTTCATATATTAGTCAAGCAGTGGGTCTAAGAGACTCATTTGTTCTATGTAACTTGTTCATCTGACAACCATATATAGGGATACACACATATATTTACATACCTATACACTTCCTGGTGCTAGAGAATGAATGTAGTGGGAGTTTCGTGTATCCTTTAAATTAAGGAAGAGAGTAGAAAGATTTTAATAATCCTGGAGCTCATTCAGCCAGTCCATTAACAGATAGTGGATATGGATAGTGGGGATGCAAAATGAGAAAGACCGCCACACTCCTTGGCTTTATGCAAATTAATATACCTCAAGTAGTTGTAGGGTATGGATAGGGAGACAATCAACTAAGTTTTTTTTTTTTTAATTTTTAATGATTATTTATTTTAGAGAGAGAGAGACAGAAGGTGAGCAGGGGAGGGGCAGAGAGAGAGAGAGAGAGACAATTTGAAGCAGGCTCCAGGCTCCGAGTCTGACGCGGGGCTCGAACTCAGACTGTGAGATCATGACCTGAGCCGAAGTTGGACTCGGATGCTTAATCAACTGAGCCACCCAGGCGCCCCACAATCAACCAAGTTTGATAAAAGCAAGGGAAAAGTTATAATGTGGATATATAGACTCCGTGGGAGCAAAAGGGAGAGAGACCCACACACCAGATCAGTGAAGACTTCCAGAATGAATCAGGGGAGAAAATGAAAGTTCATCTGGGAAGGGGGAACAGCATGGATGAAGGCTCAGAGAGAGCCCGGGGAATGGAAAGGTCAGTAAAGGGGAAACTTCACTGAGCACTGCAAACAGGTTGTTTCAGGAATTCCTCGGAAGAATCGGTCTGTCTTTTTTTCCAAGTTCCCATTGTTAGCCCTTAAACCCTACATAAAGTTTTTTTTTTTTCCCACCATAGCGTTTATTCTTTTTATTGTTTTTCAATTGTATAATATTCTCTGTAATACTCTACTTGAGTACAATTATTATTACCATCTATAGACATATATTTATTAAGCACCTACCTGTTGTGAGGCCCTGAAAACATGGCTTCATCTGAGCCATGATCATAGTAAAGGATTTAAAGCCTAAAAGATTAGGTTGTTCTGGGTCTGTTCAAATGACTCTGTGTGCATCCTTGAAGCAATCGCGCACTCTCTCTCTCTCTCTCTCTTTGGTTCCTTACAGTTCTTTGATCTAGTGATGTTACCTCATTATTTCTATTCTAATGACCTTGATCAGTTTTTTAAAAATGTATTTTGAAACATTTAAGACATAAAAAATATAAATATCTCAACAGACACATGCATCACCCAATTTAAGAACTAGCCTTTAGTTTAAATTTATTGGAATGAAATGAAAAATAATGAAATAAACATTGCAAGGAATTAATAAATAACACTACTAAAAATATGAAGAACGTAACTCAATGCCTCTTCTTTGCTATACCAAGAGGTAATAGCATCTCACTTAAATTTGGAGATTCCTATTCCCGGGACTCGGATGCCATTATTGCCTGGCACATGCAAGTGTTTAATAGTGTTTTTGATGCTGAGAACCCTAATCTTTCTGCAATCCCATGTAGAGAGTGATCCTCTGATGCCTTACCGAAGGGTAATTTCTCCTAGGTTTGACAGTTCAAGGAGTCAAGGGACTCCAAGCCCCAGTACTGGGTTTTCCAAGAGTCAGGGAAGTTTTCCATGCATCTTTCCTTTGAACATGTAATGTAATAATAAAGCATTGCCCTCGACTCTTGCTTTGGTAATTATAATCGATGCATGTTTTATATCTGTAAGATGGTATGTAAATGACAGGAAAGTTTTCCTTTTGAGTATTGGAATTTGTGTTAATGATGATAGAAATGCCCTCCAGGTCATTGCTTTAGGTTACCATTGATAGGCTGGAGGTTTTTTTTGGTTTTGTTTTTTTAAAAAATTCTTAATGTTTTATTTATTTCTGAGAGAGAGACCGCGTGAGCAGGGGAGGGTTAGAGAGAGAGGGAGAAACAGAATCTGAAACAGGCTCCAGGCTCTGAGCTAGCTGTTAGGACAGAGCCTGATGCGGGGCTCGAACCCACGAACTGTGAGATCATGACCTGAGCCGAAGTATGACGCTTAACCGACTGAGCCACCCAGGCGCCCCAATAAGGTGGAGTTTTAACTGAAATACTGCATCTCACAGACCTGCTTCATTTATTCCGTCTTGTACAAATGCTTATTTTGCAATATATGCAGTTTGCAAATAGCCCAATATTAAATATTCAGTATTTAAATATTCTTTAAAATATTAAAGAATAACAGCCAAACAACTGAAGGCCGAACCTCAAACTTTACCATACCTCTTTAGGATAGATGGTTAAGTGTTATTCATGAACATTTTTGAGATCGCCTTCTGAAAAATTCCTTCACATCTGAAAACTTCAGCTTCCGGTTACCCATGAAGGAATATAAATGGTTTAATTGCCACTTGCACTGGGAAAGAGAGTATTTTAAACTATATTTGTGTGGATTTCACATTTGCAACATGATTTACTGTTTTTAGGGCTCATCCACGTGTCTGTAGAGGGTCTTTTGAAGGACAGTAGTCAGACAGTCAGTTTAGGAAATGCCGTGAGTTAAGCTTCCTGTCATTTGCCTTGATTTTCCTAAAATGTGGAGACTTTCTGCTTTGTCCTATTGAGAGCAAGTGCAGCATGTATGAGTGGAAGGAAGGAACCAGAGGCAGACCTGCCCTCCTGACCTGTCCCTGCTGTGTGTTTCCGTTTGCTGGATGAGACCCGATAGCCTTGGTGTGTGCTTCACAGAATGCTGCAAATATGCGGTGGGCACTCCTGATTCTTGTGACTACAGACACCATAGTTGCAAAAGATGGTACAGAGGTCAAAAATAATTGATAGAAATATTTAAATAGAACAAGATGAATAGCTCAACTCATACTAGGAACTTGTCCAAACTTAGGATTCTGTGGATCATGTAAGAGACATAGAGGAAGATAAGGATTCAGCTCCTTATATTTCTAACTTAAAATTCTCTAAGGTAATGTCCATCAGAGAAAGTTTAACACTGAGGCTTGACCACTAGTGCTCTAAGACTTTCAGTGGACTCCCAGACTTCACTGTTCACACCTGCCAACCTTGTCTTCCAGTCTTTTTTTTTTTTTTTTTAATTGAGGTAGAGTTGACACACAATGTTATGTTAGTTTCAGGTGCACAACATAGTGATTTTGACCACTCTATACATCACGCTGTGCTCACCGTGATAAGGTCAGTTACTCCTATGGGGTATCTACCACCCCAGAAAAGAAAACACTAATTCAAAAAGAGATACGCACCCCTATGTGGATTATAGCGTTATTTACAATAGCGAAGTTAGGGAAGCAGTCTTCCTTTTCTTCATGATTTCCACGATGTGAAGTAAATCTGGTGGCTTTTATTAATTCACTTCTTCCCTTGAGCAAAGGAGGGGGTGTGCCGGCAGCGGTGTGCCTTCTTCCCTGGCGGCAAATGATTCAGAAAGTACCTAGGACCACTGTGCCTTCGGTGTGTTTCGCACAGGGAAGACCAGGCATACACAGAGTTAAGCCCATGGCTGCTCTGTGTTAAGCGAACATTCCCAGTGAGACGGAGTGGTAATCCCTAAGCAGATGCTGTACGGGGTCTTGTTATTGTCCAGAAGTGGCTCTTGTATGAGAAAACGCAGCCATGCAGAAAAGGCACAAATACTATTGACTCACCCACCATGGCTGATGGGTGTTTTTTTGTTTTTCAACACCTATGAGCCCGTTCTGTCTTTGCCTAGCCGTAGAGTATGATCCTTTCCCTCTCTCCACCTTTACCTTGGTAGAAGTAAAAAAAAAAAAAAAATAAAACAACAACAACAACAACAACGAACGAGAATCAAATGGTTATGTTCCTCGCTGATAAGACGTTCTGATTTACCTTGAGATCTTTTAAGTTTGTTGTTGTTGGCAAAGGCCTTGTTTCTTTCTCAAGTCCCTCGGCCACATTGTGGCCTTTCAGAACCTTTAAATCCTGTAATACTATATTTTGTGAAGAAGGGGGAAAAATGAGATTTTTTTTCCTCCTCGCTTTTGTTAACCCATTCTTGTTTTAGGCTCCAACAAAAAGGGTTTTTGTTAACTGGAGCTTAAAATCGGCCAGCTTGCAAAGTATTCTCCCTTTTTATGCAAGGAGGATTAGCTTGGCATGTTCTGCAGTTCTCTTGTGTGAGCCATTCACGTGTCCTGTCATAAGGTGTATAATTACTGCACTTCACCATCAGCAATCATTCTTAAGTTAAAACCTGCTTTAAACCTCTCATTAATATAAATCATACCGGGAAGGTAGAAAATACACCTTCAAAAAGAACGAAGTGTTAGGGAGTTAATCTGTTCTTTTCATAATAGACCCAGAGTAAATAATTTTTACTTAGCACTTTTCTCTCTATGCAATCAAAATAGTTTGCGATAAAAGATCTGGTACCAGCGATTGCATAAATGTGCAGGGTTTTATTCACATCGGATTGGGCTTCCTGCTTGGTGCCAGCCTCGTTTTCTCTCTGTCACCCTTGAACAGTGAAGTGTGTAATCCTCCATTCTTTTAAAGTCAGCCCCCTGACAAAATTCCGTCTCTCTCTTCCTCCCTCTGTCTCTCTCTCTGCCTCTTTCTCTCTCTCTCTGTCTCTCTTACACACACACACACACACACACACACACACACACACGCACACACACACGTGCGCATGCATGCACGCATACATGTACACTCATATACATATATTCAAAAGCAAATTGTTTTCATGTTTAAGCCTTTTCTTTCAATGAACTGTCCCAGGATGCTGAGCTAGCTGGCCATCTGAACTTAGAAACGGTGTCTCCAAGAATGGGTTTTCTTTCATGGAAGACCCTAGGCGAAGGCCTCCAAGGTCCACGGTATATTTAGTAATTAGTGGCTTATTTCAGTATAGGTGCGGCAGCCCTAAAGCCATTAGTCCCTGCTACCCATCTTGCTAACGTACAGGGGCCACATCCACCCTCCCTAAGAATCCACTTGCCACTGCTGGGCAGCTATTGTGTGGATGGTTGTGGGCAGTAAAACCCAAGACAGACTTCTCGCTCCAGAGTTAGACAGTGTCAGAAAAATGTCTCAAATCCTTACACGTCCTGAAAAGCCCAGCACGATCCAGCCTTTGCCCACCTTTCCAGACATGTTTTTCACTTGTCTCCCTGGAGCTTCTGGCTCATCATCTTTATAATCTCCTCTCTCTTCTTCAAATGTGCCAACAAGCCTTCCATTTTTTTTTTTTTTTTAACTGAAGGGCCTTCACTTGTCTGATTTCTGTTTCACCCAGTTAAATTTTACTCTCTTTCAGGTCTAAGTTTAAGCCAGTCTTCTTTCTTCCACATACTTTTAACTCAGTGTCTATGATGTGCCAGAAATCATTCCAGGTCCTTGAGATTCAGGGTTGACTTACACTGATGGCATCCCTACTTTCATGGGGATTACATTCTAGGAGAGATTTTCCACAAACAAGTCTTTCTTGACATTCCATTTCACATTTGATCCCTTCATGTTGCGTTTCCATACAACTCTATGATTCTTCAGAGCATTTATTCACTTCGTTCAACATAGATTTTTTAATGTTTATTAGGAAACATTAATCAAACTTGAGCATGTTCTGTCTTCCCTGATGAAGTCCAAGCTCTATGAGACATGATCAGACTTCATCTCTCTTTCATGTGTCCATCCCAGAGGCACTTAATAGATGCTGAATGAATGAAGAGATGGCTTTCTTCCTGACTCCAAACATCTTCCACGTATAGTCTTCCTGGATTTTTAAAAATAATTAAGTAATCTCTACACCCAACATGGGGTTTGAACTCACAACTCCAAACTAAGAGTTGCACATATCTTGGGGCGCCTGGTTGGCTCAGTCAGTTAAGCATCCGATTTGGCTCAGGTCATGATCTCACAGTTGGTGAGTTTGAGCCCCAAGTAGGGCTCTGTGCTGATAGCTTGGAGCCTGCAGCCTGCAGCCTGCTTTGGGTTCTGTGTCTCCCTCTCTCTCTCTCTGTCCCTCCCCTGCTCACTCTCTGTCTCTATATCTCTCTCAAAAATAAATATTAAAAAAAATTAAAAATAAGAGTCGCATTTTCCTTCAACTGAGCCAGCTGTGTGCCTCTGCCTGAATTCTTGTACCTCACTCTGTTATACTGTCCTAAACATTACACCAATTAGAAATTTATTGAGATCAACAGGCTTTCTCTTTAAAAAAAGTCAATTTCTTAAAGTGATTATTATTTTTAAAAAATGTTTATTTATTTTTGAGAGAGAGAGAAAGTGCGAACAAGGGAGGGGCAGAGAGGGAGAGGACCAGAGGATCTAAAGTGGGCTCTGTGCTGACAGCAGAGAGCTCGGTGTGGGGATACATGAGATCATGACCTGAGCCAAAGTCAGATGCTTAACTGATTAAACCACCCAGGCACTGATGAAAGTAAGTTCATATCATTTCTTTTTCTTTTGGCACCTTACAGGTATGAGTGACTGCAGGAGGGTGGATAGAGGTTGGGTTGAGAGGTGCTATTTCTAGAAATCAGAACAGTGGGAAGTCTAAGGTGTTTGGCCCTGTGAGGGCCTTGCCCAGGATGATGGGAGATGAGAAGATGGGTCCCAAAGACATAGGAGAGGGATGGCACTATTCGGGGAAGAGAGTTTTGAGATTATACCTGGCTTACTTTGGGAATTATAGAGAGAAAGGTAGGAACCTCTTTTCTTTTCTGTCCTTTGGGAACAAAGGAAGGGGACTAAGATTAGTTAAGTATCTTTTATGTGCCAGGGACTTCACATACATTTTTTTTCTAGACCTTATTTTATCTCCAGTTTATGTTTAAGAATCAGGTCTCTTTAATTCCAGAAGAACATGTAAAGCTGACACTCTGTAGCCTCTTGGTGCTCAATTAATGTCTGTTGAATGAATGAATTTACTGTAAAAATGCTCGATCTCCATTTTGTCCTAATTCTTCAAGCCAGCTTCCCTAGACTAAGAATTATATTGGTACTACTGCTGGATAGTCAAGTTGTATTAGGTTGAGTTGTACTTTGTGGCTGGGCATGAAAACCTAATCATCTTGCCTCATGTTGTTTCAATAGGAGAACTCAGTGTGAATTCCAGACTGTTGACTCTTGTGTCATGTTTAGAGTTCTGTTCCTTAGTAAATTGGGATTACCTATATATGAATGCAGAAATTATATGAAATTTATCTTGTGTATTCTATTTTCTTGTGATATTGAGGGCACTTTGTAATTCTGAGTTTATGTGGCTCTTTCTCTGTTTCTTTTTGTTTGTTTGTTAGCATAAACCTCCCCAGAGCCTTTTTATAAGTAGATTGTACACACAATAACAATAGTGATAAAAGTGAATACTAAAAAGATTTAAAGAAGTGACAGAGGGGCGCCTGGGTGGCTTAGTCGGTTAAGCGTCTGACTTTCGCTTAGGTCATGATCTCGCGGTAGTGGGTTCGAGCCCCGCGTCGGGCTCTGTGCTGACTGCCAGCTCAGAGCCTGGAGCTTATTTCGGAGTCTGTGTCTCCCTCTCTCTGACCCTCCCCTCTTACCCTATCTCTCTCTCTCTCTCTCCTAGAAATAAATAAAAAAAAAAAAAAAAAAAAAAAGTGACAGAGATAATTTCTAAGAGTCTAAAAATATAAGATCTTTTGGTATGTCCCCATTTCATATTGCATCACCAGGAATGTGATAGTGGACTAGTCGGGGGTGGATTGAATTGAAGGAGAAACCACATTAGTGAGGAATGCTAATAAGAGTAACATGCAGTCACAACAAAGAGGTCCCAGATGGATTCAGAGAACCAAACCAGAAGACCCTTTCTTACATCATGATAAAGTGTGTCCAGAAAGGAAGTTATTTTCACTAGGACATTTGCAAAACTACACTAATTTACAAGGAATTTGAATTTATACTTAGTTAATATATATCAAAGATATTAAGTTCACCACAAAATGTGTGTACTCTGTAGACCACTGAGATTAGGTGGGTGGTGGCAGTGAATGGACTGCTTGTACGTGGGTTCAAGTAGAAGTAGAATGTTATTTGGTTAAGATGTGGGGATTCCTATTAGGAAACATAAGGTTCATTCAAAAGTCCAGTGTCTTTGGTGAGTGTGTTTCTCTTCTTACATAATTATTACTATTTTTTTATGTTTATTTTTGAGAGAGAGGGGGAGAGAGAGAGAGACAGTGCACGAGCAGGGCAAAAGCAGAGGGAGAGAGAGACAGTGCACGAGCAGGGCAAAAGCAGAGGGAGAGAGGGAGACATAGAACTGAAGCAGGCTTCAAGCTCCAAGCTGTCAGCACAGAGCCCAGAGCAGGGCTTGAACCCATGAACTGTGAGATCACAACCTGAGCCTAAGTTGGATGCTGAACGACTGAGCCACCCAAGTGCCCCACCTAATTATTTATTTTAAAAGTCATCCTCAACACAATATCTTTATGGTTACTTCTGCAGTTACTCTACATATAAAATAAGATATATCCAAAATACAAAGTGAGATGAGAAAGATGATTAAAGGAAGAGTAAATGAATTATTCAAAATGGGTTAAAAATGAAAATCCAAAATTTAAGAAGTATTATGGTGAAGCATATTTATAGAAAGGAATGTAAAATGCAATTAATGGACATAGATTACTTGAAAATACTGAGAGGTGCTGGGGGTCAGTGATGGAGCCCAGGCTCTGGAGATAGAGGCTCCTCTGTGCAGCTCACCAGCAGTATTAACTGGGACAAGTTATTTAACCTCTTGAAGCCTCTCTTTCCTCATCTTTAAGATGGGCTGATAATAATAGTATTTACCTTGACAGGTTGTTTTGGGAATTAAAACTAACTTTTGTGAAGCTTCTTGTAAAATGCTTGCCTATTCTTAACAAGTACAGATAGTGGTTATTATCTTTTTTTCATAAAAATATTTTTAATGTTTATTTATTTTTGAGACAGAGACAGAGAACGAGCAGGGAAGGGGCAGAGAGGGAGACACAGAATCTGAAGCGGCCTCCAGGCTCCCAGCTGACAGCACATAGCCTAACGCGAGGCTTGAGCTCACCAACTATGACATCATGACCTGAGCCAAAGTTGGATGCTTAATCGATTGACTTAGGCGCCCCTGGTTATTATCAATAATTATATAGCATTTGAGGAAAAGGTATTTTTTAAATGATTACAGTTACAATGTACTGTTTCTAGTTTTCATTGTGGTATGCATATTACTTAGGCCCTGGGGAAAATATCCAATTCATGAAAACCCAAAGCAGACCTTTTATTTTTTAAGACATGTTATAATAATCTTCAAGTCTGAAGGAAGATATTCAAGAACAGTGTTTTCTAGTTCTTCATTCAGATAAAAAAATATTGCCAGTTACTTGTTCATTCAACAAACGATTTCTAAGCACCTACTAATATTTCATACCATGTGCTAACCTCTAGGAATGAAAAGAATGGGCACTGTCTGTAAGGATATCACAGTCTAAAAATAAAGTTTCACTAGTGAAGTGGTGATCTATTTTGACAACGGTAAGTGGCAGAAACTGTTGAACTGATAAATAAGCTTTTAAAACTGTAGTAGTTTCCTGGGCACATTTAGGAAGGATTTCTTGTACACACACACACACACACACACACACACACACACACACACCTTGAATTTATGATAAACTGACAAAACACTTGATATCTGAACAAGAAAGTCATTTTTAGTTCATAGCAAAGAGAATTATCTGAGTAACTCCAATTGTTCACTTTCAGGGCAGTATTAGTCTAATGTTTATTTTCAAGTGTAATTAGCAGTTATCTAGAATAATTTTTTAAATATGCTTATATTAATAAAGGTCATATTAAGGTTTTTTAAAAACTTAATATATATTAAGCTTATATATTGACTGCTTTTCTTGATGGCAGTTTTACTGAATAGATTTTGATAAAAAATGTTCTTCAAATATTGCTTATTAGTTTATTAAAAGGGGGACGATTCATCTCTCAATGAATTCATATTTTCAGCTTTTGTTACAAAGCCAAATTGTCATCATTAAATGATTTTAGAAAAAAAAATCATAGGCTCTTTAAAATGTATGGCACATACTTCCTTAATTAATTATACTGTTAATGCTATATTGAACAATGAGGGGCAATGTAGGATTATAATAATCAATCTTCTTTTGAATTTACCTGATCAGTGTTCCAAGTCATATTTTTATCAATTTTATTGAAACAAGACTCACTCAAAAGGAAATGGCACATTTTTATTACAAGGACCAAGTGGTATGTATAATCATCAGGAAGGAAAAAAATTCATTACAAACAAATATATTGGTCTGGACTCTTAAATATTTTGTTCTGTGTTTCTGAATACATGTTGGCTCTTTTCATGGAGAATCCCACAAATTTGAGAGTAAATCTTGATACTTTGGTAAAGCTAGCTCTGCCCCAAAGCACAGTCAGGGAAACTTATTATTTTTTATATCATGCTTTAATATCATAAGCAGCAATAGTCTCTTTCTGTTGTTTTCATAAGACAAATTTTAAAAATATAAAAACCATTGAATCACAAAACTCCAGACACAATCCATCTCTTGTTGCATCTCAAGTTCAATTACTACCAGCTTTTTAAAAAGTTTTTATTTATTTATTTATTTATTTATTTATTTATTTATTTATTTTTGAGAGAGAGAGAGAAAGAGAGGGAGGGAGGAAGGGAGAATCCCAAGCAGGCTCTACAACAGCAGTGCAGAGCCCAGTGCAGGGCTTGAACTCATGAACTGAACAGCAAAAGCATGACCTGAGCCCAAAATCAGATGATTAACCAACTGAGACACCCAGGAGCCCCTCAATCATTGCTTTCAAATGCATCATATAAAATGTCCTGTTCTTGAGGAAGAATATAGTATAAAGATGAAGCCAGTGCCAACTAATCACTGGCCCCTTAAGAACAGCATTTATAGTTTCTTAATTTTGCATAATGTTTCTTAGGATTTGAATCTTAACATATCCATATCAAATGCATTCCAAAAAACCTACAGTCCATGCTTTGAAAAAATGCTTTCAAAAGAAAACTTATGAAATTAAAGAGATAACATCCGCAAAGGAAAAAAGAATATATATCTACATTAGTGGTAAATAACTATAATAGAGAATATATAAGTATAAAATACTACAATGTTATATCATAACTATAAGCATAGTAAAGGAAATATATAATTCTGGAAGAGAACAAGACAGAACAGGTCATCAAACTGGTATCGTATATATCTTGATTTTTGTTCAGAACACTTTTAATTTGAATTATTTTCTTTGGTTCTCAACTGTTTGTTTTTAGAGGTTATGTCACTGTTTTCCATGATTAGGGAAGTAGGGTCTCCACACGGAGCTGTGATGGGGTAGCTAGAATATAACTGGCATTTCACTGTGGTATCAGTGAACAAAAGTCTCAGCAAATGCTGGTGTCATTTTTGCAGCGCAAAAAAAAAAAAAGAAAAAGTGTTTTCCACTTTATTCTTGTTTGAATGTGGCTTTATGTGTAGGCCAGAAATATCTTAAAAGCTGTTAATTGTTCATGGAAAAACAATAAAGGGTGAACTTGGAAGAACTAATTTGAAGAGGGACTTTTTTTCTTTTGTTGTATTCTATTTTGAGCTTATTTCTTGGAATATTGATTTAGGTTATTATGGGGGAGGGTGGGTAGAAGCTTGTGTGTTTGAGCAGCAAAATCCTAGAAGGTACACAGACTACCCATTGTGGCTTATTGGGCAACTGGAGTGTAGTCGGGGGGTTGATAGGGTGCAGGGTGGCTGGGAAGGAAGCCAGAGCCAGAACCCAATGTGGGTTCCCTGCTCTGCACTTGTCTGTCCAGCGTGGGCACTTCCGTGTCCTTCTTAGACATCCATGTAGAAGAATTGAACCACAACTGATAGGCAGATTTTTCTATTTTCCATCTCTTTGCAGCTAGATTGGTCTCTGTTTTCCTCAACCCATCTTTCCCTTTTTTCTTCTTCTTTTTTAAACAGTAAGGTGTGCCTGGGTGGCTCAGTCATTTAAGTGTCTGACTTGATTCTGGCTCAGGTCACAATTTCACGGTTCATGAATTTGAGCCCTGTGTCGAGCTCTACGCTGGCAGTACGGAGCTTGGGATTCTCCTCTCTCTCTGCCCTTCCCTGCTTGCTCTCTCTGAAAAGAAATAAATAAACTTAAAAAAGTAAACAGTGAGGGAACACATGATTTTTCAAAGCTTTCCCTCTGTATTCCTCCCTCCTGTTGAACTGTACAATAGGGAGCCAAGTTAAAGTATGAAAGAAGCCAATGTAATTATTAAATAATTAATGGTTACCATATCTTCATCGATAAATGGCCTATAAAAAATACTGGAATGCAAAATTTTAATAACGTCTCTGTGTATTTTCTAATGGGAAATGTTGGTGGGAATTAGACGTCCTAAAATTGTTGCAAATAGGTTGCCATCCGGAACAACAATGCAACATGGAAAGTTATTATCATGGGTCGGAACTAGAATTTTATATAGTCACTTATCACTGAGTGGGGGACTCAGTCAGAGTAGATCAGCTCTGTAACATGCTCTGCTGCTCCCTGTGCCTGGGAGTGCAGCCTGGCTTCTGTCAGGATAAGACTTTTGTCATCAAGTGCCTGCTCTTTGGCCTGGGCAGAGTACCTCACCTCTTTCTGCTTCTGTTAAGCTGTATAACTCACAAGAATGAGGTGCAGATACCATTCTGAGGGAGCAGCAGAAAGGCAGAAGGGATTAATGCTGAGTCCAAAGAGTCGGAAAGGTTCTAGGAAAGAAGCGGCATTTTAGTGTGATCTGCATGGAATGTGGGTGTCTCAACTCATTTGATAGAGAGGACAGACTTGCATGTCAAAGGCACATGGCACAGCTCCTTAGGGAAGGTGTATCAATTAGTGTCAGGGGAGCTGAGCCTGGAATTTGGGAAATGACCCTTGAGGATCCTGGATGCTATATGGAGTGATTCTATTCAGTAGGTGTATGTGTTTTGTATGCTTCATAACAGATTAACAGTTTATTTTTAAATTAAAAAAATTTTTTTAATGTTTTATTTATTTCTGAGAGAGAGAAAGAGACAGCGTGACCGGGGAGGGTCAGAGAGAGAGGGAGACAGAGAATCTGAAACAGGCTCCAGGCTCTGAGCTGGCTGTCAGCACAGAGCCTGATGCAGAGCTCGAACCCATGAACCATGAGATCATGACCTGAGCTGAAGTTGGACGCTTAACCGATTGAGCCACCCAGATAACCCACAGATTAACAGTTTAAAGCAACACCTGTTTATTACCATGCCGTTGGTTGGTCAGAAGTCCAACACATTCTCTGACTTCATTCTCTGGGCTATTATAAGACTGGAGTCAAGGTATCTCCTGGGGTGAGTTCTCATTTGATGGCTCTGGGAGCAAAAATCTCTTTTCAAGCTCATTCTTGTTGTTGGCAGATTTTAGCTCCTTGTGGGTGTAGGACTGAGGTCTCCATTTCTTTGCTGGCTGTCAGGAGCTGCCCCCATTCCTTACCACATAGCCTCTTCCACTGTCAAGCCAGTAATGGCACATCAGTTCCTTCTTGTGCTTTGATCCTCTCTGACTTATCTTCTGAAACCAGGCAGGGGAAATTCTCTGCTTTTAAAGAGCTCATGTGATTATATCAGTCTTACGTGATTACTTCCTAATTTAAGGTCAATTTTGCCATCTAATCGAATCTCACCTAATATAATCTAAACTAACCATGGGATTAAAATCTGTCGTATTCACTGTCCTGGGACTTCACAGAGTACGTAGACCAAGGGGCAGGAACTTTTAGAGTCCATCTTACAATTCTGCCTTCCACAGTAGGTAATGGGGAGCTACTGCAGGTGTCTGAGCAAGAGAGTTCCATGATCCAAGCAGTATTTTAGAAAATTACTGTTAGTAGAATACATAAAGTGTTTGGAAAAAATGAAAGCCTGGAAGCAGTTGACAAGGAAGGAAATCTATGTAATATCAAAGGGCTTTGAGGGGCACTTGGATGGCTCAGTCGGTTGGACATCTGACTTTGGCCCAGGTCATGATCTCTCAGTTTGTGAGTTCGAGCCCTGTGTCGAGCTCTGTGCTGACAGCTTGGAGACTGGAGCCTGCTTTGGATTCTGTGTGTCTCTCTCTTGCTCTCTGCCCCTCCCCCACTCAGCGCTGTCTCTCTCTCAAAAAGTAAACATTAACATTTTTTTTTTTAAATATCACAGGGCTTTGGTACTGATTACCTACTGTTTCATATTGATTTAGAACAGTTTAGTTTAAGAAGGGCTTCAGAACATTGAAAATAGAGGTTCAGAGATCCAGAGGAGGACTTGACTGCTTGCTACCTCCTAGTCTAAGCCAAGATTTTCTCAATCTACATTTTACCAAGGGAAGGTTCATGGGTGGTGCCACGCAGTCAGGCTCTTGGTGCCTTCTACTCTTCATCGGGGTGACTTTGATCTGTGTTACGTGCTGGCATTTCATTCTTAAATTCCATATATTATTTCATTTTTATGATTTAATCTAAAAGTATGTTTGAGGAATGCTGGACCCTTCTCACACTGTCATTTTATGAAGGAGAAGATGGTGGCCCAGAGAGAGGAGATGACATAGCGGCTAGAGTTTCTTAGTTTTGCAAGATGTGCAGCATGGTTCGAGAACATACACCTCGCTGGTGAAGAATGAGTAGACAGCACACAAGGCAGGAGAAAGGACAGTTCACAGATTTCTGCCATGGATTCTAGGGAGACTGGGATTAGTTTGGTTTGGGATAAGGCAGAAAGTGGGCCTTAGCCTGGCTGTTAAAGGAAGTCATGGAGAGAAAATGAGAACTGCCTAAGTGAAGGTCTGCACCGTGCAAATTGAGGGGGTTGGAGAAGCTCAAGAAGCAGTTTGGTATACTGACTCTGAACTTTGGGGATCCTAGGTTGAGCCATGTGACACTTGGGAAATTACTTTGTATTACGGAGCCTCAGTTTTTCCTGCTATGAAATAGTACTAATAATTATGCTCATATAAGTACATGATAACAGTTTCCTAGGTCAAAACCCATTGAGTATCTGAAGTCTCATGTTTCAACTGAATCTATTCATACCTTACAGTGCTGTTGTGAGGACCGGGTGAAGGCATGCATGGTTAGCACAGTACCTAGCACATAATCTGTACTGAATGTGTAATAACTATTTGAAATATTATGTAATACGTAATCGTATTCAACCTTTTATGCCAGGAGAAGTCTTTTGCTTTGAGATATAGGACAGTAGACAGGTTACAAGTGAGACGATTCTGGATTTCAAGTGAAATGTCAGAATATCAACTGGAAGCTAAGGTCAGGCGGGCACAGAGACTCCTGATGTGTCAACATTTGACTTGGCCTGGGGACACCAGGTGTAATTGGCTGCTCATTGTGGTCCTAGAGGAGCTCACAGATGTGGGTGGGAGTAGATGAGCTGGTGTAGACAAGATGAAACCTAGTTCAGAGCAGAAAACGCTTCCTGGGAGAGAGAGGGGGACAGGAAAGGAATCAGGGATGGGATACGAGTTTGTGGGGAGTGGGAGGGGGAGTGAAGAGGCTCGATGCCGCTGGATGAAACGCAGAAGCTCTGGGTGGTAGAAACTCATTAGGACAGGACTAGTAGTTCGTGATATAAAGGGCAAGAAGTGAGGAAGTTACACTTTGATGAAGGCCTTTTTTTTTCCCCAGAAGGGAAATAAAGATTCCTTAAGGAAGAGGGGAGAACTGGGTGAGGGGCAGTATGGGGAAGCATGTTGGTTAGGGTGGAGGATGTGATGAGAACACAGAGATGCGGAGCTGTTGGCTGCGATCCACAGGCAAGGACACTGTGGGTCCAGCATCTAGAGAGACAGCTCCAGGGAGGAAAGGAGGGCCCCTTGTGCAGAGCAATCCTGCCTCTTAATGTCCGCCTTGAGATCTTGGAGAACGCCACATCCTCCCCCTAGCGCGGTCCATGAAACAGAATCAAAACATCTCTTTCTGAGCTCATGAACCACAACAAGGGCTTTAAGACAGCTTCGGAGAGGTGTGTTTACCTTGTTTAGGACACATGTACTAATTATAAAGAGCTGCGTTCTCTTTGTGGCAGAAGACTTTGCAGTGGATGTACAGCACCATTAATATCAATAATAATTAATGAGATGAAAATGTAGAACAGGTGTCTGGTAATCCTCCATGGAGAGAATTCAGGGGATCCTGTTCCCCGACTTTGCCTTCTCTCCACCTGGAAACTGGAGGCGAATGGGCCCATTAGACCACAGTCTGGTGAGAGGAAATTCCTTGACTCCAAGTGGTGAAGGCCCGGTATGCTGAGACTACTATTTACCAGGGACCAAGGCTGGCTGCTTTGATGCCCTCCTCAAGACTAGAGATGGAGAAGAAGCTTTGGCGCAGCTCCATCCCCTCACAGGGAGGTTATTCTAGTTCCCAGGCATGAAACCTTTGCCTTCAGAGTCACAGGGTAGCTTCTCATATAATGAATCAAGATATTGGCTTTCAGGAGAATGCTTAATATATTGCTCTATTTACCACAGCTTTAATTCCACCGTAGAAATAAGAATATGCCATTTTCTCATCATCTGAAGAACTCTGAATTTCTTAAATCTCATCAAGTGTAGTGTTACTTACTCAAGCTTTTATCTGAATTCTGCCCTGGAGTGCTTGTAGGCAGTTACATTTATCTCTGTAACATTACTCACCATTTAGTGAAAGAAACAAAACAAAACAAACCCCAACAAAAATACCTCCTCCATAAAACACATATAAAACAGGAGTAACATGTGAATGAACCAAATCCTGGCTTGAATCAGTTCTCTTGCAACAAATGTAGAGTTGTTTGTAATTTTGAGTAAATGAGTCTGCAAACCAAAATAGTCAGTAGGTTTAATTTTAGGTTTACAGTTTTGACATTGTAACCCTAAATTACATCTTATTTGGAAAAAATCTCTTCAGTGGGGACTTTTTTTTAACCTAGCACCACAAAATGACTCTATATTAAAATTTTCTGAAGATAATGGAGGTCTATCTATCTACCCACTAACATAAATTAATAGATAGATAATAAATAGCTGTGTTTATTCTCAAGATAATAAATACTATTATTTGTTTGATCTTAGATTTGCCCTTCTTGCTGAAAATCGTGATGGTCCTAAGGACATCGAATTTTAAAAGAACAGCAAAAATCCTTACATACAGCAGAGAGAGGGCCTAGTCAGAGAATGTACCAAATCCCATAGGATGCAACATTTTAGGGGAGAAAAAAGGCTAAAGCAATCAAAATTTCTACCAAATTGGGTTAGTTACCTCCGTGACTTTCATTAGCCACCTTTTTTTTTTTTAATGTTTTATTTATTTCTAGGAGAGAGAGAGAGAGAGAGAGAGAGACAGCGTGAGCAGGGGAGGGTCAGAGAGAGAGGTAGTCACAGACTCAAACAGGCTCCAGGCTCTGAGCTGGCAGTCAGCACAGAGCCCGATGCGGGGCTCGAACCCACGAACCGCGAGATCATGACCTAAGCGAAAGTCGGACGCTTAACCGACTAAGCCACCCAGGCGCCCCTCATTAGCCACCTTTTAATGAAGAACTGGCACTTAAAAAATATTCTTGCATTTGGAGAATGGGGCAGCTATTTAATGGTGTCCAACTAAAGCTAGCAGAAGGCTAAGAGGAGTGCTCCCAGGGTCCTTTGCGGGCAGGAGGTGTTTCTTTAAAAATTCCTCTTTGTGGGTGCCTCTAAGAGCAACAGAAACAAACAGATACTAAATAAATGTCTTTTGATGATGGCTATGGTCCGATGGAGGACAGATCAATAACTGAAATTACCTGGGTTTACAAGACTAAAGGCTAATAGGAACCTAGGCATCAGCTCTGATCAAGGCCAATGCACTTAAATACATGCATGTCCGCTCTGAGCTCCTGTGAAAAAAGGGACGCTGCATTTCAGATGCCAAACCCCTGACCAAATCTGGGCAGTCATAGTAGCCTCTTTAGGCCTTTGGTAAAATTCCCAATAAACTAAATACCAAAATCAAATATAAAAAATGAAGGGAACTCTGAACTGGCTGAGAGACTTGTATAGTCAGTGGTCTTTCAGGAGGCCGGGAGCCCAGCCTGAAGTTCTATAACAGCCCATGCCTACTTGCCCAGAACCTTCGAAGTCTCCCATTAACAAATGAAAAGTCTTTTTCCAGCACCTTATTAAAGCTACACTGGCTTGGACAGAGTGCCACTGGGTGGAATCTGAGTTTTATCAGGTGCCACTTGAGGAGAGACACGTAGGGGAGTTCAAGAAAGCACTGGAAACAGAAACAGCATTTTGGGGTTGTTGTCAAGATCCTGGAAACAAAACAGTTTTAGACTTTTTAAAAAATTATCATTTGATTTTATATTTGGCTTCAGTATGGTTATGGTGATGGCGTTTGTGTCTATTTCCTGGACAACTGGCCTTTTCCTTCAGTATTTTTCCTTTGGGAAAATCTAAGCCTTTCAAACCCTGCCGTTTAGCTCACACCTCGTTATTCTTATTCTCCTGTTAGGCTCAGCAACCTAGCCTTCTCCTTGAAAGTGCCCTTAGCTCTACACAGTAATGCGGGCTCTCAGCGAACCCAGAAGACTGAGAGAGTACAGCCTACTGGCAAACTATCAGGACCCAGGGATTACATTTTTGTGCCTGGTTACTCCCCATATTTATTTTATTTTCTTACCTTAACTTTCTCTTCACTCGGACCCTCCTGTTTGTTTTATCTCCATGGTCTGTGTATTTTTGTAAGTGTTCCCAAATGTTTTGGGAGAATGAAATGGAGTATAAACAAATAGATAAATGCGGATATGGTGAAGTCTTATCTTAAATGAGATAATTAGCGCTATCACCATTTAGAGCAGGATTTGATGAATCTTCCAAAATAATAGAGTGTTTGGTTAGTTTGTATCTTTTTTCTGTCTCCTAGCATTATTAAATAATTAATTTATATCTTATCTTTTGGTTGTCCATGCCCACTCCAGAAATAATTTGTAAGACAGTCTTAATTTAGATTCTATCTGCTTTAAATAAGAATTAGTGTGGGTTGAATATAATATATGTGAAAGATGCAATCTGGGAAAAAGCTATTGCCCAAGTTTTGGAAATTAATACTATTCTTCCTTTAAGCATCATAAGGCAATTGATCAAAACGGCCAACCTAATATAAAGAATATGAGTTTTGGGCATAAGATGCTTATGAATTTGAATATTAAATCATATCTTCCATTTTATTATGTTCTGCCCAATCGCACTTTCCAAACATTACTCATAGTTTACTTCTGCTGCTATGCCAACATTTCAGAAGATGGATGAGGATAACTGTTCTAGTTTTCCACGTAAAGCTCCGCGTCCTGCAGACAGTCCTGGGTATTCCTCGTGAAATAAATGAGTTTCAGTTGTTGGTCTGTCCGATGGAGATTTTACTGGAAGAGGATGCTTATTTTCCTTTCTTGAGCATGACTCTGAGAGCAAATTTGGCAAATACAGCGCAGTCCTTACTGTCATATGAGGATGATGGAATTATAGTGACTGTCAAATAGTCCTGACCTGGGCATTGTGACGAGAGTGACGTGAGCCCTTTCGAAAATATAGCATCTTTTTTTTTTTTTTTTCTGGGGTTAACCCCCCTTCTCAGCTTTCTACACACACACACACACACACACACACAGACACACACACACACACACACACACACACACACACACACACACCCTTCATTCTTACCAGTGGATACAGGTGAACCATGGTAGAAGTCGCTTGAATCCTGCTTCTGGCGTTTCTCAGACCTGAACTTCGTCAGTTTCTGCCCCTTCCTCACAGGGACTTTTGTGGTCAGCAGAGTGATTTTGATAACCTCATATCTGCCATCATGTTAATGCAGACTTTCCTTGTGGGATAAACCCAACCTGCTTGTGCATTTTTATTTTTCATCAATAATTTTTACTTTAAGATGATTTTAGGAATTTTATTTTTCATTTATTTTAGAAAAATTAAAAAAAATCTTAAACAGTGGCAATTAGTTTCTCAGTGAGCTGTTGCCACCCTGTCTTTTCTAAATAAGACAGTCTGTGTGTTATTTCTTAATGCTAAACGTTATTTTTGACTAAATTTGAATTCTACTGTGTCCAATAGAATCAAAATGTAGCAGTTTTATTACGATTACTAACAGTGATGACAGTACCTACTATTTATTGCACACTTAACTATGGACAAGGCACTGTGCTGGGAATTTACATAAAGTCTCTTAATTAATTCTCACTACAATCCTGCTTCAAGAGATTACTATTTGCTTTTTACAAGATGATAAGAGGAAGTCTGAGATCATGGACCATTTATACAAGTTACAGCAAATGAGTGGACAAGCAGGTTGAGAATTCTGTATTAAATTTTGCTTTGAGAACAACAGTATTTGCTTTATAAAATAATTATTGGAGTATTGCAGAAATACTAACATCGTAAGTTAGACTATTCTCAATACATCATTCAGAGAGAATCACTGTTAACAATGGTGCATCTTTATCTGACTTCTTGAGAATAAGCTTTTTAGTTTATCTGGAGATGTTTAAAGTAATGGTTTCTAATACTTTTTCTTACGCCTTTTTGATGATGTGCTTGTTACTTTCTTTACAATTGAATCAGAAGACATTTTAGATTTAGAATAAGCAAGAATTCTCAGGGCAATATAGCTTTCCAGTTTGCTTTTTGACATTTTTTTACCCCCAAATACTCAAATCCTTTCTCTTTTATTAACTTTTATCAATTATTTATTCCTAAAATAGTCTTCATATGGGATGCATATTTAATGTTGTCACTTCTAGTTTTCATCTAACACTATTAAATGTAAAACTAGAGATTATATTTTCAAACTCCTTGTTTTTAAGTATATGTGCTTCAGCCTCACCCATTATAAATGTCTAAAAGGTCTATGAGAAATCTGTGTGAAAATTGGTGTCTTTGGAGATTAAGTAAAGACTGCTTTAGTCATTGTTTTTCTATTTCTTGCTCTACTAAGCACCCAATTAAGGAGCTTGACATAAATTATTTTTTACCCAGCTATTTAAAAGTTAAAAGTAATACACTTACAGGAAATATTAAATACTACATACAAGTAAAAATGGGAAGTGGATGCCTTGCTTTCTCCTGCTTCTCTCCTGACTCTGTTCCCAATCCAAAATTTCTTCTGTTTCAAATTTTCTTAATGGAATATGAGCATAGGTATGTAAATGTGTATGTATATATTTTAAGTAGTGGGTGTTTTAAAGTTTAGATTAAATAAGATGACTGTCTTCACAGTGCATATGTCCCTCCTGTGCTCACTGCTTTGGGGAACAAGCAGCTGTCAGCAGAACATTCATAATGAATAAAATAAGAATAAGTTTTAAATGGGAAGAAGAATCAAGACCAAGGTCATAGAAGATGAGAAGCAAAATATGGAAGAGGATACAACTTTTGGATTGTAAAATTCAGCAGTGTTGCCTGCTTGATCAACAAGCATCATATAAATAAAAATATTTTGTGGTTAATATAAAAAACAAAATAAAATCAGTAATATATTGGTTTTTCCATCTGGAAGAAGGAAATATGAACAAGTACTTAGTAGAATGCTCTTAGTCTGGATTGCTAATTTTTTTATAGAATATTACAATTTTTTAAACATTTATTTTTGAGAGAGAGTGACAGAGAGCAGGTGGGGGAGAGGCAGAGAGAGGGAGACACAGAATCCAAAGCAGGCTCCAGGTTCTGAGCTGTCAGCACCGAGCCTGATGCAGGGCTTGAACTCAGGAACTGTGAGATCATGACCTGAGCCAAAGTCAGATACTTAACCACCCATGCACCCCTGGATTTTCATGGGGTCTGCTATTTAAGGTGCTGGGGTGATGCCTAGTGAAGTAAGGCAGGGCACAGTTGTAGACAGTAATGTGTGTCTGCCAAAGACATAAGCCATGCAGCTTCTTGCTAAAAAAGTAAGAATTTCAGGACTGAGCATTAAGTCACATGGGGTGTGTTCAGTGAAATACATGTGCTCTCTTTGGATTTTCCTAATCCTTGCTACTTTTATTTATTTATTTATTTATTTATTTATTTATTTATTTTTGAGAGAGAGAGAGACAGAGCGAGCAGGGGAGGTGCATAGAGAAAGGGAGACAGAGAATCTGAAGCTGGCTCTGTGCTATCACAACAGAGCCCGATGCGTGGCTCGAATCCATGAACCATGAGATCATGACCTGAGCTGAAGTCGGAAGCTTAACCGACTGAGCCACGCAGGTGCTCCTGATGCTTGTGACTTCTTAAGGAAGAAGAGTTGATGGTGGGATGGGGTGTGGCTGACTTGGGGCAGGACGAATAGGGAGTAATTGTAAGGCATAGAGGAGGGCTCTGCTAGAAATGTTTGAAGTGTGGCCGGAGAGTGGATGCCTAGACAGAAGGCAGCATCAGGGAATTAAAAGGAAGGATGTGAGGCGAGGGGAATGCTTGGGTGTTGTCGGATGAGAGTGGAGGTACATTTATAGACCACTTCTAGGGTGAGGAGAATAGAGACCAGTAAGCACATGGTTCCAGTTCCTTAAGGTGTTAGGGCAGAGGGAACACACGTCCTTACCAGACATCACGAAGGGACGTGAAACTCAGCATGGTGGCCCGGGATGTCAGGAGAGGCTTTCTGCATGAGGTGGCCCTGAGAGGGATCCTGAGGGATGAGTCCAGGTGGGGATTCAGATGACCAGGTACTGCCTTCCATGAGGCATGCAGGACTTTTATGCTCAGGGCAGTATGGGAACAACTGAAGGCTTCAGCAGACAGGCATGGCCAGATTTACATTTTTGGAAGTGTTTTCCTTATTAGTGTAAAACAGCGATTCTCAAGAGTGTGGTCCCCAGACCAGTAGCATAGACCCCATCCACTAGCTTCTTAGTAATGTGGATTCATGGGCCCTATTGCGACCTGTTAAATCGGATCTCTGAGGATGGGCCACACCCTGGGTCAGAACAAGCCCTGTGGGTAATTCTTCCTCATGTGAAAGCTTGAGGCCCACTGCTGTGGAGACTAGATGATAGTGGGTGCTTAGAAAGTCTTTATCAGGAGTCCCTTATTTGACTGCTGACGGACCTGAGCGCCCTGAATGAGTAAAGTATCAAAGATTAACTTTGCGGTGGGTGATAATTAAGACACAAATCCTGACTGGGCCTAGTCTTTCTGCCACGCAAACTTCATAGGCATCAAGGAGATTATCAGAGCATTTTTAAAAGCAAGATATGATGAAATGTTATATTACCCTTTGAAAACAGCACCTACAAAAGTTCAAGTGGAAATAGGCAAGTAATATAATGTATCAAATGACTGAGGTATAATTTTTGGTTGTATCATATTTCATGTATGATGCATATTATGTTTGTGAATCTCTGAACCTGGAATGGGGAAGAAGGAAGTGACTTATCTCAACTTAAGCTAATTATTCTCTAAGCAGTGAATTTACGAGCTCTGACCTTGGGCCAACATTTAATCTCTTTGAACCTCAACTTCCTTATCTATGAAATGGGGATAACGATACCTACCTAACATGGTTGTTAGGATAAGGTAGTTTATGTGAATGTGTTTTGTAAGTTGTAAAGCTTTATAAATGTGAGTGATATTCTTTTATCACATGATTTAAACATAAGTCCATTCATCTAGCAAACATTTATTTATGAAACATGTGTTATGGGCACCACTGTAAGCATAGTCTTTTTAGAAATGTGCTTTTGTTCAGAAGAATTCTAAAATTTTTGCCATGGTTTCTTAAATTATTCACATTATTACTCAGTAGGAAACCCATTTTCACTTAATATACAAAATTTTTATTTGAGGGGCGCCTGGGTGGCTTAGTCGGTTAAGTGTCTGACTTTCGCTTAGGTCATGATCTCACAGTTCATGGGTTCGAGCCCCGCGTTGGGCTCTGTGCTGACTGCCAGCTCAGAGCCTGGATCCTATTTCGGAGTCTGTGTCTCCCTCCCTCTCTGGCCCTCCCCTGCTCACATGCTCTCTCTCTCTCTCTCTCTCTCTCTCTCCTATAAATAAATAAAAATATAAAAACAATTTTATTTGAAATACCCCATCCTGTATTTTGGGTGGTATCTTACCTTAGGTAAGTAGTTCCCTTTTAACTCTTCCTTAATCATTATCTCAGTAGAGATATGTAACCAAGACACTGTGAGGTGCATTCTACTTTAATATTTTTAATTTTGTCCTTTAAGAGATGATTCAATTTAATAATTAAATGAGTATATAATTATTGATATAGCCCACCAGAATGGCAACAAAAATATATTAGTGATTTCTAAGTAAAAGTAAGTCTAGGAGTAGTTTAGTTGACTCCTCAAACCTTAAAATGAATTGGAGTAGTTTTGCTTTCCTCGGTTAAAAATAAGTATCTGGTTTTGAGTAGGAGACTTTTGGTTTTCTCATTTAAGCAGGTCAGGAAGTTCCTCACAGACACAGGCTGGGCTCTCTCAGGGATTTTATTAACTTGTGTCTCTGTGGTGTAAGATTGTTCATTTTTAAGGAGTGCCCAGCTTCTTCTAGAGGTGGTATTTCTTTAATAAATGGAAGTTTATCTGCATGAACACTAAGGTGGTATTCCACCTAATACTAGCTAAATTGAAGTTATGAATAAAGCCCAGTGGTGCATTTGTTTGATGTGGATATTCTGGTGGAGAGATGATGATTTAAGTATTTTAATCTTCTAAATGTCAATTCTTGATGCTAAAGATCTTTCTAAAGGGTACACTTCCTTTCCTTTAAGTATAATATCATTGTCAGAACGTAATCATTTTTAATAATGTGGCACCATATGGTTCAACCTCAGATTTTGTTGTTCCAGGAGAGGGCTCGCCTGAGGGTGCTCTCCACCTGTGGAGGCATGGAAGGGGGACAGAACATCAGGACAACTATGTGTGTGGGGGGGTGAGGTTCAGTATCTTCCTGATAAATGAACAGATCTCTGCCCTTTATCCTCATTACAGACTTGCTTTACCTTACTTTGCTCCTGCCTCTGGACTCTCTTTTTTGTCCTCAAATTACAGTCTGTTGGGTCTTTGCCTTGAATAGCTGTTCTAGTATTTTTTTTTAATAAGGATTTTTTTTAAGGTTTGTTTATTTTTTTACAAATAGTTTATTGTCAAATTAGTTTCCACATAACACTCAGTGCTCATCCCCAAAGTGCCCTCCTCCATGCCCATCCCCCCACCCCCCCACATCCATCAGTCCTCAGTTTTTGTCAGCATTCAAGAGTCTCTCATGGTTTGCCTCTCTCCCTTTCCCCCACCATTTCCGCCCTTCTTCTCCCCCTTGTTCCTCTGTCAAGTTCCTCCTAATCCTCCTAAGGTTTGTTTATTTTTGAGAGAGAGATCATGTGCATGTGTGTGCATGTGATCTGGGGAGGGGAAGAGAGAGAGAGAGTCAGAGAATCCAAGCAGGCTCTACGCTGTCAGCGCAGAGCCCTAAGGGGAGCTCGAACCCAGGAACTGTGAGATCATGACCTGAGCAGAAATCAAGAGTCAGATGCTTAACTGACTGAGCCACCCAGGTGCCCATGTTCTAGTATTTTCAAAAGGTAGATGATAGGGTGGTCAAAGCTTCTCTTTATGTGTACCATGTTTTATAGTACTGTCATTTTAAGGTCACTAAGGCTATTTTCTTTCCTTTCTTTCTTAACTACTGTAGACCCTCTTTATATAGCCCCTATATCCTCTCTGTTTCTGCATATTTCCATGCTGTTTCACAATATTGCTCCAAGAAATGAAATGTATTTCTCTTAAGAAACATCGCTGATCCATTCATATCTGAATTCAGGGTTTTTTGTTTTGTTTTGTTTGTTTGAATACAGTTCTCATAATTTAATTCCAATTCCAGGTTGAAAAAAAAAGAGAGGAGGTTATATTACCATTAAACACACACAATACATATTTTTAAATTCAGTGTCACAGAGCATCAAGGTAACAGCAGTCTTGTTTTGAAATGAAAGGTTGCAGAATGAACTATTGGGACTTCATCAAGATAAAAAGCTTCTGCACAGCAAAGGAAACAGTCAACAAAACCAAAAGGCAGCCTACTGAATGAGAGAAGATATTTGCAAATGGCACAGCTGATAAAAAGGTTAGCATCCAAAGTCTGTAAAGAACTTATCAAAGTCACCATCCCAAAACCAAATAATCCAGTTAAGAAATGGGCAGAAGACATGACTAGACATTTTTCCCAAGAAGACCTCCAGACGGCTAAAAGACACATGTAAAGATAAACAAAAGATTGCAGTTTTATCCCAGGTCTCTTCTAGTTGTGATGATACCTAACATGGTGGAAATATATAATATGTATGTATATAAAATACATATATATATAATATGTATATATATGTTATATATATAGTAGGCTAAACCTCTAGAGACTAGTTGTTGAGTATCTGGTTTTTATCTAAACAGAGACAAAATAATCATGCACACACAGATCCACAATTTCAATATAATTTCAACTTGTTAACTAGGCTGCCTTTTAGTTTCACTTAGTCAGAGATGAGTTACGTAATAACCTCCTGGAGAATCTGCTGTATGTGAGAGATGCAGCTATTTTGACACATATTAAAACTGATTCTAATAAATGAACTTTGAAATGGGAAGTTTTTTTTTTTAAAGGACTCATTTGAAAACATTTATATTTGAGAGTTAAAAATATTCTTTCTGGTTTTTTTCCTAGAAAAATTTAAACAAAACAAAATTAAAATCATGAATGATCTTTTCTACTATACTTATTGTAATTACCTCCTCTGCTTGAAATTTTATTTTTTGGCCTCATATGAAGTGACAGATCATTACAGCCAATTTGTGGTTTTAACAATCAGAAGTAACTGACTAATGATGCTATTCATGTTTGGTTGGGAATTTAAGGAGAGTCCGTGTGTGAGTGTGTGTGTGCGCGCACACATGCATGTGTGTTTATACTTTAGTGTGTTTTCTTCATAACTGAAATGTCAAAAACAATTTGCAAAGCTATTCTGAATTTTTAGAATTTCCCAGCCCAAGGTTTTAATCTCTTTTTAAATTCTCTGCTCAGGCTTTTAAAAAATTCAAGTTATTTTTTGAACAAAACATTTCAAACACCACCACCAACAACAACCAGGAACTTTTGTCTTTAAAGTAGAGCAGATGGATGGGTAGAGATCTTAACCATAAGAAACGTGTTTTAAGTGCCTTTTACATTTACTACTTTTCTTGTACAACTTGGATGCCTCTCTATATATTTAGTTTCATTCAAGTTTTCCTTTTTTTTTCATTCTGAAAAGGAAGCAAAATACTGAATCTTTTTTCCAAAGGAAAATGTTTGTAGTGTCATGAAAAATGAGAACAGATGGACCTGCGAAGCGCTGGGGAGAAGCGCTACACTCCAATTCAAATTGTTAGGCAGAGTCAGAGACAGGCTATGAAGCTACCAAGTGCTGTCGTTATTTCTATGTCTTAATCCAAGCGCGTAAAATAAGAAGTTGCAAAGTAGAGTTTTGCCTTACGTTACATAAAAGACATTTTACTAATTTACAGCCCAGGCTTCATTAAGCGAATGCCCAAGTAGCCAGGTTTTATTAGGAAAAAGACTACTCTGAGAAAAGCAGTCCTAGTCACTTTAAAATGCATTCTATCCTTGTGGGTTTCATAGTGGGCAAGTTTACCCAGATGCAGTGTGACAGCCTATTAGCAAAATAAACAGGTCTTCTGAACTTGGAGTCCTCTGCTCTTTTCCCTCCGCTTTTAACTAGATTAGCTTTGCAGTGCATCAGGGCTTGGGTTGTGGTAGGGTGCATTCACTGCTGCTCACACTGTTCTGACTGAGCAGCAAAGCATCCATTACCAATACCATAACCAAAGTGACGTTTCCATACAGGCTGCCTGCTGTTTCATTCATAACCACAAAACAGACTGAAATGACTTTACTTCTTTTTACAACTTGCAAAGAGTTAATGGACTGTGCTGGCCCCCTGCCAAAACCTTTAAGAAACTTTATTAATGTGTTATGAGGCTGGGACACCATAGTGTGGGATTTTATTGGTTATTCATTTTAATGAATAAAAATATGTATGCACAATTAAAGCCACGTTCTCTAGCAATTGCCTTCCCATAAATGTTGAGTCTTTGTCAGAGCTCATTATTGCATTTGCTGATCAGTTTTGATCCTTTTCCTTCCAAGACCTAAAGTTATCAGCCATGCAATAACATGGACTTTGTTTAAAGAAGTACCAGATTAGCATTTGAAATGAGCAGTTATTTAATGATGAAAAGAAAATTCTTAAGCGAGTGGTAAAAGTGACTATGTTTTTAAGAAAATAAAATTTCCGTGTGAAAAGCCTAGTCATAATCTGCAGCATTTTCTCATTATTTATATATTTTAAAAACCTCATCTATGATGTATTGATTCTTTATAAGACAGAGACAATGTAAGTTTGTTGTAGATCATGTAAGAAATTGATATTGGATAAATAGCATTAATTTTTTCCCCATGTGCTCTGTTCTGGCATTCCAGTTACTAGACAGCATTTCATTTTAATTTTCATGCAATTGTATTGCCGTTTTACCTCTGACTTTTTCCTCCATCTCCTTTGGGGTGAAATGCTCCAAGGAGGGAATGTGGGTGGAAATTGTTTTCTATTGAAACTCAATTTAAAAAAAATAGGCTGAAGAATGGCTGGGTCTAGATAAACTTATTGCTGTACTACTTGAGAAAAGACTATTTTTGCATCTTTTGAAATATGTATTTGCTTCCCCAAATAGAATATTATACACCTCTAAAAGACTATTGAAAGGTCTTTTTCAATTTGTGAAAATAACCCCAAATACCCAAAGGTGAAGAAAATTTCCAGGGCATTTTTTTGGCAAAATGATTTTCATATTATGGTCCCTGGAGTGGAGAAATGTTATACCACTTTATCAGAAGTATTTGTGAAGAGTTATTAAAAAAATACCTTCTGTAAGTAAAAGTACAAAGAGAAGGAATACATTATTCCTTTAAAGCAGTACATTCTTATGAATTTGAATAAGAGTATCGTAATTCCTGCTAACATTTCTAAAGTCATCAATCATGGTTTTGCCTTTAGTAGAAATGTAATTCAATTTTCTTGAATTAACAGATTCAGAAATAAATGTAATCTCTTTCTTTCTTTGACAATTTAACCTGTTGTTGAAATGGAAATCCAAATAGCTACCAAATTTAACACCTAGCAGCTTACTCTCGTATCAGTGAATCTGAATTCGACTTGAATTGTAGAAATGGCGTACCTTGGAGTCATTAAAATAAGGTTACAAACATGAGAATGCAATCTGGAAGATGAATCAAAGTGTCTTAGGGTGGGGGTAGGGAATAAAGCTATTTGGGAAATGGGAAATCTCTCAACTTAGATTTTGAACACTGTGGGCAGCTGGCCGTTGTTTCAACCTCGGTCATCATGCTGAGGCACGTGGCTTCATGAATTTGGTAATTCTGTGCTCTTTGTTGTAGCTAACTACCCCATTTGAAGCAAAGACATATTTTGGGCTTGTATCTTTCTTTGAGGCTCACTCAGCTGAGTAGGAGGAAATGGTGAAAGCAGTGTTGGTGGACTTATCTTTCAGGTGGTGATGGAAGCTGGCTTTTCTGTGCCATGTTGTGTCAGTAGAAAAAAACGATCAGACCCTAAACCCTCGTTAAGTACGGCTAAGACTGTAGTAACATTCATGAAAAAAATGGCACACGGGAAGAAATCAGACTGTCATTTGTGAGACGTGGCTTAGAGGGGAATTACTTGATCCTGCGGTGAAGTCTCAGGACTTTGGTGGGAGATTAGGAGGTTTGTGGGGAATGGAGAGGGTAGTGGCTTTGGAAAGGGGTGTCTGCTGTTCCCATGTTATCATGGCGCTGAGCTGCTCAGGCTGAACTGGCCCTTTGCCTTTCAACTGACTGCACTGACTTAGTCCTCAATTTGTGGCCTGCCATGGGCAGAAAGGGTTTTCTGGTTTCATCCTTCTCCCAGTTTGTGCACATTACCAAACCACAACTTAAACTCACCACAATTAGCAGCCTCCCCTCAAGGGAAGCTTTGGCTGGGAAAATTGGGACGTTATGTGTCAAAAATTAGGAAAGTTGCCCAAAGAACCTTGTAAGTGTAGAGGAATAACCAATACCTGGACTGTATTTCTGTTTCTAATGGGGATACCTCTCATTTGAGAAAACAGCAAATACACATAGGACTCTGGATTCAGATTTGCTTGAGTTTAATTTCTAGGTGTTTCTTTATTAGCAGAATAGCCTTGGGCACACCTTCTCCTCTGAAAATGGGGATAATAATACTATCTAGCTCATAGTGTTGTTTTGGGGATGAAATCTATGTACCATATTGAGAATACCTTTGGACACATAAACAAATGCCCAGTGACTGTTGGCCTTACTATTATTTTTATTACTATCTCATCTACAAGATATTTGCTCATGAAGAGAAGGATACAGTAATATTTAAGCCTATACAATGTATAAGGCACTAGTGCCTTTATGTAACCAATTGCATTTATTCTTACTAGAATTTTGTCAAGTGTAGGAATCAGTTTTATAGGTATTGCAGTGTCTTGTGCACTCAGCAAGTGTATGACCTCCAGACATTTATATTCTAGGTGGGGATGCAGAATATACTCACTTTGACAATGTGTACCCAAAGTGACTGACATAAACAAGAAACAGAAGAAAATCTGAAGGTGTTTTTCAGTTTTTTTTGTAAAGCAGTGTCTTCATCCTGTAGTTCTGTTTCTAATAGCACAGCCACTTTGCGTAGATGATCTGACGACATTTATTGAATTCTTCTGTTTGTTGGACAGATTGTCATTTTAGAATTTGGGAACTCTCAAGGAAGAAAAGTTGACAAGTTAGCAGTATCAAATCAAAAAATCTTATGAAAGTAAAAAAAAAATAGTTTAAGTTTTAAAAAGATTAGTAAGTTACCAGAGAACTGGCGATAGTTTCTGAACACAAACTTTGGGTCACTAGCGAGTTGAGAGTGGCTTGATGTTTTACAACGATGTGACTTTGACCTTCCTGATAACTAATTAAACAAATGGTAAAAGTCCCTAAGTGTCTGTTGTGCGGAATTACAGTCATGATGAGAAATTCTTTTGGCCTTTATTAAAAAGGTCCAAGAAGTATCTGTATGTATACATACATCCTGTGGTTCTATCATTAGAGCTAGAAAGACAGGGCATTTAGTGAACAATCCGCATGAGTCTAATGAGTGCCACTGGGCTGTGTCAGCATTGTGGAATTTATTTTTCACCTCTGAATTATCTCTCAGCAGAGGCAACGTCGGATTCGGCTGAAGCTTAGAATTACGGAACAGTTCTCACTGCCAATAATGATTACAGGATAGTATAGCAGGACTAAAGTGTCTCTCAACCTGAGCTTGAACTTGTGGAATACCTGAAAGAGAAAAATCCTGTGACCTCATTACGCAATATTTGGCAGCTATGGACACAGCTTTTTAACTGGGACTTTATTATTATTTTTCAAGTTTATTTATTTGTTGAGAGGGAGTGAGAGAGAGAGAGAGAGAGAAAAAAACGAGTGGGGAGGGGCAGAGAGAGAGGGAAAGAGAGAATCCCAAGCAGACTCCCAGCTGATGACGCAGGGCTCCAGCCCTGAACCAAACCATGAGATCATAACCGGAGACAAAATCAAGACTCAGATGCTCAATGGACTGAGCCACCCAGGTGACCCTAGCTGGGACTTCAATAGAAAAAAAAAGACAAAGACAAAGCACATCTTGTGATATCTAGATATACTGCTGAGGCATTTACTTTTCTTTTTCAAGTGTTTTGTATATTCCACGCTGCGAGCAATAGGTATGGCTATAGTTTCACACAGTACCTCCTGCCTTGTCCCTTTGCCTTTTGGTCGGCACTTGGAACTTGCAGGGACTGAATTTGGTCTAAATTTCCACAATTACACGGGTTTTGTGCTAAGAGTGTTTGCCATAGAAGGGCAGGAAAAGATTTTTTTGTTTTTTGTTTTTTTTAAATACGTCATTTGTGTAGGAGATGCATAGCCTCGTAAAGAAAGAGAAGGAACCCAATTTAAATCGTTTTGTTTTCATTTTGTATATACATATGCTTTGATAAAGACTATAAATCCATGTCAAAATTATGCCATGGCAAATGGGAAAATGTTGGCTTTGCTCATGCTTTTTTGAAGGAGGTTTCCGTATGGTGGGGCACTTTTTCTTTTACTCTGCTCCCACAAAAGTAAGTGAGCTTGCTTTTCTTTAGCAGAAAGCACTGTGGGCATATGTGTAACTGAACCGTCCAGGTGAGTGAAACTGGGGGAGAGACCCCTCGTCACCAAGTTCTCACTTGGAGGATTCCAAAATGGCTTTGTGGTTAGGTTTTCAAGCAGCTTAAAAAAAAAAAAAAAAAGACAAAAAGTTGTAGTAGCAGCTCATATTTATGCGGGAAGGAGGCTTTCTGGCCTCACGTGAGGCAGCCTGGAGCCCCCTCCCGGGCCGCAGGGCTGCCCTGTGCCCCGGCGAGGCGGCCGGCCGGCGACATTTCAGGAGGCCGCTTGGCAGCCATTTTAGATCCTGCCTGCGCAGAGAGCTCCTGGCTGCCAAAAACTGCAGCCGCTCGGTGCCAAGACACTCTTGGCAGTGGAGATAAACTTTGTAGAGATACACAGTCCAGAAATATCTTATAATTACAAAGCACAGGGGGCAGAATGTTTTTACAATACAGCTGTGCTAATGTAAACATTTAATTTGGCAGCTTTCTCCACCCACTTTTCAATTAACCGGGTTTATGCAGATACTTTAGGTCTGTAATAAACTTTATTGGTACTTCTCTTAGAGTACAGTTTATGAAACACAGATTTGAGGGGCTTTTTTGGGGGGTTTTCCACCCATTTAGGAAAGCACGTTGTGAATGTGATGTTGCCATGAAGGGGAAGTAGGGCTCTCAGTCTCAAAAATGCCACAGGCCTGGCTTAACAGAGACAATTGCTTTAGGGGGAAGGAAAATGTGGGGGCTGTCTCCTTTGGCTTCTAAAGCATGCAAAAGGGTATTAATAGAAAGAGGTAAAATCACTTATATAGCTACAAAAAGACATTTGTGTTGGCGATCATTAAAAAAGATAAATGTCCCCTGCAATGCATGAGATTGTTTCAGAGATAAATTCCCGATAACAGTTCTTACAGATATAATTATAATAATTGTGTGATCGCCGTGATAATTATTCTTATAGAGTGAAAGAAATAATTTTCTATCTAAAGTAGCATTCAACTGTTCAGCTCACAAAGCTAGTCAATAGATCCTTTTCAGCTAACCTAAAAAATGTTGGAGGTCATAGACTTTTAAAGCTAAATTTGGGCTTAATTGACATTGTGAAAAGGATTTTTTTCCGTAAGGTGTATGACATCACATTTCATGATAGCTGTTTACACACACATTGCTTACATGGTTTTCAGACAAATGAGAGAAACCATATAAATGGCATATATATGGATAGTTTGGGGTTTTTTAGAGACAAAAAAAGATTTTCAACACATGTTTTCTCATCATCTTTCCATTTAGAAATTTTACCTTGGTTATTATTCTTATTATTTTTTTAATTAACCCCTTTTCCTCTTGATGGTGAATTTTCACATTAGAAAGGCATTCTTATGCTTTACCTCAGGGCTCCTTTTGAGTCCTTCAATTAGTCTGGCTCTGTCACTGTTCAATCTATGGGGTGTGACCACAAAGTAATTTTTAATCTGAAGTTGTATTCAATGGTTCAGCTCCCAAAGCAAGTCAGTAGGTCCCTTTTAGCTATCCTGAGAGATAGCAGAGGTCAGAAAATTTTAAAGCTCGGTCTCAGTACTTCATACTCTTGTTATTTTATGCTGCAGTAGCTTTTTTGCCATCATATTGCCTTTAAGCATTCTCCTTATCACCGCTAAACAAGGCATTTGCTGTGGCTTTTATTCTCTCAGATGTTTTACTCATTAAAAACCAAAATCAAGCAAAAAAATTTGACTGCCTCACTACTAGATCTGTGGTGTGTATGTATCTATATGTGTGTAACATGTCAATTTTATTTTCAAAATGCAGTATTTGTGGGCACTGCTTCTTCACAAATTTTAAAGAGAGCCCTTCTTACTTGTTAGCAAGTGAATGAAAGTTGGGTTAGGGAAAATTATACTGTAAACTACATGAAGACGGGAATAAATCATGTTTTGTTCACCATTATAGACTGAGTTCCAGGGATAATACATGGACTCTTGTAGGTACTAAGTCCTGTTTTCTTTTTTAAATAAACAGATGGCTAAATCATGTCAGTACAAGGTAGAATCAGAATATTGAGTGTTATTGTATAAACTGGTAGCTCATTATGAAGCTTTCTTTTAGATTGTTCTGTCTTTCTTTGGGAAATTAATGCTCATCGTCTCGTTTTCTTCATGGATGGAATATCCAAGATGACATCGGTCTACAGCTTAAATGAATTCCCCAAATTATTCAGGGTACATTGTGATATAAGGAGGTAATGGTTTTACTCAGGGAAACAGCGTAAAAGCAACGAACCAGCACGCAATGTTAAAACTCTGTATTGGAGGTGTGAGAAGTTGCTGTTGACCTGAGAGGTGGCCTCCTTGGGTGGGAGAAAGAAATTCAAGTGCCTTAAAGGTGAATGAGGAGTTTGTGTAGCATCAACAAAGAGATATTCTAGGAGAAGAAACTTTATGGCCAAAAGTAGAGATGTGTAATTACACAGCATATTCTAGGAATTTTAAGGAATATGCTAAAGCTTAGGTATTGGGCAGTTGGGTGTAGATATAAGAAGGGGTAAAACATAACTGTTTGATGGATGTAGTGAGACGTCAGGCTAGACTGGGGCCAGATGACCAAGAGCCTTGAATTTTGGACTAAGGAAGTTGTAGACTGTTCTGAGTAATAAGGAGCCATCAGTATTTTAAGAAGTGAAGTGATGTGATTCATGGAGGCAGTGCAGAGGACAGGGTCTGGCTTCACTGTGAAGAATGACTTCTGATGACCTAAGGAGGCTGAGGCCATTGTCAGATGAGCCATGAATGCTCCATAAGGGATTGTGCAGCAGTGCACGTGGAGATGAGGGAATGGACTTGAATGGTGGAGTCTTGGCCAGCAGCTGACTGTGAGACTTTAGGGATATGAGGTTCCCAGATGCTTGGGAAACTAAGTGGATATGGGTGCCATTCATTGGAATGTGGACAGGAAGAGGCTGAGAGTATATAGGGGTTGGGCAACCACAAGAGGAAGGAGTTTGCAGTTAAAAAGACAAGTTAGAGCTAGAAATAGAGATTTGGAGTCTGAAGCAACTGAGTGGTTCTTCTTCTTTTTTTTTTTTTTTAAGTTTATTTATTTATTCTGAGAGAGAGAGAGAGAGCATACACATGCATGAGGCAGGGAGGGGCAGAGAGAGAAAGGGAGAGAGAGAATACCAAGCAGGCTCTGCACTGATGGTGATGCATGATCTGAGCCAAAATCAAGAGGTGGGCACTCAACCGGCTGAGCCACCCAGATGCCCCTCTGCAAATGGGTAATTGTAAACATGGAGCTGCTTGAATTCATTCAGGCAGATAAGAAGGTAAGAAGAGAGGTCACTTGGGTGGACTCTCTTGGGGCTCATCAATAGCTAAGGAGCTGACAGATAAGAAGAAGATTGTCGTGGAGATTGGAAGGAAAGACCAGAAAGAGAGGCTCAGAACCAGGAAGAGATGGTGGCCTAAAGGATAAAAGAAGGAAAAAGTTTTAAAGTTAAGGTAGTTTTTAAAGTTAGGGGTAGTTAATGTTAAGAGTCAATTAGGTAGGAGTCTGGGAAAAATCAAGATGTGCTGTGTTATATAGAAATAGTAATCTTGGAGTTAGGACACATTTAAACTTCTTTACTCGGAGAACTGGTTTGGGGCATAAGGATTATTATTTATCCATTTTAAAGGGTGATCACAGAGTTTTGAGTTTTGGACTTGTGTTTGACTCCACAGCATAACTTTACCAAAACAGATTCAGTCATCCTGGGGTCCTGAGCTGCTTAAAGGATGAATATTTTAGGGCCACCTGGGTAGCTCAGTCAGTAATGTGTCCGACGTCAGCTCAGGTCAGGTCTCGTGGTTCATGAGTTAGAGCCCCGCGTCGGGCCGTGTGCTGACAGCTCAAGAGCCTGGAGCCTGCTTTATATTCTGTGTCTCCCTCTCTCTCTGCCCCTTCCCCGCTTGCATTCTGTCACTCTTTCTCTAAAAAATAAACATTAAAATTTTTTTTAAAAAGATGAATATTCTATACAGACTGTAAGAAATTTCTGGCAGAAAACAATGGATTATATTTATTTGTAATCTCTCCCCTCTCCTAATCCTGATGAGGAAATTTGCATCTTTTTCTCCATCTAATTTCACCATTGGCTACTGTATTCAAAGTAGAAGCACTTAGAAAGTTTAGTGAGAGTTTGAAGAAGGCATGAACAAATTCCACAGAAAGTAAAAGGAAATATGGCTAACCCGTGCTTACACTCCTTTAATTGCTCTTACCAAGCCTTCAGACATGCCCCTTGGGGGGAAATTATGGTCCCCCTCCCTGGATTCACCCTGTTAGCAGCAGCAGTAAGGAGGGATTTATTTGCACAGTCTCCTCTGCTCCCCCTCTCTCTGTGTGACTTCCCAGTTTAGCAGTAAAAGACTCAGAAAATGGTGATATTACGCCAGTACACACAGATTCGATTAGAAAATATGATTGAGCCAACCAGCTTGTAAGTAAAAACAATAGCTGACCGTAAATGGGGTATAGCTCTGAACCCTCCCGGGCTCTCTTAAAGGGTTTTAAAACATTTTTTTTTAATGCCTGGAGCTTGCCAGTGTGCTGACACTCATACTCAGTATGCAATGTTAACTTTGAAGCTTACTCTAAACCAAAGTAAATGAGCGAGTAGAGTGCTTGTTAGGTAAAATCCAAAACACAGACACGTGTGGCCCTCACAAAAAGTATGTCTGTGGACATAATGGACTTCAGTGAATCTTTATTTTCTCTCTTCAGCCCTTGCCGTCCTGAGATGCTGCTTCAACCCTTTCTCAAGGAAGCACAAACAAGAGCAAATTCCGTTTTCTGAAAGTAACATTGGATCTTGTTTAAGTAGATTAGGGTCTGGCAAAGGAGTTAACTTTATCAGGCATTTAAAGTGGAAGGATGTACACTGTAGCCGGCTGTGACGTGCCAATTAGCCGGGCTTTCCCCACTCTTTCTGGTTTGGCAGGGACGAGGTGGTTCACCGTGCCGCACTGCTGCCTGCCAAGGACACATGGCCAGCTCCCGGCTTCCTGTCTTCCTCTTTGTGTCCTGGCCTAGCCTTCCAGGGAACTGCCAAGACACCATTGCCAAAAATCTTCCTTCAGAAAGGTCAAGTAACCTCAAGTCACCTGTGCCAATATTTGTGTTTTCTTTTTAATCCTTCTGTGTTCAACTTGGAGACAAGCATACAAGCGAACGTGCAGAGAGAACGTGCAGAGAGCCTTGGGTCGCTTTGGATCGCTTGGATAAAGCAGTAGAACCCGAAGAATCCCTTGGCCAGTCAGGGAGGATGTTTCTAGTAGAATTCTATTTAAAGCCCTGCGAAGTGTGATAGAGTTCAGCATGGTTCAGTGTGGATTTGGATTTAGTTTGCTTTTTAGGATTCACTATACACATGTGATTTTTGGCTGAAGCTGACTCCTGGTGCATCACGTGGTGGGAGAGAGACAGAAAACTAGAGTCCGGTCTTGGCTTAAGGACTGCATTTTTGTTTGTTTGTTATTTTAAGACTCTATAGTCACATATGACTTTGTGCTTTCCAGTTTGGTGTCTGCAACCAAACATCCTTGTAAACAGTCTAAGGACAATGCAGACGAGTGTCCCCTGGGGTGTCTGTTGAAAGTGCCACTCTCTGGGCCCATTACTGTATTACAATTAAGTGTGGGTTGAAGAATCTAAATTTTTAACTGGCATCTTGAAGGATTCTGATGCTCACTACGATTTGTGGACTGAACATGTCACTGGGTGTGAAATGATAATAAGGTGAGTGGCATTTATTGTGACCACACCGTGGGTGGTCCCACATGTCTCTTTTATTTGCAATCTTTTTTGGAGACCCAGAGCTTAATTGGAATCTTCAGATTGTTTGCAAACGAACAGCAACAACAACAAACACTTTTCAGAAGGTTGGAGTTAAAAGGTACTCATAATATAAGAAACGTCATCTAAATGACTGTTTCTTCTCTGAACCTTAAATTGTAAGATTTATAGTAAGATCTTTCATTTTTAATAAGGCTTTTTCCATGGCACATAGAGCATGTACTGAACAAATCTGGAGGGCTCCTTCCCCATCGCCCCCAACTGTGAATGTTGCTTCTTAGAGGTGTGCAGTGAGACGGGCTCAATGATACCTCTCATTGAAGGAATGTTCTATGTCTCTAGTACTTCATAACACAAAGCAGTTTTCTTCTCTACCTGGACGAAAGGCCATGTGAGTAATATGGAGCTCTTTCAGTGCCTGACACTGAGCCACTTGCTAAAGCTCAAGGCTGCTAGCATTTAATAGAGAGGATACTGTAGACTCATTGCCCTTTTGGGGAGGAAGACTGACCTCTTCCTTCAAGGTCCTTCTAGCTAGACTAAGAATCAAATTGACATGACACAGATTATAAGGAGAAAATCAAATTTAATAGCACACCTATGGGGAATCTGCACAGAGATGGAAATTCCAAAGGCAGTCAGACAACATGATGTTTATAAGAGCTAAGGAGAGGGATAGGGATCTGAAGATACAAAAGGGAGGAGCAGTAGCAGGAAGGTGAAGAGAAATGTTTGGAAAACAAGGTGGTCCTATAATGCAGATATGTTTCTTAGGTAAAGAATGATCTCTGTTAATAGCTTTCTCCCTAATGCAAGCAGACAATGGGGGAGAGGTGAAGAGGTTTTCCTGAATCTGTTGAGTTTTGATTGTTTTTAACTCACAATAATGTTCATGCCAACATGGTCCATCTTGGGGTGGCCTGCCCTTCGCCCCTACAGCCCCAATATTCCCTTTTGGCTTTTCATGTAGAATTGTCCATAGTATGTACTTCCTAAGCTCTGTTTACTTTTCTTATCTGTCTTTTGTATCTTGTGATATGTTAGTTTTGTTGATAAGAACAGTGTAGCCTTGACCCTTTTTTTTGTCTTTGGTTTCATAACATTCCTAAAGATGGGCCCAGGTTGCCTTCATAATTTGGCCATTTTTTTCCTAAATTATTTCCAAAATTTGTTGAAAAGCTGCAGCCTCAGGACACCTCTGCCTTTCTGATACAACTAAGAACACTACACTAATTTGGAACACATGTTCTGTCAAAGTTTACCGATAGCCTTGGGTTCCAAATTTGCAACCTCAGCATCTTTCATTGAAAAGAAGCAGCACACATACACACACACACATACATATATTTTTCTTAAACTCCCCCTTTGCCTCCCCTTGAACCATAGTCTTTTATAATAGTAATAAGGAAATGTGGTTATGGGTATAATTGCCACGAGGCAATTGTACCCTTGAGGACTGACAGAATTTTCTTTTCTATAGTCTGAGGACTGGGCTCCATCAAGAAGCTCCATTTGCAAATAACTCAATTAGAATAATAACAACAATGTCTTTATTTTTATGGCAACTTTCCCTATAGAGATCAAAGCACGTTAGAAACATCCTATCAGATTCTTTGTTCTAATACCCCAGTGGACTGGAATAAAAAGTTGTATTATAGCTCGTTTGAGATAGACGATTGAGGCAGGGAGAGGTTAAGTGACATCCCAGAGGTCACAGAGAAACTCAGTAGGGGAACTGCAACGAAAAATCAAGGTTTCCTGTTACTCTGCAAGTTATCAAGCCACATTCTTTCCTGGCCATTATAAAGGATGAGAATAAAGCACAATATGTAGGTGAAATGCTTTGAAAATTGTAAAGGTATTGCTGCTATCTTTATCACTTAGTACAAATGGAAGGTAAGAAAGAGACTTATTGTCAATGTTTAGTTATTCTAACAGATACAGCATGGATTTGCAAATTCCATGCCTGAACTATCAGTCTTCTGGATCATTAATGAAGGACTAATGAAAAAGCACATTTATAACTCTAAATAAAAGGACACACTTAAGCATCTTAGGGCTCTTTTCAATTTTTAAGCTTAAGAATGCAATGAGGTTGAAAACACTTTGAACAGATCGAGAAGCCAAAGATCATAGTCATTCTGGTTCCGTAAACTGCCACACAAGAAACTTAACCAAGTCATCTGATTTTTTCTTTTTCTTTTTCTTTCTTTCTTTCTTT